>NC_086454.1:112767163-113072163 GCF_028390025.1 Pseudophryne corroboree | reverse complement strand
CTATATATGACTTGTAATCGATTGAGGTGATGTATGAGCACTATCAAGATTTCAAGATTCAATCGAAATCTGCAGATCACTGAGTCAGATAAACTGTAAAAACAATAAATCTGGGGGGAAATATCGCAAGTTCTGTGAAACAATAAATTGCCCACAGGATACTGGAGAACAATGGGAATGCTGGCAACATGCAACTACCAACATTTTACATACAATAGCTGCACTTTCTAGAAGTGCTAAAGAGAATGTGCAATGTTGGACTACAGTACCAAGCATTGCAAACTTACATCACCTAAAATTTAATTACTGCCTAAAATACAAATGATCTCAGTGGGCTGACCATGCCTCCTTTAGTAGCGTGAAATGAAAATAGAGATAAACTCCCCTTTGGGTGGTGCACTAGACACCCCCTAGCTAGTGCTAGACTCTCCCCTCCTGCTGTGTATGCACCAATGTAAATCTGCTTCACACGTGTATATTTGTGACTGGTTCACCTCACTTTCCACATGCCTAATGGGAAATTTGCCACTGGTGATGCAAACAAGACGCATTTTTGGCCAAAAAAGCTGCCCGATGCTAATAGAGTTGCACGGGATCTGTCAGCTCACTCACACCAGGCATCTCCCACTACGTAGCGTATTGAGGCAAAATGTATGAGGACACATCTGTATATGTGTGTTAGAGGAAGGGGGCTGGGGCAGGGCTGGGTATATATGTGTAAGAGGAAGGTGGCTGGGATATACATGTGTTAAAGGGAGATGGCTGGGGCAGGACTGGGTATATATGTGTGAGATGTAGGTGGATGGGGTATATGTGTGCTAGAGGGAGGTAGTGGACGAAAGGCTGGGCATATATATATATATGTGTGTGAGAGGTAACTGGCTGAGATATAAGTGTTTGAGAAGGGGTTAACTGGGGCTGGGCTGGGTATACAGTATGTACCTGAGAGGGAGGTGGTTGGTGTGTGTGTGTGTGTGTGTGTGTGTGTGTGTGTGTGTGTGTGTGTGTGTAGCTGCCATGAGGGTATTTATGTATCATACTGACATGGCTGAGGCAGGGCTATGGTATCATTTTATTTATATGACAGATTGACATGTAATAATAACACCCACCCACAGTCCAAATTTTGACAATTGTTTAAAAAAAATACACTAAAAAAACTAGTTTGTGCACCAATTGATGCCCCACTCTCACTATAGTTCCATCCACATTATCCACCCCTCCACCCCCAGGGGGTCATGCCTATTTTGGCAGTCTCGGGCCCTACAATATCTGATGGCAGCATTGGGTGGGTTCCCTGAGCTGTCTATGTACCCTGTGGCTAGGGCCACCTCTGCTTTGGAGGTAGTCTTTATGTCATCTGGACCAGTGTACATCTATCAGTTCACAAAGAGCTTAATAGATCAGCAATGTTACTACTTTAAAATATGTTGTCAGGGTGCATTCCCAGAACACTGCTTCTATGCACTAGTGGCTGCCTCCACTGTTTTTCAAAGATGGGATTAGAACCCCAGATTGCCAACAGATTTACACAGACTAATTATTTTTCCGTAATTGAAAACACTGTTGGTAAATATAATGGTGTTACAAACTCACAGATGATATTATGGATGCAGGCCTGTACTTTAGGATTGGCTAATACCCAGGATAGAGGCACGTAGTCGCAGGTTGCAGCCCTCTGTCTGGGTTCCAAAGTACAGGGGCTGGTATACACTGGAACTGGAAGTGATAATTCGCCATGAGGTGTAAAGTAAAGGAGTCATCAGACTGGGTAGGGACTGCATGGGAAAACACAGAAACAGGACGCAGAAGTGACAGGAGCCAGGAATAGTACACAGAAATGACAGGAACTGGAAACCGGGAACAGGACACAAGAGTGACAGGCACCAGGATTAGAACACAGAAGTGACAGGCCCCCGGAAACAGAAATTCTCTTGGAAACGCACAAGGAAGTCTATATGGCTGGAGTATGGCTTGGGAGCCTATACTCTGGCACAGGGAGTGTCCAGAAACTATATTTCGTGGGTGTATATCAAATTTGGCACAAACATGATGTCACATTTTGGCACATCTGGCCCTTTACATTTCAAACACAGTGCCACGCTTGTTACTCTGGGTGAAGGAAGCCAGCCAGACTGAGTAACTGCTGTGGCTGCTGTGTCTACCCACCCGCGGTGGAACTGCTGCAGACTCCAAAGACCAGCGCCCCGGACCTGCTAAGTGAGTGCCGAATCTGACACGCTGTGACAAAATGTTTCTGATGGGATATAAGATATCATTTTCATTTTACATGGTATTCTGCTTATATTTTAAATGCTTTTGTGAATAGTATTTAAGCTCCATGGAAAGAGAACATTTTATAAATAAATGCTATTAATATTATTTGTGTATTCCTTATAAAAAAAAAGTCTTAGGATATTTATAAATACAAATCAGTACACATTACTCTTTATACTCACAGGACCACAATCATTATTACTGTTATATTCACAGGTCTCCGTTGTGACTGTAGTGAGAAGGTCTCCGCTTGCTTGCCTACTACAGCTATAGCTTGAACAGAAGTCACCAGGCACAGACCAAGTGTTTCCCTCCTTAAAAAAAAAAAGGAAAATAAAGCATAGTTTAATGGAAAACAATATCTTGTCTTTACAAGTGATAGTCAATTCCATTAGTCTGCTGATCTATCTACTATGAATTGCAACATAATATACTTCAATAAAAATGATTAGCATTGTTTACTTTGTGTGAATACTGTTTCATTCAATAGTTAATTCAATTGGCATTTCCATTCAATTTGCATTTCAGTAATATCCTGAGAGCCTCAAGTTCATGATACAATCTTCAAAATACTTTAATTCAACTTTGTTGTTTGAAAATGTTATAATAAAGATATTACTATAATGAAGTGGATTCACTATCTGCATTAAAGGTCTGCTACAGTATACATACCAAAACACTATTCAAATGTAGCTATTTAAAAAAAAAAAAACCTGTTTAAGCCTTTTTAGCACAGTCAAAATAACATGATCAAACCAGCACAGATGTGGTTTGACCTTTACAAACATGGGTGTGGTTCATCAAATTGACAGTGTCTAGGTCGGCAATGTTTAGGTCGACCACTATAGGTCGACAGTCACTAGGTCGACATGGATGGAAGGTCGACAGGGTTTCTAGGTCGACATGTGCTAGGTCGACAGGTCTAAAGGTCCACATGAGGATTTTTTTTTTTTTTGGTGTCGTTTTCTTCATAAAGTGACCGGGATCCCAAATTAGTGCACCGCGTTCGCTCGCCATGCTTCGGGCATGGTGCCTTCGCTCCGCTACCGCTTCGCTCGGCACACTTTACCGTTCCAATCGTAGTCCACGTGGATCGTTAAGTATGAAAAAATTCAAAAAAAGAAAAAAAAATTGAAAAACTCATGTCGACCTTTAGACCTGTCGACCTAGCACATGTCGACCTAGAAACCCTGTCGACCTTCCATCCATAACGACCTAGTGACTGTCGACCTATAGTGGTCGACCTAAACATTGTCGACCTAGACACTGTCGATCTTCAGACCGGATCCCTACAAACATAGTAGTCTAATTAATAAGCCTTGAATGGAGATAAAGCGCCTTATTCAGGTTTGTTGGCAAACCAAAAATCTTACCAATTGGGCAATACCATGTTGCACTGCAGGTGGGGCAGATGCTACATGTACAGAAAGATTTGGATTAGATTTGGGTGAGGTGCGCTTCCCTCATCCCAGCATTCTCAGCAGCGGCGGGCAGCCAATGCGGAGAGAGAGGGGACAGCTGCAGCGGCGCCACTACCAATTACATAGCGCTGCTGCGGCTCCAGTCCCCCTGCCTCCTCCTTCTTCTCCCCTGCCCAGGATCTGATCATCTGCCAGCACCAAGGAGCCTGACTGCCAGCGGGGAGAGATGGTAGTTATCTATCTATCTATCTATCTATCTATCTATCTATCTATCTATCTAGACTTATATATATATATATATATATATATATATATATATATACACTGCTCAAAAAAATAAAGGGAACACTTAAACAACACAATGTAACTCCAAGTCAATCACACTTCTGTGGAATCAAACTGTCCACTTTGGAAGCAACACTGATTGACAATCAATTTCACATGCTGTTGTGCAAATGGAATAGACAACAGGTGGAAATTATAGGCAATTAGCAAGACACCCCCAATAAAGGAGTTGTTCTGCAGGTGGTGACCACAGACCACTTCTCAGCTCCTATGCTTTCTGGCTGATGTTTTGGTCACTTTTGAAAGCTGGCGGTGCTTTCACTCTAGTGGTAGCATGAGACGGAGTCTACAACCCACAGAAGTGGCTTAGGTAGTGCAGCTCATCCAGGATGGCACATCCTATGTGAGCTGTGGCAAAAAGGTTTGCTTTGTCTGTCAGCGTTGTGTCCAGAGCATGGAGGCGCTACCAGGAGACAGGCCAGTACATCAGGAGACGTGGAGGAGGCCATAGGAGGGCAACAAACCAGCAGCAGGACCGCTACCTCCGCCTTTGTTTAAGGAAGAACAGGAGGAGCACTGCCAGAGCCCTGCAAAATGACCTCCAGCAAGCCACAAATGTGCATGTGTCTACTCAAACGATCGGAAACAGACTCCACGAGGGTGGTATGAGGGCCCGACGTCCACAGGTGGGGGTTGTGCTTAAAGCCCAACACCGTGCAGGACGTTTGGCATTTGCCAGAGAACACCAAGATTGGCAAATTCGCCACTGGCGCCCTGTGCTCTTCACAGATCAAAGTAGGTTCTCACTGAGCACATGTGACAGACGTGACAGAGTCTGGAGACGCCAAAGAAAATGTTCGGCTGCCTGCAACATCCTCCAGCATGACCGGTTTGGCAGTGGGTCAGTAATGGTGTGGGGTGGCATTTCTTTGGGGGGCCGCACAGCCCTCCATGTGCTCGCCAGAGGTAGCCTGACTGCCATTAGGTACTGAGATGAGATCCTCAGACCCCTTGTGAGACCATATGCTGGTGCTGTTGGCCCTGGGTTCCTCCTAATGCAAGACAATGCTAGACCTTATGTGGCTGGAGTGTATCAGCAGTTCCTGCAAGATGAAGGCATTGATGCTATGGACTGGCCCGCCCGTTCCCCATACCTGAATCCAATTGAGCACATCTGGGACATCATGTCTCGCTCCATCCACCAATGCCACGTTGCACCACAGACTGTCCAGGAGTTGTCGGATGCTTTAGTCCAGGTCTGGGAGAAGATACCTCAGGAGACCATCCGCCACCTCATCAGGAGCATGCCCAGGCATTGTAGGGAGGTCATACAGGCACGTGGAGGCTACACACACTACTGAGCCTCATTTTGACTTGTTTTAAGGACATTACATCAAAGTTGGACCAGCCTGTAGTGTGTTTTTCCACTTTAATTTTGAGTGTGACTCCAAATCCAGACCTCCATGGGTTAACAAATTTGATTTCCATTGATAATTTTTGTGTGATTTTGTTGTCAGCACATTCAACTATGTAAAGAACAACGAGTTTTATGGTAAGAACTTACCTTGGTTAAAACTCTTTCTGCGAGGTACACTGGGCTCCACAAGTCTGAACAATGGGGGTGTAGAATAGGATCTTGATCCGAGGCACCAACAGACTCAAAGCTTTGACTGTTCCCAGAATGCACAGTGCCACCTCCTATATCACCCCGCCTCCCCGCACAGGAGCTCAGTTTTAGATAACCAGCCCAATGCAGTAGCAGGAAAAGAGACGACAACGGTTAGTAGCCACATACACCACACTCTCACGACAGGAGAAGTGTCAGCGGCTAATGCCATATGAACCCAAAGAGGCTAAGTGCGTCAGGGTGCGTGCCTTGTGGAGCCCAGTGTACCTCGCAGAAAGAGTTTTAACCAAGGTAAGTTCTTACCATAAAACTCGTTTTCTGCTGCTGGGTACACAGGGCTCCACAAGTCTGGACAATGGGGATGTCCTAAAGCATTTCCTTATGGGAGGGGACGCACTGTAGCGGGCACAAGAACCCGGCGTCCAATGGAAGCATCCTGGGAAGCGGCAGTATCGAAGGCATAGAACCTTATGAACGTGTTCCCGGAGGACCACGTAGCCGCCTTGCACAATTGTTCAAGGGACGCACCGCATTGGGCCGCCCAAGAAGGTCCAACAGACCGAGTAGAATGGGCCATAATGTGAGCAGGAGCTGACAGACCAGCCTTCACATAAGCATGTGCAACCACCATTCTAATCCATCTGGCCAGGGTCTGCTTGTGAGCAGGCCAGCCACGTTTGTGAAATCCAAACAAAACAAAGAGAGAATCAGATTTTCGAATAGAAGCAGTTCTCTTCACATAGATATGGAGAGCCCGTACCACATCCGAAGACCGCTCTTTGGGAGACAAATCAGGAGAGACAAAGGCTGGAACCACAATCTCCTGATTAAGGTGGAACGAAGAAACCACCTTAGGTAAATATCCGGGACGAGTCCTAAGAACCGCCCGGTCACGGTGAAAAATCAGATATGGGGAACTACAAGACAAGGCACCCAGATCCGACACTCTTCTAGCAGAGGCAATAGCCAGCAAGAACACCACCTTAAGGGTAAGCCACTTAAGGTCAGCTGAACCAAGGGATTCAAATGGAGGCTCCTGCAATGCCTCCAAAACCACCAAGTCCCAAGGAGCCACAGGCGGGACATAGGAAGGTTGGATACGCAACACACCCTGAGTGAAAGTATGAACATCAGGTAAAGTCACAATTTTTCTCTGAAACCACACCGACAAGGCAGAAATATGAACCTTGAGGGAGGCCAGACGCAGGCCTAAAGCCAGGCCCTGCTGAAGAAAAGCCACAATCTTGGCTGTACTAAACTTGGAAGCGTCATAATTGTTAGATGCGCACCAAACAAAGTAGGAATGCGAGACCCTATGGTAAATCCGAGCAGAGGCCGCTTTCCGGGCCCGCAACATGACCTCTTCAGAAAAACCCTTAGCCCTTAAGACGGAAGCTTCAAGAGCCATGCCGTCAAAGACAGCCGGGCTAGGTCCTGGTAGACACAGGGGCCCTGAACGAGGAGGTCTGGGCATTGTGGAAGTAGAATTGGACGCTCTAACAACAGGCCCTGTAGGTCTGAGAACCAGTGCCGTCTGGGCCACGCCGGAGCTATGTGAAGCAGATTTCCTTTTTCTTGCTTGAACTTCCGAATTACCCTGGGCAGGAGTGACACCGGAGAGAACACATACGGCAGCTGAAACCTCCACGGCACCGCCAGCACATCCACGAATGCTGCGGGAGGATCCCTTGTCCTTGCTCCGAAGACCGGAACCTTGTGATTGTGTCGAGACGCCATCAGATCCACATCTGGAAGACCCCACCTTTCCATGAGGAGTTGAAACACTTCTGGATGGAGGCCCCACTCGCCGGCATGCACGTCCTAACGACGGAGAAAGTCAGCTTCCCAATTCAGGACTCCCGGAATGAATATTGCCGGTAGATGGTGTTCTGCCCACTGTAGAATCCATGAAGCTTCCTTCATTGCCAAACGGCTTCGAGTGCCGCCTTGATGATTTATGTAAGCCACTGTGGTGGCGTTGTCCGATTGTACTTGAACAGGACGGTTCGGAATTAAATGCAGGGCCAGGTTCAGCGCATTGAAGACCGCCCGCAACTCCAGAATGTTGATCGAGAGGAGAGATTCCTCCTTGGTCCACTGACCCTGTAAGGAGTCCTGCTCCAGCACCGCACCCCAACCTCTTAGACTGGCATCTGTCGTCAACAGGACCCAGTTGGATATCCAGAAGGGACGGCCCCTGCACAATTATTGGTCCTGGAGCCACCAGAGCAGCGACAGACGGACCTCCGGAGTCAATGAGATCATGTGAGACCTGATCCGGTGAGGCAGGCCATCCCACTTGGCTAGAATCAGCTTCAGGAGGGGGCGAGAATGGAATTGAGCATACTCCACCATGTCGAATGCTGACACCATGAGTCCCAGCACCTGCATAGCTGAATGTATCGACACTTGCAAACGAGAAAGGAAGCAATGATTCCTGTCTTGAAGCTTCAGGACTTTCTCCTGAGACAAGAACAACCTCTTGTTGTGAGTGTCTAACAACGCTCCCAGGTGCACCATGCTCTGAGCAGGGACCAGGGAGGATTTCTTTCAGTTGATGAGCCACCCGTGGGCTTTTAGAAACCGGACCGTCATATCCAGATGATGCAGGAGAAGATCTGGGGAATTTGCCAGGATTAACAAGTCGTCCAGATACGGCAGTATCCTGACCCCTTGACGGTGGAGTACCACCAACAACACCGCCATAACTTTGGTGAAGACTCACCTGGACACGGGGGTGATCTGGACACTGGCTGGGTGCTGCTGCAGGCAGTTCCAACTCGGCAGCCTGTGGTCGGGATGGTCTCAGCAGGCAGCTCTGGGATGGCAGGAGTAGGGGGCGGTAGCGAGCAAAGTTGCGGCTAGGGCCAGTGGTCAGGGAGCCCACAACACTACGGTGGTTGACGGCAGGGACCTTCCAGCGTCGGCTACCCGTGGCTCACACAATCCGCTCCCTCTCTGGTGCTACCGCAGGCGGCTCTGCTCAGATATGCAAGAGCAGAGCCGCCAGCAGCGCTGAACATCGGGTGCCCCACAGAGCAGTAGTGGTTGCTGAGCCAGCACCTAGCTGAAGCTAGGGCCGGCTCTGGGCACCGGTTCTTCTAGCTGCAGATCATGGTACTCAGTGGCGGAAGGGAGAGCTCTGAGTCCCTTCCTTGTCCCACTGTGTGATTGGACCAGCAGATCCAGCACTGGATCCGCTGTCCAATCACATGTGCCTCGCTGGCAGAGGCGTGCTTTCCCTGTCAGCGAGGCACTTGTAGAAGTGCCGCTTTCAGTGTTTTTTTGAATGGGCTTTTACAGCCCAGTGTTTGGCCCCACCCCCCGCTCTGTCCCCGTTCCTACTATCAGCGGGAGGCACTAGCTATCAGTGCCTCCCAAACTAGTTTAATAACCTAAAATGAATAGAATATATAAAGAAGATACATATGACACTGAATATGTGTCATATGTATCTTTTTGTATTATTTTAATCATTGATGACAGGGGAGGCACTGCCTCGCCTGACTTCACGTCCCTGGATCCTATTCTACACCCCCATTGTCCAGACTTGTGGAGCCCAGTGTACCCCGCAGCAGAAAAAGTACTTAATAAGAATATTTAATTCATTCAGATCTAGGATGTGTTATTTTAGTGTTCCCTTTATTTTTTTGAGCAGTGTGTATATATATATATATATATATATATATAAGATCCCGCTCTCTCACAAATATAGGCCAACGGCTGGGGTTCCAAATCAGAGTCCAACACACCAGAGGGTGGAACCCATAGTACAGTACAGTGTTTCCCACAAGTGTGGGAATGCTAGCACTCTCCAGACTTCCAATAAATAAAAAAAAACATTTATTTATAAAGAATAGAAAATCATATCTCACAGTTCCGTACTAAAATTTTTTTTCAAAAAGCCTGATAATGCTACTGATTCATTAAATGCTTTTCATATTTTTTCATATGGTGGTGTGCTGGTCTCCTTTTGTCTAAACCCTTTCAGGGTAAGCATTGGGAACTATGGTATCAATAACAATTGACACGGCACCCTTCTAACATCCTTTAAGTGTGTGCGCTTCACCTCTGGACTTTGTATATGTATATACATATGCATTAACGTAGGGATTTGTGCTGGATGCACTATAGTTAAGTATGCACCTCTTAGAGTGCTTATTTCTTCAGTTGTTGAATTGAGCCTTTTGTATTGTATTAATACGGTTCTATCATGATCTATCAGTGCCTATAAGAAAACTGTGGAACCTGTCACAAGTGTGTTCACACTAGATGAAAGTCTCAATATGATTTCTTACTCTATTTATGGCTGTTTGTAGATTGTCGCAATTAGTACACTGTATTACCTAGTTCAGTGCTGGGACGTGTTCAGCATTGCGTCCTGGTTGCTTAGTAACAGGGCAGTGATGTGTTTCCGAACACTTCCGGTTGCTGAACCACACGGAAGTGTAGCCGCTGGAACGCATGATGACGCGTTCCTGTGGCGTTCTGCACCGGGGCGCTGCAGCTGGCCGGAGCTGGCGCCCATATGGCCGAGTGGCCTGTCCCGTAGGTGTGGTGTCTTTCTCAGTGTGTTGGGGTGTTATAGAGTTCATATGAGGTTTTAACCATGAGTAGAATTGTGTTTGCGGGGGGTGGCTCCCGGAACAGACGTCACTTCCGGTAATTTCTATTTAAATAGCTCACTTGTGCACAGGGACAGCATGCAGCGATGTTTGCTTTGTCCCCTGGCTGAAGTGAGTATTGACCATCTTTATTATATATGATGACTTGTTCCCCTCTGATCCACATTTGAATTCACTGATTGTATCCCTAACTTAGTTTTAGCAGGTTGGACTATTTTAGATGCTAAACCACCTGCACCGCTGTTCATTTATTCTATGGCTACTCTAATGAGGTATGGAGTTAATTTTCCTGATACTAGTTTCACTAGTGGAGGTTGGAGTTTGAAGTTGTTTATTATTATCTCATTATCTTTTTGGCAGAATGGAGTACGCTTTTTAATGTATTTTTCCATGCGCTTTATATGTTCCTATATCCCTATATGAGAGATGCCCTGTGTGGACACCTACAGGTATCCCAGGTAATTGGTGTTTTTCCTTTGGATGGAAATGTTCTTGATGGCACTGTTTTAATAGGTGTTTTTTGGTGGTGGGTCCATTATTGTAGCCAGTAGGTACCCATAGGGGCCGGTGAGGCATATTGCTTGTGACTGTATATTACTGTTCATTTGCAGATTATGCTCATGTTGTCCCTAACTGTGATTTGATGATACGATGCATCACCTGTCTTGATAAAGGCCTGTGACCAGACCGAAACGTCAACAATAAAAGCAATTGGTGATTTTATGAAGAAGTATCTACGATTATTTATTTGTGAGAGTGCACCTTCCAAATTCTTTGGAACTTTCTATGGTATATGTGTGGACCTGACCGGCCCATTAGGAGAACCCACCATTTGATGAACTTCTACTGCTGAGAGTGCAGGATCATCGTTGTTTATATATATATATATATATAAATATATACACACACACACAAAACAAACAGAGGTGTGGCACTCAGACTTTTCTTCAATAAAGCACAGCAGCGGAGATTAGATTATCATAATAAATGATAATCTAATCTCGGCTGATGTGCTTTATTGAAGAAAAGTCTGGGGGCCGCACCTCTGTTTGTTGCATTCTATTTTATAGTGAAGGCATTGGCAAAGTAGTGGACTTGAATTGGGAGTGCCAGACCCTGGACAAAATATATAAATATATATATATATATATATGTATGTATATATATATATATATATATATATATATATAGATATATATGTAAACAAATATAGAAAACCACAGCACTCGCCACCCCAGAAGCGGGGTGCAGTGTCTGCACTCACCACTCATAACCATGGTCACAGGCCTTTTCATGCACCCCTGTGTAATCTCAATTGTTCTAAACCTGTGTCAGCTGCTCCTTAGTTATTTATCAGCCAGTGTCAGGTGACTAGTATGCCTTTAAAAGCCATAAGATTTGTGGCAGGCATACATTAAACCTAGTGGGCATATTTGCAGTTATATTATGTGTGATACAGTTGCCAGGTTTTAATTTTTAAGGCTTTGTGATAGTGTAGGACCTGCATGAAGGTGGGGTAGCTTGGCGAGCGGTTTGCAGGCTTCCGTGCATTGGCCAATTCACTAACTAAACCCCCATCATTTATTTATTGATGTTGTGAGGACAAGTGAGCTTGCTATGGTGAGTGCTGAATTTTCTATTTGTATATATATATATATATATATATATATATAATGTTACAGCATTACATACTTGTATGGAAACCCCGCTATGAAAATTCTGCATTTGCCACTGGCCCTGGATGCTGGATCAGATGTCTCACGATAGCTTTCTAGTCTCTACCCTGCGCCCTGAGGAGCTGCTAGCTGGGGGAGGACTCGGGTGGAATGAGAGGAGGAGATGCTTGCCAACTGGTCATAGGTAAATATAAAACTCTCTCTTTCTCTTGTGAAAAGGGGGACTCTGCCTGCCTAATGTTTAAAAAGGGGGACTCTGCTGTTGTAATGTGTAAAAAAAGGAGAACTCTGCCTGCCAAATGTGTAAAAATGGGGACTCTGCTGTTGTAATGTGTAAAAAAAAAAAGGGACTTTGCCTACCTAATGTTTAAAAAGAGGGACTCTGCTGTTGTAATATGTAAAAAAGGGGGACTCTGTCTGCTTAATGTGTAAAAAGGTGACTCTGGCTGCTTAATGTGTAAAAGGGAGCTCTGTGGCCACGCACCTATATTTTTGGCGTGCGTCTATGGAGCGCACTGGTCCTGTCTAATGCTGTTTCTTGCACACAGCGATAAAATGTCTAGTTACGGCACTGCACAGCACACATATGCATGGACACATATATATGCACTGACACATACAGCACATGCTCACACAGACACACATATGCACAGACACATATATACAGTACACTAACACATACAGTACATACACATATATGCAAGAACACTTATACACTCACAGACACAAACAGTACAAATACCTCCATCTCTTCATCCTGTCTGCTCATCGTGGATGGCTCCTTGAAGTAGGGGGAACCGAGGTACATGGCCCCAGAGTTCCCCTTTTCGCTCTGAAAGCAGCTGTCTCCTCCTTTTCTGTGAGGTGGAACCTCTGCTGGGCTGGCTGGGAGGGGAGAGTAGAGCAGCAGGAGCCAGCAGGTGGCGGGCCGGAGCTGGCTGAGTGACAGCACAGACACAACGGTAGCAGCAGCAGCAGAGAAAAAGCAAGCAATACATTCATATAGCAGCGGCTATGGCTAATAAGACCTGCGGCCGCTGCAGCCAACAAATGAATGCACTCTCATTCTTAGCGATGGCGGGGCAGTGATCTGGGCTGGAAGCTGTCTGAGACAATGGAGCAGAAGTGCCCTCCTCAGGGCTGGCGCCCGGCGGCAAAAGACTCCACTGATACCGACAGTTCCGCCACTGAAAACACACACACCCTAGGCTGCAGAGGAGGGACATTGCCAGCCACAGCACAGGGAGGACATACAAGACATACAGGTGGTAAAACTTCGGGTGTGTAAAACGTATGTTTTTCGCGATTTTTCCCAATGTTTCACCAATTTTTTTTACAGGCTATCCAGATTGATAGCCAGTAAAAAAAATGCCCTTTCTCCCGAAAACACAAAAGTTCAGTGAAACCTGTGTGTTTTCGGTAGAAACAGCCCCGTTTTCGCACAAAAACGGCCCTGATCATCGCAGTGGGTGAGTAAGTCCTACTGTTGTTTGTGCATTTCTCCAGCACATGTGATCGCACACCAAGACACACAAAAAACCCTCCTCCTGTAGGCGGCGACTACCTGATCGCAGGACAGCAAAAATCACTGCCCAGCGATCAGGTCTGAATTAGGCCCTTTATCTCCATCCAAGGCTTAGTAAATAAACCCCATAATCAGATATACTGTATTCACCTTGTTTGAAGTTAGAAATTTTTTAGATAATCTAAATAACAAAAGATTTCATGGTGGTTTTAAAGTTAAAATCAACTTTACAAAACTGGTTGAAGAAAACAAAATTACAAAATTGAACATTTCTGTTTTGATCATAGTTGCTCTGTAATATATTGACCAAGCTCTTCCATAATTGCTACTGTGTGCCACTTTGGTCCTAACTTACAATTCAGTGCACTCTACTCAATATTTTGAATTATTCATAAAGGGCCATGTTGGTAAGAATACATTAATTAACTGCATGGTATTCATTCAATAGAAAATGAGGAAATTAGGTGCTGGAAGGGTTATGTACCATTAGAACTGTAATTTGTCCATTCGGCTGTGTAATGTAGCATGCTTTTTTAATGCAGTATCCACAGCACTGTCCTGGAGATTGCTTATATTCTTCATCCTAGAGAAAGATAGAAACAATGTTAGACAGCAGGTAAGTCATGCAGTATGTACTGTATTGTATACAGTTTTGTGACTGTAGGAAAGCATAGACAATAAGATTGATTTAAACTAAAAATGATTAAAGCCCAAACAGTGGATGATTTTAAGAGGGGTATACTTGTAACAGATTGGGTAGAATATGCCAGCAGTCAGAATATCGACAGCGACATCCTGAATCCCAACAGGCCTAATGACCCCCTAACCCTCCCTACCCGCAGCCAGGCTTGGACTGGCCCACAGGGGTACATGGAAAACAACCAGAGGGCCCCACTGTCTGGGGGCCCACCTCCTGCTCTAAGGATCAGATTCCAGATTGTGCACTTGAAATATACATTACCATACCCTCCAACTGTACCTTTTTAATAGGTACAGTACCTTTTTTTTATGGTCTGTACCGATTTTTGGCTCTCCAAACTTCCATTGAAAGTATAGGAAAAAGGGCGTGACCATGCTCCCTTTACCTGTGGCCATGCCCCCTTTTCTAATTTGTACCGATTTTTATGTGTCAAATGTTGCAGGGTATGCTTTACACATATGTTACCTTATACTGGACTATGGTTTATTTTCTACAGTGCATTGCTGTTATTAATCTGTTATTAATCTGGTACATTATCATGCATGCAGCAGCTGAATTTTTGTTTAGGGGTGTGGCCAGTCTGCAGATGGGGTGGGGTCTGCCACCTCATTGGTACAGTAAATTCTACAGTAAATTCAGATGCTGCATGCATGATAATGTATCAGATTAATAAACAGATTAATAACAGCCCTACATGCCCCAGTCTGACACTGCCCGCAGCATAAACCTAAACCTCCCCTCCTCCCCACAGCCTAACCCTAACACTCTCCGGTGTGTGTAAACCTAACCCCCCCCCCCCCCACCACCATCCCGCAGCCTAAACCTAACCCTCAACCCCCTAAACGTAACCATCCCGCCCGCAGCCTAACCCTAACACTCTGTGGGGGGGGCTAACCCCCCCCATGCGACCTAAACTCAACAGCAGCCTGTTCATCCCCTCCCAGTCTTAACCTACCCTCTTCCCCTACGGCTTACCTCTCCCTTACCTCTACCATCATTCTCATGATGTTATTCACTTGGTCAGTCTATAGTGGTGCAAGTAGAAAAAATGTTTTATAGGTGCTGTGTGCGCCCAAAAAATGGGTGTGGCCAAATGCCACATGGGGAATGGCCAATGAAAATGGGGACGTGATACACATATGTGGGGGCCAGATACACATATGCGCCCACTGTGCCAGATACGCTCCCACCATGCCAGATATGCTCCTACAGTGCCAGATACACAAATGGTGCCAGATGCACATATGCCCCACGGTGCCAGATATGCAAATGCCCCCAGTAGTGCCATATATGGCCCCACAGTGCCAGATACACATCAGGCAGGAGAGGGACAGGAAAGGAGAGGTGCATGCTTCGCACTCCTCTCTCTCTCCAACATCTGGTGTCTGCAAGGTGGCATCTGGTGTCTGCAAGGTGGCGGCCCGACGGTATGGCTTACCGGCTGGGATTTTCTTACCGGTACGTCGTACCGCCATACTTGCAGCACTGTCAGTCTACTGTATGAAATGTAACACACGTGGCACTAAGGCATAAAAAAGAGAGTGTGTATCCACTTAGATGAAAAATTAATGATTTACCTCAGAGGATAACTTAACACCCATTGATTTCTCCTTTTGTGTCTGTGCACCTAGTGTCGAAACAAACCCCGTGGAGGCCCCTGGACAGTCGAAATATTGGGGCTGCCCTTGCAGATTATCTCCTGATACATTTTTAATTTTACCAACTAACAGCCTGATCTGGAAATTGTAATGTGAATCTGATGTCTATGGTTTATGTACTTTAAGTTGTTAATGGGCACGTTACATCAATACAGCATTTTCTCTATAGCGTCTTTAATGTAAAGTTTTTGTTTCTTTGAGTTGATTTATTGTTTCTATCTTTTGAAAACTGTTTAAGAAAGCTTGATTATACTTTTCTTTCAAGATCAAATCAGTATTATTTTGATCTATTGTTACGGGTCCCCTTAAAAGCGCTTGGCCTATAGGGGCCCCTAAAAGGCGCAGTGCCTACTTTGCCTGTTTGGTAAACCGGCACTGTGTTCACCCTTCCACCTGCCTCACATATACTTTATCAGACTCAGACGTGTGGTGCTCCTGATTGTCAGCCTCAACCTGCCTTACCTTGGGATAGGATAGACAGAGTTACAGCCAGGTGGCTCATCTTGATGGAAGACACACTACCGCACTGCAACTATGTAGGTAGGAGTAACACCAACAAAATATGTGATACATCACTAACGTGCATATATTGGTTGTATGAAAAAGATTGGATGTACAGATGTGTCCTCTTACAACTTTTCTGCCTGCGCTACAAGTCGTGTTACACATAAAGCGTGAGTGCCGTGTGACTTGGTTATGCGACATGCCTATATTCTGCGTGTAGTAGCGGCTCTATCTGCATCTGAAATGAAACATCACAGTGTTTTCCAGGAAAACACTCTAATGTTTCATTTCAGATGCAGATAGAGCCGCTATTACACACAGAATATAGGCATGCCGCATATCATTTTAATCAACAGAGGCTGCCCGTGTGTTCTAGTGCATTACATTGCATCTTAGATATATGTTTCATGGAAACAAATGAAAAAAAGACGCTCGGATAAAAATGTAGTGTCACTCATCCTTTGTGACATTGGACTTTGGCATCCAGACTATCCCTTCACAGATGCTTCTTCATGTCTCAGCTTTATTGGCTTAATGGGTTTAACAGAAACTAACGGAGCTGTGCTATAATTTCCATAGAATTAAGTACTAATATAATGGGGCATTATTGCGGTGATGCCCAGGCCTGCCATTATAGTAATACAGTATGTCACTAGTGCTGTGATATTCTCTTCATTGTTCACTGTTGCCCCACACATGCGCTGTAGTCCTCCTGCCCAGCAGCCCCCACGCATTTCACCCTGTGCATGAACGCTTGATGTTGGAGGATGACATGGCTGCAGAGGCAGTGGGGACACGAGGTCTCACATCATTCCTGTCAGTAAGGGTTACTTTGAAAAATCAAACTTTATTGCAAAATCAACAGAAAAAAAAAGGACACAACCATTCTGTTCCACAGTGTCAATGCAGGCCCTGACCTGTCGAGGTGGATGGGTGACATTAACGTGAGGTGAAGTGCCACGTGACCATTGATACGTCAGGTAGGCATCACCTCCCAATGCACCCAATGGCAAAAGCAATAAAGACATAGGCGCTGTGCGCATTCCTTAAACTTCCGCTATCAGGAGATTCGTACATCAGGATGAAGCGGAAACGTGCGCCATGTGCAGAAAGCTCATAGCGATGCTTTGCACATCTGCCCCATAGTTTGTTCTTTCAGTCTGATTTATTTTGTTTATGCTCCATCTGTTTAATAATAAATTAGATTTAAAAGACATTTTTTTCTTTTCTTTTTCTTTGGTTGTAATGTAAAGTGCTGAAAACCTTTAAATAACTTGGGACATTATTGTTGGAACACTGGACTCTGACAGTCAGTCAGACACATCTTTGGTATGACTAGTTTTATCAAGCTAATTTACTCATAATTCCGCACTGTTAATTGTCTCTTTACCTACTTACAATGGTGGATGTGGGAATAAATCTGAATGGGAACCTCACCTCTAGATTTGTATCTGATATTGCTAGCGCCATAATGTACATCATGGAAGGATTTAAACAGATTGATCATTATTTCACAACTTGAGAATATTTCATTTCCAAAGTAAAGGTATACAAGTATAGTTCTTCCACTTGGGTAGATATTGAATTGGGGCCATGCTGTACTTACAGTACTTGCTGGTATATTACAGAAGTGCATTGAGCTATTTATACTGTATATCAATGTTATTGGTTAAAATTAAACTAACTATAATTCAAACATTTGTTACAATATAACTTAAGAATTCCTCTCACCTGGGCACATGTTACATTGCAGGTAATTGGATTACACGCAGCTACATTCTGCATAGTTGCGCTGTCATATGTAGATGTGCATGTACATTCCTTGCAGCTGCCAGGAGGTGAAGGTAATATGGAGCCAGGCTACAGAGGTAAGGTAGAAAAAAAAACTGGCACTTAATGTAAATTAAATGTGCTGTAATCTCTACTACACATATTGTGGGATGTTTCATAATGTTTTCTTTTCAAGGGATTCCTGCAATAAGTACTTCATGACATGCACAACATCTTGTTATAGTGTCAGGAATATTTAAATGTTCTCTGATAGCATACAAAGTTGTGATTACACTTCTAATATTAGAATGTATGACAATCTTTCTATTTACAGACTTACCATATAGTCTATGTTATTATACACGCACACTTGTTTTGGAACTGTGAAAACATAAAAGACACATTTGAATCTTGCCTTTTCCAGAAGCATAAAAGTCCAGCTATTCCTAAAACATACCTCCCAGCTTTCATGGTGGTGGACACGAGATGTGTGGCTTAGCATCAAGGGGGCATGGCTTCGTGAGGAATGCCAAATCCATGATGGGGGCTTGCCCAACACTCCTGTAGCTGCTGGACAGCCCCCAGCCTCGAGTCAGCAGCATGTGTCTGGATGGCACTCTTTGCTGAGAGCAGTGGTGTCAGCATGTATGTGTCCCAACCTCCCCCTTCCCATGGGACACTGCGGCCCACGGGTGAGGCAGTGGGACAATCCAAAAAAACAGGACTGTACCACTAAAATTGGGACAGTTGGGAGGTATGCTAAAATGTAGAGTCTACATTAGTAAAGTTGGAGAAAAAAAAAGCATTCATGCTGTACCTGTAATTGTCAGGACTATTGTATTTTGAATTAACTCTGCAGTACCTCTGTTTTACCAGAGGTGCTGCTCTTGTGGATTTTGGACATTGGTACCATATCTATGGGAGTCAATCTACTTTCCTTATTTGATCATCTGATGCCCTGACTTTACATATTCACATTTCACTATGTAACTTCCCCGACATTATATGTTTCCCTTTAAACTGTGCTCTGCTATAAATAAGCCATTCTGATCCTATACCCTGTGCCTTGGATATCCTGCAAACCAGTGTTCTGTTCCTGTATATCCCTACTCCTGGCTGTTTACCAGTATTTCATCTTTGAAATTCTCTCTGAACCTTCTGCATTATGGGCTTAATTCAGCATGGGTCGTAGATGTGCGAAAAAATCGCACATCTACAACCCACTACACTGACATGCGGAGGGACACCCAGCACAGCCCCCCCCCCCCCGACACACACACACACACACAAACATGCAAGTGCATCGCAAGACAGCAAGGTTGTCGGCCACCTTTTGGGTCACAGCGGCTGTGTGTGATGTCACGCAGCAACCACGGCCCACCCCACAAACAGTCTGGACACACCTCCGCTGTTTGGACCGCACGCCCTAAATGGTGCAACGACAACCTGCTGTTCTGTGTGAATTTTTTTCAGAGACCGTGACTGTGGATTATTTTATACAGTATCTAGCAATTTAAGACATTATCCTGGATTTGAGCCTATTTTTGTTTATGCTCTGCTCTATCTTCAGTCTCAGTGCAGCACTATTTCCTTGCAACTGTGTATTTCTACAGAAACAAATGTAACATTTCATCTACTGCTGACTCCACAGAAAATCATTACAGATACCCACTTAAATCATATTAATAATTGAAGAGGCAAGTGGATGAAGATGTTTTGTAACATTTAGAAGAACCTTAGAGATTTACAGTTTAGTTTAGAACTTTTAGTATTGGACATAGCACTTTTAACAACAAAATATATCAGTAAATAGACTACCAACATTTAAAGTAACATTGTTACCATGATCCCCACTTCATAACACCTTTAACCATTAAAAAAAAAAATTGTTTTTCAGAAAATTGTTACATAACACCTTCATCCACTCGCCTCTTCATTTAAATGTGTTGATCAAGAATACAAAAAAACACACAGAGAACCAATCTGGCTTCATAGATGGACTATAATTATTTTATATCGTCTGCAGATTCTGTTCATCAAAATCATTGATCATATCAGATATTAAGAGACAAAGGGCACATCAAAATATAGTGTGTGATTATAACACTGCAAGCCAGGTGTCTGGAGGGGATGCAATTAAAATACCGGCTGTCGGGATCCTGGCGTTCAGGAGACTGTTGCCAGAATCCCAACAGTTGGTAAAATACAGATGTCCGGAATCCTGACACCTCCTGGTATTCCCACTCGGTTGGTGGGTCCAAGCCACCAACCGAGTGGGAATTTAACCTGCGCAAGCCATTGGGCCCAAAGCGTGGCAAGCACAGCGAGCCCGTGAGGGGATTTGATGGCAGGATTCCGGCAGATGAAATGCTGCTATCGATATGCTGACAACCGGCATCCTGTCTGACGGGATATGAAATGTATTCCGTGTGGCGCTTTATAGTCTTCCACCGATGACTTTTATAAAAAACTATTTCACAGTCCACTGTGATATGCCCTTTATACCCTAATATCTGGTACGCAGTTCCTTTGTCTGTTTGGTGAATATTTGTTATTGTTTTTATGTTTTTTTATGGATGTGGAATTTTAAAGATTAAGGGCCTAATTCAAGGTTGATTGCAAAAGTAAAATCTTCCTCTAATGGACAAAACCATGTGCAGTGCAGGTGGGGCAGATGTAACATGTGCAGAAAGAGTTAGATTTGGGTGGTTTACTGTATATTGTTTCTGTGGATGGTACATACTTGGCTGCTTTATTTTTACACTGCAATTTAGATTTCAGTTTGAACACAGCACACCCAAATCTAACTCTCTCTGCACATATTATATCTGTCCCACCTGCACGGCACATGGTTTTGCCCATTAGAGGAAGATTTTGCTTTTGCAATCAACCTTGAATTAGGCCCAAAAAACAGTTTAACACTAAGAGAAGCAATATTGTTTTTATTTGGAGGGTAGGCTACGAATTTCATCTGATTCCAGTATCTAAGATGATCTGAAAGGATCTGTAATGCTTTTACAAAATAATTGGGATGTAAAATGTCATCATCTTTCTTCTTCCCCATATATTGCTGTTCTACACATAAATTATTTTCCTCTGTGTTGAGGATATTTGTGATCCCAAAGACAACTTATGAATATGCAACTTGGACTAATGTTAATGGGCAAAGGTATTTTAGATATGTTCGTTTGTTTTTTCCCTTTAATATTCTGAAACAAATACTGTACAGTATATTAGTTAATATATCAATCAAACTTTATCATGTTTAATTTGTGACTCATGTACATAGAGACTTTATTGTATATCCAAAGACGTTTATTAAATCAGGAATTTGTTCTATTTTATTACAAGCTTGTTCATTAATGCAGATAATTCCCATAGACAACATTTTGGAAACTTACCACAGGTAACACTGAGACAGCAACCAAGAATGGAGTACACTGGACTTAAACCATTGCCACAAGTAGTTGGTGGTTTGCATGATTGTGGATTGCAGACTGCAAATATAAAAAATATGAACTGATTTGTGATATTATATAAATGTAAAAAACATGCTTAACATAAATATGCTTGACACTTGAGCTACCCATGTTTTAATTGGTCAAAACATTTTTTGGCTCACTTAGGGTGGTATTTAATAAAAGCTGTCAAAGGTGTAAAACATCAGCTAGCTTTATTTTGTGTCTATTACAAGCTAGACATATGACTGGCTATTATGGTGTATTGGCTAATTAAGAGATGGACACAGCTGCGCATCCATACGTACTGGCCACGTCCATCTGGTCTGCGCATGAACACTGTCCGCAGTGCACGTGCATGTCCTTACATATTGTGGCCACATCCAGGAAGGATGTGGCCACAGTGTGACTGACAGCGGTGGTTGTTCGCAGGGCCTCAACACGGCATTGGAGGGAAGCAGAGGGGCTGAACGGGGGTGTACAGTGACCGTTATATGGGCCTCAAAAAATTCTGAGGGACACCTTACACCAGATGTGGCATTGAGAAGGTGTGATCTGTTCCACTTCAATGTTAAGTGTTTAATGGCAATGTATGCTGTCAGAGAATAAGAGAGGAGTCCAGAAACCTCTCATATGCTACTGTAATAAAAATTGATTCTCTTGGGTGCAAATGTGCCATTTATACAAAGATGTCTTTTGGAGTACTGGTATACACATATTAGAATAAATTATGATAAAGTCTTTCACAAGTTACTTATCCACATGGTAAAATCTTCATTAAATCAAAATGAAGTAGATCTATTGGAACACTTTAATAACAACAGTAAATTTTACCAGTTTTTCAAAACAACTGTTTACCTCATCAGAAAAAGTGGGCATTAATGCCCATAAAACATGGGTGTGTAATAACTCTAGTAATATTTCAACTTGCGGCAATTTAATGTTATATGCATAAAGTTTCCCTTCTAACGGCAGAAAATATATGTATAGTTACTATATGCATTCAGAATTCTGGACGCTTTTTGCCTTCAAATCTGTAATGTTTAGATCCCCCTAGTCACGAGGTTTATAATGCACAGTAGAGTAAAATACAGTATTATGATATAAACAGTATCATTTTTTTTATCATGCAAAATAAATAAAATGTAATTTACAGAAACAGGTCTGCCTATTTTACATTTGGCATGACAAGCAGACCACATGTCCTTGGTGATACTTAGCAGTGTTTTTGAGGAATTACAACCCATAAAAAATACTAATGATAATAGTTTCAGCCGATAAGGCTTGTACTGCATGCTCTATTCACATACCGAAGGGATGCAGAAAGCATTGCATTTTGCTTGCAATGAATCCAGCCGCTCTCAGCATGCATATCAGTGTTTATTAGCACCGTATGCATGAAGAAAATCGCAAAGGAAAGCTCTTGCAGAAAGGACTGACCTTTGCGATGATAGGACTTCAGGGTGTTTAAGCTGGGGTCCTAACTGCGCATGCGTCGAGTGCCGCATTGAATCTCTCTCAACGGGTAGGTGCGATAGAAGCACATAGGCTTCTATTGGACAATGCCATCAGAAGATGGTGCTTCCAACCGCATCCAATCCCCGAAATCTATCACATTCCAGGGCTTGGTGCATATGTGGTACGCGGAAAGCCACAGTTTTCTGCTTGCTGCTTCTCACCCTCTGTCTGTGTTTTAAGGGATCTGTTGTATGAATATGTGAGAAAATTAGAAATCTGTGAAAATAAATAAAATTGCCTCATTTCCCATGCCAACAGAATCTGTTGAATATGTACTTTTTATCCCCATGTTTCCCTATATACTTATCTAGATTCAGTTTGTGTGGTTGTTCATTCCCAATAACATGTCCCTGCCAGTGGCGTAAATTCGTCCCAGTTACCCAGAGGAAAGATAAATATTGGTGGCTCCCTATATTTAGATAAATATATGCATGTGTGTGTGTGTGTGTGTGTGTGTGTGTGTGTGTGTGTGTGTGTGTGTGTGTAGTGTTCTGGAAAAAAAAAAATTATATACTGTATATATACATTTCATTGTCTTTTATTTTAAATCACATATTTCTTAGCAGTCATACACAGGATTAGAACCCATGACCTGTTACACTGGCAAAATACACTTTACTGTTAGAGCTATTTGCTCCTGTACAGTAAGCATGAGAATTCTTACATGTAATTGTCAGAGAAGTAACTTCATATAGTGAGAATTCTCACATTTCCTATACAGGAGCAAACAGCTTCATCAGTAAGGTGTCTGCTTCCAGTGTAATAGGTCGTAGTTTCTAATCCTGGGTATGACACTTGTAAAATGTGTATCTACAGTATAATAAAAAGTGTGTGATTTGTAAGGTTCAGGGACCAGTGAGGAAGTTGGCCACTGAAGAGACAATGGCAGCTATCAAATAACTTAATTCAATGGTGTCACAGAATGGGAGGATAAGTTCCCCCCTTCAGAACATGATGTGAGAGTAGGGGAATTAGAAATGTGAGAAGTGTAATGATGAGGGGGTGGTGTAAGCTGGGTAATGATGAGGGGGTGGTGTAAGGAGAGTAATGATGAGAAGGCGATGTGAGGAAGGTAATGATGAGAGGGGTGATGTGAAAGGAGGGGAGGGGGTAATGTGAGGAGGGTAATGGTGAGAGGGGTGATGTGAGTGGATAGGAGGCAGTGATGTGAGGAGAGTAATGATGATGGGGTACTGTGAGGAGAGTAACAATGAGTGGGTGATTTGAGGAGAGTAGTAATGAGGGGTGATGTGAGAAGGGTAATGATGAGAGGTGTGGTTTGAGGTGAGTAATGACAAGGGGATGGAGTAAGCTGGGAAATGATGAGGGAGTGGGGTGATGAGAGTAATGATGAGGGGTTGAAGTAGGAAGAGCAATGATCAGAGGATGGTGTGAGAATGGTGAGGATGAGGGGGGTGATGTGAGGAGGGTGATGATAATGGGGTGATTAGAGTAAAGGGGAGTGGGTGGTGTGAAAAGAGTAATTATAAGAAGGTGATGTGAGGAGGGTAATGATGAAGGAATGGTATGAGGAGGTTACTGATGAGGGTGTGATGTGAGAAGGGTAATGATGAGGGGGTGATGTAAAAAGGGTAATGATGAGGGGGTGATGAAATTAAAGGGATGGGGAAGTGTGAGGGGAGTATTGACAAGGGGGTGGTGTAAGCTGGGTAATGATGAGGGGGTAGTGTGAGGGGGTAATCTTGAGAGGGTTATGTGAGGAGCGTAATGATGAGATAGTGGTTTGAGGAAGGTAATGATGAGGGAGTGATGTGAGGAGAGTTAGTATGAGGGGTAATGTGAGGATGGTAATGATGAAAGTGTGGTGTGAGGATGGTATTGATGAGGAGGACAATGATGACGGTGTGGTGTGAGGAGGGTAATGATGAGGTGGTGATGTGAGAAAGGTAATGATGAGGGGGTGGTGAAATTAAAGGGATGAGGGAGTGGTGTAAGCTGGGTAATGATGAGGGGGTGGTGTAAGGAGAGTAATGATGAGAAGGTGATGTGAGGAGGGTAATGATGAGGGGATGGTGTGAGGAAAGTAATGATGAGGGAATGGTGTGAGGAGAGTAGTAATGATGTGAGAAGGGTAATGATGAGGAAGTGGTGTGAGGTAGGTAATGACGAGGGGGTGGAGTACAGAAAGATTGGAAATGATGAGGAAGTGGTGTGAGGAGAGTAATGATGAGGGGGTGAAGTGGGAAGAGCAATAATCAGAGGGTGGTGTGAGGATGGTAATGATGCGAGGGGGTGATGTGAGAAGGGTAATGATGATGCGGTGATGAGAGTAAAGGGAAGGGGTGAAGTGAGAATCGTAATGATAAAAGGGTGATGTGATGAGGGTAGTGTTGAAGGGATGGTGTGAGGATGGTAATGAAGGGGGTTAGTGTGAGGGGGTAAAGATGAGGGGGTGATGAAAGTAATGAGGAGGGTTGTGTAATGTCATGGGGGTGGTGTGAGCTGTGTACTGATGAGGAGGTGGTGTGAGCTGTATAATTATGAGGGGGTGAGGTGGGGAGAGTAATGATGAGATGGTGGTTTGAAGAGGGTAATAATGAGGGGGTGATGTGATGAGAGTAGGAATGAAGGGTGGTGTGAGGATGGTAATAATGAAAGTGTGGTGCTAGGATGGTTCTGATGAGGAGGATGGTGTTAGCAGGATAATGATGAGGGTGTGGTGTGAGGAGGGTAATTATGAGGGGGTGATGTGGGAAGAGTAATGATCAGAGGCTGGTGTAAGGATGGTAATGATGATGGGGGTGATGTGAGAAGGGTAGTGATGAAGTAGCGATGAAATGAAAGGGAAGAGGGTGGTGTGAGGGGAGTAATGATGAGGGGGTCAGCTTTGTAATAAAAAGGATGTCATGTGAGGCGAGTAATGATGAGAGGGTGATGTGAGGAGGGTAATGGTAAGGGGTGTGTGAGGTGGATAATGACAAGCGGGTGGTGTAAGCTGGGTAATCATGTGGGGGTGATGTAAGGAGGGTAATGATGAGTTTGGTTGATCTGAGGAGTGTATTGTTGAGGTGGTGATCTGAGGAAGGTAATGATCAGGGAGTGGTGTGATGAGGTTAATGATGAGGGGAGGGTGAGTAATGATGAGGGGGTGATGATAGTAATGAGTACGGGGTTGTGTGAGGAGAGTAATTACAAGGGGTAGTGTGAGTTTTGGAATGATGAGGGGGGTGCTGTGAGGTGAACAACGAAGGGGGGATTTTGTGATGTTGACTTTGGAGGCGGGGTGCGGTGAGTTTGACTTTGAAGGCGGATGATGTGAAGTGGATATTGAATGGAGGGGGGAATTCTCTGAGGTAGACTGTGAAGTGGGAGAGTGAGTGGGTCAGTGTGTGCTGTGGGGAGCAGCGTGTGAGCTGTGATGGGGTCTGTGAGGAGGGGGTCAGTGAAAGGGGCAGTGAGTGCTGTTAGAGAGGTCAGTGAGAACACAGATGTAGACAGTCATCCCTGATGGGGGGAAGTGAGGTTACCAGTGTGTGCTGTTGAGGGGAGCAGTAAGTGAGATGTGAAGCAAGTGTGTGCTGCAATGGGCTCAGTGTTACATGAAAGGTACTTAAAGTAAGAAAGGGCTATGGAGGTGGCAATTGAAGACAGCTGTAGAGTGGGCAGTCAGGGATATATGCAGGTAGGACTCAATGGGACAGCAGGGAGATACGCAGGGAGGGCTAATAGAAAGTTGGGGACACTTGGTTGCACTTTCCGCCCAGACTAAAACTTGCCAGATAGCCCATGATCTTAGGCATATATACTGTATCTATAGAACTGGCTAGGGCGGCCCCAAACCAATATCTTGCTTAGGCCCACCATATCTACTGTAAGTCTAAATTTGCAGCATCCATGACAACCATTAGGACATTTGTCATCACTGTTTCTCATTTGTTAAGCATACTGTACTTGGTGCATATCGTAAATCACTTTGTATTTTCACTAATGTGCCTTATAGTTCATCAAACTTGAATGTATAGACTAACGTTTTGGTCTTTGAAACACCTCCTATACTCACTTGTAGAATAAGGGGAGATACCGCCTACAGTAGGTGTACTCCTTGTTTAACGGGAGATAACACCAATGTGCACTTCTAGAAAAAGGGGAGATACAATATCACCTATGTGCACTTCTTGTTTAAGGGGATATACGGTACCACCTAGGGACACTTCTAGAGGCAGTAACACATAGGTACACTTCTAGAATAAGGGGAGACACCACCTCCTATGTGCACTTCTTATTTAAGGGGAGATACCGCCTAGGCAACCTCTATTTTAAAACAGTTACAGTACAACCTAGGCATACTTCTAGTAGGCAGGTAGATAACACCCTTGTCCTTGTAGTATGAGGGAAGGTAGAAAACACTGAGATATTAACAACAACCTATTAGAACCACCTTTCAGTAAGTTACTTTTTTGCTTCTCTCTTAAAATTCTACATGGTTTAGCATGATCATTGGAGATATTTAGACCAAAATGTAATACTGTAAGCTCCATTTTGCTAGACCCAGTGCAATCCCTGTCATATAGGCCCTCATTCCGAGTTGATTGCTCGCTAGCTGCTTTTAGCAGCATTGCAAACGCTAGGCCGCTGCCCTCTGGGAGTGTATCTTAGCTTAGCAGAATAGCAAACGAAAGATTAGCAGAACTGCTCGAAAAAATTTCCCTGCAGTTTCTGAGTAGCTCCAGACCTACTCCTAGATTGGGTTCACCTCAGTCCGTTTAGTTCCTGCTTTGACGTCACAAACACGCCCTGTGTTCGGCCAGCCACTCTCCAGTTTCCTCCGCCACTCCTGCGTTTTAGCCTGACACACCTGCGTTTTTTAGCACACTCCTGGAAAATGGTCAGTTTATGCCCAGAAACACCCACTTCCTGTCAGTCACACACCGATCAGCAGAGCGACTGAAAAGCGTCGCTCGCCCCTGTGTAAATTTGCTTAGTTTTGTGTGAAATTACTTGGCGCGTGCGTCCTGCGGCCCATACACATGCACAGTACAGCCGGTTTTTAGCCTGATCGCTATGCTGCGAAAAAACGGCAGCGAGCGAACAACTCGGAATGTGGGCCATAGTCTCTACATTTAAAGTGGCAAATAATTTTAAGGCTGCCAAGTTGCTTTTACCTTAAAGCTAATTGCCATTTTAAAATGAATGGCAATCTCCCTGGAACTGTGTTGGGACTAGTAAATTGTACCCTTTTATATGGGAAAGGGGTAGAAGGGACCCCCCAGTGCCTGATGGCTCACCGCCTTCTCTAGGGATCAGGCTCCAGATTGTGGAACTTGAATTATACATTATACATATTGTATGTTACATTATATATACAGTATATCTCTGTAATAGGTAGCCAAGACATTGTGGTGAATGCCCACCCCCCTGGAGGCTGCCCACAACCCTAAGCATGGCCATCGGTGTTGCATTCATTGATGGTTACCATCGATGGTGATGGTGACACAACCCATCAATGACAGGTAAGAATTCTATGTGATGCCAATAATGGTTTCAGCATCACTGTTTTTGTACATGTGCGGTGGCTGGCTTTGTGAATGACAGCTCATCCTGTGAAAGAGGTGGGACATCCTGTTCCTGGATCTTACACACAGTGTAAGAGACGGAGGCGGTGCAGGGCTGCTGGCTGACAGTCTCTGTGCAGCAGCAGCCCTGAAAATGGCAGTTAAGAAATCTGGTTCCCTGTCATCAATACAGAGAGTATTCAACATCGGTCATAAACCATCAATTGTTTTGAATCATTGATAGTCGATGCCCATCCATTGCAAAGGCTCCTACCACTGTATTTACCTGGTGTGCCCAGAGCCGGATTAAGGGGGGGTCCCAGGGGGTACGTTACCCTGGGCCCCCCAAATCTCTGGGGCCCCCCTGGACCAGTAGGAATTGTTCACTTTGCACGCAGCTTCTGCTGCTGTATAGCTGCTGTCATTGGGGCCAGCACTCAGTGCAGCAGCCAGTCACAGCCTAACTGGTCATCTCTCACTACCACCAATGGGCTGCTGTGAGGATGTCTCTACTCACTCCCCTCTCGGCTGAGACCCCACCCCTATTGTCCGTGAAGCTCCGTCCCTTTCTCTCCTCTCTCCCTATGTCATTCATTGTTTATCCTGCCCTAGCCTCCACCATTTCCCTCTCCTCCTCTCTTCTGCCCTATCTGTGACTGTCCCTCCTTCTCCCCATGAGCTCCAGCTCCGCAGTCTGCTGAGACCAGGCAGCCTACTTCTTACCGAGGTAAGTATATGGGGAAGTGTAGGGGGGTATATTAATGCAGTCTGGGTTTGTATTGATGTTATTTGTGGGGGTTATGTTAAGAGGATGGGGGTGTGTTAACATTATGGGGACTACATTACTGTTATTGGGGTGGGGGTGTATTAATATCATGGGGGTATATTACTGCTATCTGGGTGGTGGGGTTGTATTAATACTGAGCCTGATTTGGAGATGGGTGAATCTGAAGTAGCTGCAGCAGCTGCTACTACGTCTTTATGCTAATGCCGCAGTCGGTGGGCGCCCTTATGTGAGGTCCACCAGCTGTAATGAAAATCTGTCAATGTGCGCATGAAGACGGGCCATCGATCAAACATTGGTTGCACCATCAGACATTATAGAATCCCTTTGGTGCTCCGACTGTCCATTGGATCGTGGCTGCCAGTGCCAGTGGAACTGCGTCTTTTGACGCAGTCTCTGACATTGACAGGTCTACCACCATTAGCCACTCTCCAATCACTTCCCAGGAACGCCTATCGAAATTGCATGGCTCTCCATGCAATGCAGATATGTGTCTCCTGGTGGAAACGGCTGGGACATATTATATTGGCCTGATTGACATAGTGCTAGGGTTCATACATTCATAGGATTCTGTACTTTTACATGTCTGCAGATTTGAAGGAAGAGAAAACCAAGTATCTAGAAGAGGAGGCAGTGGATTGGAGCAGATGCCTTCAGTAAGTAGCTGTGACATGCACCCACCCACACATTATAAAACACACACACACACACACACACACACACACACACACACACACACACACACATATCACAGCAAGGTGTCCGGCTCTCCCTGTAGAAAAAAGCCTTCAGCGCCGGGTGCCCGCACACTCTGAATCACATATATCCCCACATAGCGCAGCACTCCAGGCGGCTGAAATAAACACTATAACAGCAGCATATATTTGGCAACTTTTCAGTGCCTGACGAAAGTGGCACCTAAAGTATAAACGGCACTGAAACGTTATCAAATATATGCCGCTGTTAATAGTATTTAATCCAGACGCCTGGAGTGCTGCACTGTGTGGGTATATGTGTATGTGTATTCGTTGCGTGCCTCTTTATTAGGGGCCCCCCTGACTGAGTGCACCCTGGGCCCCCCATAGCCTTAATCCGGCCCTGGGTGTGCCCTTCATGCCCCAGTTCGACACTGATTTGGGCATTGGTCTTTATTAAACATCTCTTATTCTACATAGTTTGAAACATACTGTACATGCATCTCTGCTGGAATGCAAAATGGAAAGTTTAAACTGCATTATATTAGTATTATGAAATAATACTAGAACATACCTCCCAACATGACCCTCTCCAGGAGGGACAGAATGCTCTGCTCCTGCACTTCCCTCTTGATGGATGATTGCCCTCACCTGTGGGGAAACACCTTTCTTACCCATTAACCTGTTAAACACAGGTGGCGGCAATCATAAATTGAGAGGGAAGTCCAGGAGCATAGCATTCTGTCCCTCCTGGAGAGGGTCATGTTGGGAATTATGCTAGAACTCTATGGGGTACATTTACTAAGATTCGTATTTTCCCGTTTCAGGTCAAAGTTCAATCACGAATGACATCGAAAGTGTAAAACAGCAACTTTTTGAATTTGTTACGATGGATTTACTAAGCTGTCGTATTCGGGTTTTTCTTTTCTTCCGATGTCGATGTCATTCGTGTTTTTTTTGTGTTTTTTACGGCAGTGATTAGCAAAACTCTGCCGACTTTTTTACAATTAATCTCGGCCGGATCTGTGTGATCCGTGCTGGGGTTCTATTTTTTTTTTTTTTTAATTAAACACTGTAAAATTTAATAAAAAAATTGCGTGGGGTCCCCCCTCCTAAGCATAACCAGCCTCGGGCTCTTTGAGCAGATCCTGGTTGCCGAAATATGGGAAAAAAAATGACAGGGGTTCCCCCATATTTAAGCAACCAGCATCGGGCTCTGCGCCTGGTCCTGGTCCCAAAAATACGGGAGACAAAAAGAGTAGGGGTCCCCCGTATTTTTAAAACCAGCACCGGGCTCCACTAGCTGGACAGATAATGCCACAGCCGGGGGTCACTTTGATATAGTGCCCTGCGGCCGTGGCATCAAAAATCCAACTAGTCACTCCTGGCCGGGGTACCCTGGGGGAGTGGGGACCCCTTCAATCAAGGGGTCCCCCCCCCCAGCCACCCAAGGGCCAGGGGTGAAGCCCGAGGCTGTCCCCCCCCCATCCAATGGGCTGCGGATGGGGAGGCTGATAGCCTTTGTTGTAAAAGAAAAGATATTGTTTTTAGTAGCAGTACTACAAGGCCCAGCAAGCCTCCCCCGCATGCTGGTACTTGGAGAACCACAAGTACCAGCATGCGGCGGAAAAACTGGCCCGCTGGTACCTGTAGTACTACTACTAAAAAAATACCCAAAAAAAGACAAGACACACACACCGTGAAAGTATAATTTTATTACATACATACACACATACATACATACTTACCTTAAGTTCCCACGCAGGTCGGTCCTCTTCTCCAGTAGAATCCAAGGGGTACCTGTTGAAGAAATTATACTCACGAGATCCAGGGGTCCAGGCTCCTCGGGAAATCCAGGGGTAATCCACGTACTTGAAAAAAAAAAAAAAAAAACGGTGTCCCGACCACGAACTGAAAGGGGACCCATGTTTGCACATGGGTCACCTTTCCACGAATGCCAGAAACCCACTCTGACTTCTGTCTAAGTGGGTTTCTTCAGCCAATCAGGGAGCGCCACGTTGTAGCACTCTCCTGATCAGCTGTGTGGTCCTGTCCTCACTGACAGGCAGCACACGGCAGTGTTACAATGTAGCGCCTATGCGCTACATTGTAACCAATGATGGGAACTTTCTGCTCAGCGGTGACGTCACTTTAGGTCAACCGCAGGGCAGAAAGTTCCCATCATTGGTTACAATGTAGCGCATAGGCGCTACATTGTAACACTGCCGTGTGCTGCCTGTCAGTGAGGACAGGACCACACAGCTGATCAGGAGAGTGCTACAATGTGGCGCTCCCTGATTGGCTGAAGAAACCCACTTAGACAGAAGTCAAAGTGGGTTTCTGGCATTCGTGGAAAGGTGACCCATGTGCAAACATGGGTCCCCTTTCAGTTCGTGGTCGGGACACCGTTTTTTTTTTTTTTTCAAGTACGTGGATTACCCCTGGATTTCCCGAGGAGCCTGGACCCCTGGATCTCGTGAGTATAATTTCTTCAACAGGTACCCCTTGGATTCTACTGGAGAAGAGGACCGACCTGCGTGGGAACTTAAGGTAAGTATGTATGTATGTGTGTATGTATGTAATAAAATTATACTTTCACGGTGTGTGTGTCTTGTCTTTTTTTGGGTATTTTTTTAGTAGTAGTACTACAGGTACCAGCGGGCCCGTTTTTCCGTCGCATGCTGGTACTTGTGGTTCTCCAAGTACCAGCATGCGGGGGAGGCTTGCTGGGCCTTGTAGTACTGCTACTAAAAACAATATCTTTTCTTTTACAACAAAGGCTATCAGCCTCCCCATCCGCAGCCCATTGGATGGGGGGGGACAGCCTCGGGCTTCACCCCTGGCCCTTGGGTGGCTGGGGGGGGGGGGGACCCCTTGTTTGAAGGGGTCCCCACTCCCCCAGGGTACCCCGGCCAGGGGTGACTAGTTGGATTTTTGATGCCACGGCCGCAGGGCACTATATCAAAGTGACCCCCGGCTGTGGCATTATCTGTCCAGCTAGTGGAGCCCGGTGCTGGTTTTAAAAATACGGGGGACCCCTACTCTTTTTGTCCCCCGTATTTTTGGAACCAGGACCAGGCGCAGAGCCCGATGCTGGTTGCTTAAATATGGGGGAACCCCTGTCAATTTTTTCCCCATATTTCTGCAACCAGGATCGGCTCAAAGAGCCCGAGGCTGGTTATGCTTAGGAGGGGGGACCCCACGCAATTTTTTTTAATAAAATAACAACTTTCCCACCCCTTCCCACTGAAATACATGCACGGATCTCATGGATCCCTGCATGCCTATCCAATCACGGAAAAAAAAAGTAGGTCTGTTTTTTTTTAGCACTTTTTTACGAGTTGTAATTTTTCACGGCAGTGTTTGTTTGTTTTTTGCTTTGCACTTCTTAGTAAATGACCGAGATTCATACTTAAACAGCCGCGTTTTGACCGATGGTGTATTCATTCGTAATTTTTTACTTGGACTTGCAAAAAATTACGAATGCCCTCATCTCTGCCGTGATTAGTGTTTAGTAAATTACCGAGATGACACTTTGATGAAAAAACGGCATCTCGGTCAAAATCGGGAGCTTAGTAAATTTCCCCCTATGTGCTCTATGTGGGTGAAAAATCAAGAGCCAGTAAATTAGCCGTGTGCCTTTCAAAAGAAAAGCAGCTAGGGTGTGCAGTCTAGAGCCTCTTCCCCTATATGGGGGTAATTCAGAGTTGATCGCAGCAGCAAATTTTTTAACAGTTGGGCAAAACCATGTGCACTGCAGGGGGGGGGGTCAGATATAACATGTGCAGAGAGAGTTAGATTTGGGTGGGGTGTGTTCAAACTGAAATCTAAATTGCATTGTAAAAATAAAGCAGCCAGTATTTACGCGGCACAGAAACAAAATAAACCACCCAAATCTAACTCTCTCTGCAAATGTTAGGTCTGCCCTCCCTGCAGTGCACATGGTTTTGCCCATCTGCTAACAATTTTGCTGCTGCGATCAGGTCTGAATTACCCCCTATATTCCATATTAAGGGCAGTCGCAAGTCTGTACGCAGCAGCCGCATCAATCTGGTCTACACACTGGCCTCAGTGTGCGTGCGTGACCCTTCTCCTTCTCTAGGCAGGGGTCAACCTCTAAACGATGCATCCACAATTAAATTGCAGACAGATCATGAGGAAGCACCACACATATGCTGGGCGGCCTTGCCCTGTACTGGGTAGCCCCCCAGCATGTGAAGAGATGGATGCAGATCTTACTGCAGGAAGCAAGATCTACTTCCATCTCTGAATAACCCGCTTTGTGTATATATGTACACATGAAGCTTGAGATTACTTCAATCTTGATTGACACCCCTCCCCACCTTCCTCTAATTGTTTTTAAGCAGGGAACTAGCATTTGATGGCACATTGAATTAGGCATAATCAAAGTCCTCTTTATATTTTTATAGTATCAGTTTTTAGGTTGAGTGTTGGGGTGTGAGGCCTCCTGAGCCATTCTGACTGGGCCAATTTAAAGGATCCCAACTTCACATTTATATTTACATTTCTCATACATCCTAGAGGATGCTGGGGACAACATCAAGACCATGGGGTATAGACGGGATCCGCAGGAGACATGGGCACTCTAAAGACTTTTCATTGGGTGTGAACTGGCTCCTCCCTCTATGCCCCTCCTCCAGACCTCAGTTTTAGAAATGTGCCCAGGTCGACTGGATGCACTCTGAGGAGCTCTCCTGAGTTTCCCTGAAAAGACTTATGTTAGGTTTTTTATTTTCAGGGATATCTGCTGGCATCAGACTCCCTGCTTCGTGGGACTGAGGGGGCAGAAGCAGAACCAACTTCCTCAGAGCTTCATGGCTCTGCTTCTGGCTGACAGGACACCATTAGCTCCTGAAGGGAACTGAACGCTAGCCGTGTCTAGATGCTCACTCCCACAGCATGCCGTCACCCCCCTCGCAGAGCCAGAAGTCAGAAGACAGGTGAGTATGAGAAGAATGATCTTCAATCAAGTAAGTGACGGCTGAGGAGCGGCGCGGCTGGCGGGAGCGCAGCGCGCCTTTGCGGCCCACACACACAGGCACTGCAGGGTGCAGGGCGCGGGAAGGGGGGGGGGGCAGCAAGAAAAATACCTCAAACTGGCTAAAAGGGGGCATAAGATGCAGTTTGCACAGCCCTACCCCCGCCAGTATAAATAATAAGTCATATACTGAGTGTAAGGACGCGCCATTGTGGGGGCGGAGTGTCTTCCTCAGGCAGCCAGCACACTACTCGGCGCCATTTTCTCTCTCTCCTCAGGCTGCAGAGAACACGCTGGTCCTCTCCTCCACTTCTGACAAGTACAGGGTGCTATAAAGGGGGGGGGGGTGCACAAAGCGATTGTGGTGCATTTGATAGTGTATATTACTATTTAAAGGCAATACTGGTGCTGGGTTTGTGAACTGGCTCCTCCTATCCTGTGTCCCTCTGACAGATTTTACTGTGGATCTGTCCCCAAAATAAGTCCCAGTGTGTCTGTGAGTGTGGTGTACACGTGTGAGGCATGTCTGAGGCAGGGAGTTCCATCCCGGAGGAAGCCATTTTAGGGACACACAGTTGTAATGTGGTGGCGCTACCGGCACACCAAGAGCCTGCATGGGTGAAAGAGCTACGTGACAGTATGCATCTGATTAACCATAGATTGGATAAGTCTGAATCTAAGGCTGCATGCTGGAGAAAATCTGTGGAAGATGTGATTTTTCAGGATGCTGTTATTCCTTATACAGGCAGCCCCTCTGGGTCACATAAGAGACCATTTGCAAATGTTGTAAACACTGATGCCGACACGGATTCTGATTCTTGTGTCGACGATAGTGAATCCAGAGAGATAGATCATAAATTGGCAAAAAGTATACAATATATGATTGTGGCTATAAGGGGCTACCTCAGGAGAAGGCTTATTTATGTAAGGAAAAGAAATCCAAAGTCACGTTCCCTCCTTCACACGAACTAAATGCTCTGTTTGAAGGGATGTGGGTGAATCCTGATAAAAAAAAATTGTATTCCCAAATGGATTCACATAGCTTATCCTTTCCCGGTTGAAGACAGGAAAAAATGGGAGTCACCCCCTGTGTTAGACAGTGCACTTTCCAGGTTGACAAAGAAGGTAATTCTCCCTGCTCCTGGCACGGCTTCTCTTAAAGAGCCGGCAGACCACAAAATGGAAACGACATTGAAATCCATTTATGTTACCAATGGTACACTGCTCAGGCCCACTATTGCCTGCACATGGGTGAGTCGCGCTATTGAAAAATGGTCAGAAAGCGTGTCATCAGAAATTGACATGATTGATAAAGATGAGATACTCCTTAAGTTAGGGAATATCAAGGACGCTGCCGCCTACATGCTGGAAGCAATGAAGGATATTGGACTCTTGAGTTCACAAGCCGCTACCATAGCAGTATCGGCTAGGTAGGTGTTATGGATTCGCCAGTGGAACGCAGATGCAGATTCCAAAAGAAACATGGAGGCTCTCCCATATAAAGGTGAGGCCTTATTTGGCGATGGCCTGGATGCGTTAGTCTCGGCGACTACCGCAGGTAAGTCAACATTTTTGCCCTATGCGCCTGCACCGGCAAAAATGACCTATCACCCGCAAATGCAGTCCTTTCAGCCCAATAAATACAAAAAGACGAGAGGTTCCCCCTTCTTTGCAAGGTAGGGGAAGGGGAAGGGGAAAAAAGCCCACACCGGCTCCAGGTTTCCAAGAGCAAAAGTCTACCCCTAATTCTGCCAAATACCCAGCATGACGCTGGAACTCCCTTGTGGGAGGCCGCTCGGGTGGGGGCACGTCTCAAACTCTTCAGCCAGGATTGGATTCTGTCTGGCCTGGACCCCTGGGTGTTGCAAATAGTATCCCAGGGATACAAACTAGAGTTTCAAGACGTTCCCCCATGCCGATTTTTCAAATCGACCTTGCCAGCTTCTCCGCCAGAGAGAGAAGCAGTAACAGCGACAATCCAAAAATTATGTCAAGACCAGGTCATAGTCCTGGTACCGTTGTCACAACAAGGGCGGGGTTTTTATTCAAGCCTCTTTGTTGTTCCGAAGCCGGACGGCTCGGTCAGACCGATCCTAAATCTAAAAGATCTGAATTTCTTCCTGAAAAGGTTCAAGTTTAAGATGGAATCACTTCGGGCAGTGATTGCCAGTCTGGAGGAGGGGGACTACTTGGTGTCGGTGGACATAAAGGATGCTTACCTGCATGTTCCCATTTATCCTCCTCACCAGGCTTATCTGAGATTCGCGATTCAGGATTGCCATTACCAATTCCAGACATTACCTTTCGGTCTCTCCACGGCGCCGAGGGTATTCACCAAGGTGATGGCGGAGATGATGGTCCTCCTTCATCAGAAAGGAGTCAATATAATCCCTTATCTGGACGACCTCCTGATAAAGGCGAGATCCAGGGAGCAGTTATTACAAAACATATCCCTCTCCCTGTCAATACTCCAAAAACACGGGTGGATCATAAATTACCAAAAGTCACAGTTGGAACCGACAACAAGGTTGTCTTTCCTCGGGATGATTCTGGACACAGAAGTTCAGAGAGTATTTCTTCCGCTGGAAAAGGCTCTGGAAATCCAGAAAATGGTAAAACAGATATTGAAACCATCAAGTGTGTCGATCCATCAGTGCATTCGGTTGTTGGGGAAGATGGTGGCGGCCTACGAGGCTATACAGTTTGGCAGGTTCCATGCCAGAGTATTCCAGTGGGACCTGTTGGACAAGTGGTCGGGATCACACCTACATATGCACAGAAAGATAATCCTGTTGTCAAAAACCAGGATTTCGCTCCTGTGGTGGTTGCACAGCTCTCACCTGCTAGAGGGAAGCAGGTTCAGGATTCAGGACTGGGTCCTAGTAACCACGGATGCAAGTCTCCGAGGCTGGGGAGCAGTCTCTCAGGGAGAAAACTTCCAGGGACGTTGGTCACAACAGGAAGCATGCCTTCACATAAACGTTCTGGAGCTAAGAGCCATTTACAACGGCCTTCGACAAGCGGTACACCTTCTTCAAGACCGTCCCGTGCAGATCCAGGCGGACAATGTAACAGCAGTCGCATACATAAACAGGCAGGGCGGAATGAAAAGCAGAGCGGCAATGGCAGAGGCGACAAAAATCCTCCGCTGGGCAGAAAAACATCTACTAGCTCTGTCGGCAATATTCATTCTGGGAGTAGACAACTGGGAAGCAGACTTCCTCAGCAGACACGATCTCCATCCAGGAGAGTGGGGCCTCCACCAAGAAGTCTTTGCAGAGATGACAAGTCTTTGGGGAGTTCCTAAAATAGACATGATGGCATCTCATCTCAACAAGAAGCTTCAGAGATACTGTTCCAGGTCGAGAGGCCCTCAAGCAGTAGCAGTGGATGCATTGGTGACCCAGTGGGTGTTTCCGTCAGTGTATGTTTTCCCTCCACTTTCGCTGATCCCAAAAGTACTCAGGATCATAAGAAAGACAAGGGTTCGAGCAATCATCATTGCCCCAGACTGGCCAAGAAGGGCTTGGTACCCAGATCTTCAGCAGTTACTCATAGGAGATCCTCTGCCTCTTCCTCCTCGGGAGGACCTGCTGCAGCAGGGGCCATGTGTGTAGCAAGACTTACCGCGGCTACGTTTGACGGCATGGCTGTTGAGCGCCGTATCCTAGCCAGGAGGGGTATTCCTAAGGAGGTCATCCCCACCCTTTTTCAGGCCAGAAAGGGAGTAACGTCAAAACATTACCACCGTATTTGGAGAAAATATATGTCTTGGTGTGAATCCAAGACAGCTCCTACGGAAGAGTTTCACTTAGGACGTTTTCTCCCTCTTTTGCAGGATGGTGTGGAGACGGGCCTACGATTGGGATCAATCAAGGTCCAGATTTCGGCCTTGTCAGTATTCTTCCAAAAACAATTGGCCTCTCTTACAGAGGTTCAGACATTCGTGAAAGGGGTTCTGTACATCCAGCCTCCATTCGTGCCTCCAGTGGCACCATGGGACCTTAACGTGGTATTGCAGTTCCTTCAATCGGATTGGTTTGAGCCTCTACAAAAGATAGAGTTGAAGTTTCTCACTTGGAAAGTGTTGATGCTTTTGGCATTGGCATCCGCAAGGCGGGTGTCTGAATTTGGGGCCTTGTCTCACAAGAGCCCTTACCTGATTTTCCATGAAGATAGGGCAGAGTTGCGAACTCGCCAACATTTTCTTCCAAAGGTGGTTTCCGCTTTTCACATAAACCAACCTATTGTGGTGCCAGTAGTTACTGACACATTCACTGATTCAAAGTCTCTAGATGTGGTTAGAGCTTTGAAAACCTATGTTGCTAGAACAGCTCGTATACGGAAAACAGAGGCTCTGTTTGTCCTGTATGATCACAACAAGATTGGCTGTCCTGCTTCCAAGCAGACTATTGCACGTTGGATTAGAAATACGATTCAGCAAGCTCATACTACGGCTGGATTGCTGTTACCGACGTCGGTAAAGGCTCACTCCACTAGGAAGGTGGGCTCATCCTGGGCGGCTGCCCGAGGGGTCTCGGCATTACAACTTTGCCGAGCAGCTACTTGGTCATGGTCAAACACATTTGCTAAGTTCTACAAGTTTGACACCTTGGCCGATGAGGACCTAAAGTTTGGTCAATCGGTGCTGCAGGGTCATCCGCACTCTCCCGTCCGTACTGGAGCTTTGGTATATACCCCATGGTCTTGATGTCATCCCCAGCATCCTCTAGGACGTATGAGAAAATAGGATTTTGATAACCTACCGGTAAATCCTTTTCTCCTAGTCCGTAGAGGATGCTGGGTGCCCGTCCCAGTGCATACTTTACCTGCAGTTTAGTTATTACAGTTACACAAGTTGTGTTATCTTGGTTTCAGCATGTTGCTGCAATTAGTTCATGCCTGTTGGTGTGTGTTATGTTGAATGCCATGTGTGCGGCATGGTTGAGGGTGTGAGTTGGTAGGTATCTCACCACTAGTTAAGTAATTCCTTTCCTTGAAATGTCAGTCTCCCTGGGCACAGTTCCTACAACTGAGGTCTGGAGGAGGGGCATAGAGGGAGGAGCCAGTTCACACCCAATGAAAAGTCTTTAGAGTGCCCATGTCTCCTGCTGATCCCATATATACCCCATGGTCTTGATGTCGTCCCCAGCATCCTCTACGGACTAGGAGAAAAGGATTTACCGGTAGGTTATCAAAATCACTTTGTTTTTTATCAATGTATTTTTTCACACTTTTTCACTCCTGTAACACTGAGTAGCTGCTTTCATGCACCTGGTACTCTGTAACCCTTCACTGCTATTTTTCATTTATGTGATGCCTAGGGTTTTTTTCTTTGGCTGGGCTAGTTTTAGGGTGCCCTGCACCCCAGATGTGAACCCCAGAATGTTAGAGACTTCCCTGACAAAGAGGTGACCTGGACGGTGGTGGTCAGGCCCATATCTTTGTCCAAATTTATGCTAAGAACCACTTATATGATATTTATTTGTAATATATATTTCAATTTTGATTAGTAATGTTTGCATAGTGCACCTGTATTCCTTTTTTCTATGTGTAGTAAGATAAATCTCAGCAAGGTAGCACCTCTGATTACAAGCAGCTAGGGTGTGCAGTCTAGAGCCCCTCCGCCTATATATGCCTTTCAGAAAGGCAAGAAAACTGTTATAGTAAAATGTGCCTTATTCAATTATTTATATTATTTTAATAACACTGGTCTAAAAAAATTTTTATTTTTGACATACAGGTTGGGTCTCCATTATCCAGAGACCTGCTATCCGGAATACTCTAAAAACCAGAATATCCCGGACCTGCAGTGACGCCATGACATGCCGCAACATCATGACGGCATTACTACTGTGTCCAATGGCTGGCAGCAGCGGAGTGGCTTTGCAGCCATTCCCTCAACGCATAGTGCATTCCGGACCCCCAATGACCTCCCGGAAAACCACAATGACTGCCGGCCCACCCACGATGACTGCCGGACCCCCTACCGACCACCCTCAATGACCGCTGGACCGGGTATTCCATTATTCAGAAAAATCCCATATCCAGAATGCTCCTGGTACCTAGCATTCCGGATATGGGATACTCAACCTGTACTGTACATCTTGCCCATTGCAAAGGAAACTTAACTCAGCGGAAAAGACCTAAGTCAAATATCAAAGACAATATGAATCTTCAAAGTATATATCTTGATAATTCAGGATAGCGGAAATGTGGTTGCCAATTTATGTTTAAATGCAAGAAATATATAATGTGGGTCAATTAGGATAAACTGATGCATAGAAAGCCACTGTTAGTCAGGCAGGCATATTCTGTAAAGAAGATTATAAATGCTTTAAAATTGTATTTTGCTATGTCAAACTGTGTGGGAGGCTATGACCAGTGTAGTGATATTGGAATTGTATTTCTGTAGAATATCGTAAAAAAGTTATATGCTATAAAGGGTTATCATTATCTTGCACTAGAAAGATAAAAGCTAATTGCTGATTAAATGGTTAACATTTGTTAGCAACCAGAGCCATTGAGGGCTCGGACAGGCCCCAGTGATGAGTAGGGTGTGTAGCTATGCCCCAATGGATTAACTCTGAGAAGGGTATGGTCAGAGGCATATTTGTAATGGATGCAGTGTGTGCAATGCACATGGGCCTCTGAGTCCAGGGGTGCCCAAATCGCACATGCTGCACCCATTTCTTTAATATTAACCTCTCCGAAGTCCCACGCTGATGGCATCCATCAGCGCTGCAGAAATCTCTGGGTAAATGGAGCGGCAAACATTTTCCTGGAGTTTCCCCCGGAGTTCTGCATGCACATTAGAATCTAAGCTCTCTGCTCAGACCCTACAATGTTGCTGGTAGAGAGGGCCTGGATGGAGGGGGGCCTGGACAGAAGAGGTTGGACACTGGTCACCTCCTCTCTTAAAATGCCCCAGGGCATGGTCATCTATCTTGCAAGCTTGGGCCACCAGAGAGGCCTGATTTGGGCCTGATTCATGTTTTTATTTTTAATAAAGTAAAAAAGCAAGTAACTTTATGTCTGGAACAAACCATGAAGCACTGCAAGGGTAGTGATGAGCAAATACATATATATTTTTTCTGTGCAAGGTAAATTCTTGCTGCTTCTGCAAGTAGTCCACAAATGTTGGACAGCTTTATGTTTACACTGCAATTTAGATTTGAAGACACTCCACCCAAATCTTATACCCTTTTCAGCCAGAAAGTCAAATTACTGGGTGAAGCAGTTCTACCCGGTAATTTGCCAATTAACACCGGTCCTTTTTCTTTGTGAAAGGGACAACCCGGGTTGAAATTTACCAGGGTCAGAGAGTCAAGAATTTTGACCCAGGTTGACCCTTTCACACAGATGAAATACCCGTGTTGATCTGCAAATTAACAGGTAGAAATTCTTGACCCGGTAATTTGCTTGTCTGTGTGAAAAGGGGGTCAGGGAGGGACCGCCAAAACTACCCGGCACTCAAATGCCAGGTAAATGCTGTGATTTTAAGAGATATCTGTCTGAAAGGGGAATAAATCTCTCTGCACATGTTACATCTGCCTCACCTGCAGCGCAACATGGTTTTGCCCAGTTGCTTGCTTTTTTTTCTTTACTTACCAATATGAATCAGGCCCTTTGTACCCATCCAACCCACTCTTGGTAGCCTAGTTAATAACAGATTTAAGTAACAGATTTAAGTAATGTCATTTACTCACTCCCCTAATGAGCATTTATTATCTTGTACTTGTAATAAGTTAATATACAGACTTACAGCATTTGGATACAGGACAGCAAGGATCAGATAGTTCAATGATAGTTGAAGGCTCATATCCTGGCAGAGTACACTCTGCTATTATTAATTCTGGACAAGTCACTGAATAACAACTTATAGTGCCATCATTTTGGCACGTGCAGTGCTGGCAATTTTCTGTCCAATTGGAACCGGGCTGAAATCAAGAATTTTATTAGATGTGAGAGCATTAATATCATATACTTATTACAATGTAAGTACATCCTGACTATGTAGGCTATATAATCCTTAAAATTACATGTAGATTAAAAATCACTAAAACGATACAAATTCATGGTGTACAAACATTTTTTTTCACAAAAACATCAGAAAAATCGGCAATACTTCCAAATAGTAAATATTAATGAAAGCTAAAAAACATTGATGGATCTAGATATAAAATATAATGCCCCTTTAGGCCAAGAACTCTTTCTCGCAGAGGCCATGATCAAACTACATACATATAAACATTTTTCTTTTATTTCACATTCTACTATTTTTCATTTTTCCTTCATTATGGTTTCTATGGTCAAATAAATAACGAATATTATTTTATTTTATTTTATATATATATATATATAGGTTTCACAGGTGGATCGGCACTCGCCTATTCAGTAATATGGTGCTCCGGTGCCCTCTGGAAATCCATAATAGAAAAACAGCTTTGTCCCATACAGCGGCACTCGGAGACTGGTTCAGAAAGTGCAATAAAGTGCTTTTAATGCGTCATAATACCAATTTGCAGTCCAACGTTTCGGGGTGACAACCACCCCTTTGTCAAGGTGTGCAAACGAAAAGTGACTTTTCGTTTGCTCACCTTGACAAAGGGGTGGTTGTCACCCCGAAACGTTGGACTGCAAATTGGTATTATGACGCATTAAAAGCACTTTATTGCACTTTCTGAACCAGTCTCCGAGTGCCGCTGTATGGGACAAAGCTGTTTTTCTATATATATATATATATATATATATATATATGTATATAGTTCTGTGGGCATCCGCACTAATCTGCACATCAGAGATCCAATCAGATGGTGCTCAACTCCAAGGAAAAGTTATTTCCAATAAATAGTAATTTGTGAAAGAGGGCACTCAGCATTTTTGTAAAATTGTCAAAAGGTAATTTATTTGTGCATAATCAAGTCGACGTTTCGATCATATCCACATGATCTTTATCAAGACACCATAAGGTAATGTAAAAAGCAGGACACCAGAAGCAGCAAATTGGGAATATTTATACCATCAGGACACCAGAAGCACCCAATTGGGAATATTTATACCATCAGTTTTTTGCAGGGACCTATGTAAAAGTGTCCCCCGGCTGTGGCATTATCTCTCTGGCTAGTGGAGCCCGGTGCTGGTGTTAAAAATACGGAGGACCCCTCCGTCTTTTGTCCCCTGTATTTTTTGCAGCAGGACCAGGCGCAGAGCCTGGTGCTGGTTGTTTAAATATGGGGGGACCCCAGTCATTTCCCCCCCCTCTATTTTTACAACCAGGACCGGCTCAAAAGCCCGAGGCTGGTTATGCTTAGGAGGGGGGACTTCACACAATTTTTGGGGGGGATTTTTAAACCATTCACACACCTTCTCACTGATAAGCATGCACGGATCTCACTGATCAGAATACAGATAAAAAAGCAGGTCTATTTGAAAACTGCTTTTTTTTACGAATTGTAACATTTACCGGCAGTGTTTGGCTATTGCCGGCAGTGATTGAGAATACAAATTGTTAGTAAATTACCGAGTTGTATAAAATAACAGTCGTGTTTGACCGATGGTGTATTCATTCATATTTTTTATTTCTCTGCCCTCAAAAAAAATATGAATGCCCTCATCACTGCCGAGTTTTGTGTTTAGTAAATTGGCGAGATGACACTTTGAACAAAAATACAAAATCGGCCAAAATCGGGAGCTTAGTAAATATACCCCTAGATGATATGATGAACAATGTGTCGGAATCGGGCACATCGTCCACTATATTGTCTAGTGTGTACACAGCTTAAACATGATCACATGCAGCTCTTAAGGAGGCTATCCAAATTGCACTGTAGCACAATGGGCTGATTAAAGTTTGTTAGCAAATCAAAAAAAGCACACAACTGGGCAAAACCATGCTGTACAGTGGGTGGGGCAGATGTAAGCTGTGTAGAGAGAGTTACAATTGGGTGGGGTGTGTTCAAACTGAAATCTAAATCGCAAAATAAAAATAAATCAGCCAGTATTTACCCTGCACAGAAACAATATAACCCACCCAAATCTAAATCTCTCTGGACATATAACATCTGCCCCACCTGTGCAACAGAGTTTTGCACATTTGTGTGCTTTTATGGTTTGCTAACAAATCTGAATCAGACCCTATGTACATAAAGTAAAGATTTTAGCAGTAAATCATAAGATTATATTAGCATTGTCATCTGGTAGCCACTTTAAACCCTATGCCCTTAACAGCACCTTGGGATGGCTTCATAACTAACAAATTTCTTTAGTTAAGCTGTTCGGCAACCGCACAGCTAAAAAAAAAATCCTGGCTGCCAATTGTGTGACGCCCCCAAATCATGGAGCCAATGGCTTCTGCCTAATTAGCCCAATGTTTGATTAGGTACTGACTAGTCCCCTAAATTCCTTTACCTAATAGAACAGTCTCTCTCCAGCCTCATGCTCCCCCTGGCTCTCTCCAGCTTAATGTCTCAACTAAGGAGCTGAAGTGATGTCTGCTGGTAAGACACACATTTACCCCAATAGGTGCATCTTTCATGCTGGAAGATGGCGAAACCAGGTCAACAGAATGATGGGGCCATTCTGACTATGGTGACATGCAGTGAGCATAGTTGTGAAGGAGGTGCATGTGCGGCAGGTGTGTACGCACAGCTCCATTCAACTGCCACTGACATTTACTGGCTGGGGGCAAGGGTATATAGGATGAGACCATTGTATATATCAGTCTTGCAGACTCCAAGGGCAGAACTCAAATAGCCACACTGTTTGCAGAGCAGGGAATAGCTGTGTGTTTTACACCCAGAGCTATTCAATAAAACATCTATTTTCTCTGCACTGTAAATGCAGGGTTAATGAATGCTAACCCTTACTTTTCCGTGTAAAATGCGGTGTGTATGGGTCTTCTTATGATGCTTTCCTCACAGCTTTTGAAGCTGTGAGGAAGAGTTCATCCTGTGCTTTATTGCTTGAGATAAACCCCACTAATTGAATCAGCGGCTGTGGGTAATTAGCCGCGGAGTAAACTGTGTTGCTAAATGGATTCCCCTGTATGAGTTCTTTGGGGGGGGCGAGGCCTGTTCTCATTTCTAGTGTGCAGCTGTTAGACCAACATAAGGTGACGTAAACATATTATAATTAAGCAACTCATTGTCTAGATACATGCATTTCAGTGGCTGAACCGAAGCCTGCGGCAGTGGAAGGGCCTGCAGCTGGCTGCATTATCAGCAGCAGGACTAATAATGAGTCAGACTGGCTCATTATAGTACCATTGCAGCTGGCCGCTGGCCATAACAAGAAAGGAGGAAGAGGGTCCACCCAGAGGAGAGGAGGGCCCAGAGAGAAGACCACTTCCCTTCCCTACCCATCCTCTCACATCCCCTCCACTCATCTCCTCCACTCACTGTAGCACTGCTTTTGCTGGAAATCTGACTTCTCCGGCGCAGAATACAAAAACCATAGAAGAGCCTCCTTGTCCCTGCCCAGGCTCGGTGACAGGGTTTTTTTGGGGCAAACACAAACCTTGTCCCTGAGCTCCAGAGGGTCCAGGCACAATGCCCACTAGGCAGTCGACTTCTGTATCCTGGCATCACTTTACAAGTCAGCGTCAGCGTAGCAGTGACACAGCTTCAGTCAAAAAGGTTGCGGCAGAAATCCACGGCATGGAACCTTTGTGCCACATAAAACTTCATTCCAATACGGTCTGCAGGAGGAATATGGAGCCTGACGGAACTCTGCACTGTGTCTCCAGCGATGAGCCAGCACAGGTAAGTTGTTCAAATAGTATTGTTGGGCAGTGTCCCCACTCAAATACCCTTGAAACAAATTACACCCCCTAACTGACTTAAAATTAATGATTGAGACCACAAACAAGAACATATTATCTGCCTAGTAGCGAAGGCTGTCTCACCCAGTTAATCAGCAAAACCAAGATTCTTATCTATCCTCAAACCTAGTCACCTTTGTCTACTCTAAAGTGTTATAACAAATCTTAAATGAAAAACTGTATACATATTTCCATATACTGTATGTAGTTTTAGGAATTTTTATAAGCAATAAATATATATGAAAACGTACCGGATGGTCTATTCCAGTAGCTGTCGTACAAGCTATATCAGAAAAAAAGAAAATTACAATCAAATAAAATCACTGCAGCATCTTCATGTACAGTAATTTGACATTCATTGATGTTCTTCTAAGACATTTGTATAACACAAAGGGGTATATTTAATAAGGTGTGGGTTTATAGAAGTGGAAATGTTGCCCATAGCAACCAATCAGAATATAGCTATTATTTTCTAGAAGGTGCTAGATAAATTAATCTGATTGGTTGCTATGGGCTACAGCTCAACTTCTATAAATTCATACCAAAGAGTCAAATTTCAACTGAATTATAAAAAAAAGAATGCTGTTTATGTTTCCTCATACAAGTCATGTACAAAAACACTGACTAAAGCAGTGAACTATCTAGTCACTGCCAGATCGAAAAGCCATTACTCACTTCTTTTTCTTCTAGAACTCTCCCTGCCTCTTTTGACACTGTTGACCACTCTCTTCTCATACATTCACTACAATCCCTAGGCCTTCAGGGCACAGACCTTGCTTGGTTCTCATTCTACAGTACCAGTAGTGGCCAAAATTGTGGAAACCTTTTGGAAAATGTCCTTTTTTAAGGCTTAATTGCATATAACTGCATTATTTTTTAAAGAAAATCATACAAAGGTATATATCGCTGAAAAAATAATTTTAGACATGATTTAATGCAGGTCACCGCAATGAATTATCTTTATTACTTAAAAATTATAGCCAAAAGATAAGGAGACTTTGTTGAGTAAAGAGAGTGGATTTCTTCAACTCAAAACTGACCAATAGGAGTGTTTGTTCTGAGAGCCAATCAGGTGCTGTGATGCCACAAAATGGATCCAATAAGGGGTTAGCATGAGTAAGCACACATTTGTTGCTACCAGAATTGATAGTAAAACATCTTATTTAGTTGTTTGATAATCACTAAGTCGGTCGCTGTTATTTATGAGTTGTTTTACTTTAATTTCCTGCAGTAAGCTGTGTAACTTATTTAGTAAAGAGAGTTGACTGGTCACCTAGAAAGAGATAGAAAATAATTACTTTACGTGAAGAAGGTGACACTTACAATGAACTTATAAGTAAAGTAGATGGCAAAATAACTAAAGGAGGAACTTTGAAACTGGAATAAGTATCGACAGACACAGGGGTGATTCAGATCTGATCACTGGGCTGCTAATTCTGCTGTCTTCCGTTCAGATAGTCGCTGCCTCCAGAGTGTATATTCACTGTGCAAGTGTGTGATCCTATGTGTACCATGAGCTGCTAAAATCCACTGTGTAGTCTCTGCGCAGCCCAGGACTTACTCCTACAGTGCAATCACATCAGGCTGATCGGGGCCGGAGCTGACGTCAGACACAGTCCTTGCAAAACGCTTGGGAATGCCTGCATTTTTCTGGACACTCCCAGTAAACGGTCAGTTACCACCCACATACGGCTTCCTCCTGTCAATCACCTTGCGAGTGCCCGTGCGATTGGATTTTTTTCACACCATCCCGTCACTGACCAGCGATGCACTTTGTTGCTGTCCGATGCACGTGCAGTGCATATGCATGTGCAGTTAGTACCTGATCGCCTGCTGTGCGAAAACGCAGAGCAGCAATCAGATCTAATTGACCCACTCAGTCCATTCAAAACCAAACTGCTAAAGGTAAGAAAAGATCCACAACACCATGCTGTGATAGAAGAATGAAAAATCTGTGATTGAGAGACACAAAAAAATCGTCTGAGGCAATTCAAAATGATTTACGTGAATGTGGTGTAAATACCAGTGCCAGGACTGTTCAACACAGATTGCAATATTTGTTTTTAAATGCCAGAATTCCAAGGAAAAAGTCAAACAAAGACAGAAAAGATTAGAATAGGCTAAAAAGCATATTAATTAATTTGAAGAACAATAGAACAGTGTCATCTGGAGTTACGAAACCAGAATATCCATATTTGGTAGTGATGGCATGAAATATGTCTGCAGAAGAATTGGAGAAAATTTGGTACCCGAGTGCACAACACCTTCTGTGAATCATCCAGTTAGTGGTATACTATGGGGATATATGACAGCAAAAGGTGTGCAACAAATTTGTGTAATCAATGGCACTTTACATAGCAGCAAATACATCAGTGTCCTGTAGTGGGGAGGGTGGGGCAGTTGGGGCGAGCACAAACTACAGTATGCAGAGCAGTTGGTAAGCAGCAGGTGAATAGACGATGTGCGTGCGCATGCACACAGCATCTATACTCAGTGCAGAGAGAGCCTGGGGGCAGCCCAGCATAACAGAGAGTGCTGGGCATGCCCCCACAGTGCCGGAAATAGGAGTGACATGAGGCTCCAGCCCCTTTCTGTCTTGGGCGCGCTTTTGGCATGCCAAAATTCCCGACCCACTGACCACCAATGTTGGGAGGTATCTAATTGCAGCAAAAGGCTTCCCAACAAAGTACTAATGAATATTGGGCCTAATTCAGACCTGATCGCTCGGTAGGTGTTATTGCACTGCTGCAAACAGATAGTCACCGCCCATAGAGAAGTTGCCCAGAACTTACTCAGCCGCTGCGATCAATTCAGTCTGTCCGGGCCCGGAATTGACGTCAGACACCCGCCCTGCAAATGCTTGGACACGCCTCCGTTTTCCCAAACACTCCCAGAAAATGGTCAGTTGCCACCCACAAATGCCTTCTCCTGTCAATATCCTTGCGAATGGCTGTGCGAATGGATTCTTCATAAAACCCATCACACAGCAACGACCCGCTTTGTACCCATGTGACGTGCCTACGCATTGCAGTGCATATGCATGCGCAGTTCTGACCTGATCGCTGCGCTGCAAAAAAAGCTAGCGAGTGATCAGGTCTGAATTACCACATTGGGCGAAACTAAGAAATGTATTTTCCCACAGTTCAATACGTATAACTGTTGTCAAAATTTAAAATTGTGTTATAAAGTTAATTGTATTATGTTGTATTATGTTCTAAATTAAATTGCCGTTGTAATGAATTATGCTTTTTGGTATAATTCTAAAATATATTAGTGCTATAAGCTGTTAAACTTCAAAAATGCACATTTTAAAAAAGGTTTCCACAATTTTGGCCACTACTGTATCTAATCGCTCTTTCAGTATTCCCTTCACTGATTCCACCTCCTCTTCGCTATCTCTATCAGTTGGAGTACCGCTAGGCTCAGTCATACTTCCTATGCTTTTCTCAATCTATACCTAATCTCTTGGTAAACTAATCAACTCCTTCAGATTTCAATATCATTTGTACACTGATGATACTTAAATCTACAGTATCTATCCTCCCCAGATTTGTCACCATCTGTATTGGTACGTGTCACTGAATGCCTCTCTGCCAATTTATCTTGGATGTCAACTCACCACCTCAAGCTTAATATTTCCAAAACAGAATTAATTATATTCCCACCAGCCAAGAGTAGTTACTAACCTCATATCTCCATTACTGTTGACAATTTGACAATCTACCCTTCCCACAAGCTCGCTTCCTAGGTGTCATCCTTGACTCTGATCTGTCCTTTGTCCCACACATTCAATCTGTCTCTAAATCATGTTACATACATCAAAAAAAAAACATATCCAAGATACAACTTTATCTTACACAAGCAAAAACTCTAATCCATGCTCTCATTTTCTCCCGCATTGATTATTGCAATAGTCTCCTTACTGTATTTCCTAAGAAAAGACTCTCACCACTACAATCCATTTTGAATGCAGCTGCAAGGCTAATCTTCCTAGCAAGACGTCTATTGTCTGCTGCTCCGCTCTGTCAGTCCCTCCACTGGTTGCCCACATTCAATATAAAATACTTCTACTCACATACAAAGCTATTAACCAAACTACACCAAGATATATTAGCACCTATGCAATTACACAAATTACTCAACCCAACCCCCATCGTCCCGCACCTGCTTCTCCCGGAGAAGAGATTAATAATGTAGGTGAGTATGAGTAAGTATGGTAGTAAGGGGAACTCACCTAATGTGTCTGTAGCCTAATGTTCCCTAGCAAAACTGCTTTAATGTCTGTCCTTGTATCCCCCCTGTCTTTTTCCCTGCCTCCTTTCCCTCCACTCCACATTCTGTCTCACACCTCCATGAGGTGTGAGGCACTCCCCATTAATGCGTCTGTCCCTCCTCCACTTCACATGTGTACCTCTCACCCTCTCCCCTCCTCTCTTTCTCTCTCCCATCGGCTCCTATTACCCCTCTCTCTCTCCCACCTGCGCTTAGTCCTTCTCTATCTCTCCCGTCTGCCCCTGTTCCTCCCATATCTCTCCCATCTGCCCCATACTGCTCCTCCTCTCTCTCTCTCTCTCTCTCTCTCTCTCTCTCTCTCTCTCCTGTCTGCCCTATTCCTTCTCTCTCCCCCTATTCCTTCTCTCACTTTCCTATTTCTTCCTATTGCTCTTCCCTCTTGGTTGCCCAAATTCTGGTGGGGGCTGTCTACTTTCCCAGACACGTCCGTGACACTCTCATAACATGCTCATAACTCCTTGGTGTATATTTACTAAAGTGCAGGTTTTTAGAAGTGGAGATTTTGCCAATAGCAAACAATTAGATCCTAACTATTATCTTCTAGAAGGTGCTAGATAAATAATAAATAGAATCTTATCAACATCTCCACTTCTTAAAACCCACACCTTAGTGAATATGTATGTGTGAAGGCTCATACTGGCCCGCACCCATGTGTGTGTGTGTGTGTGTGTGTGTGTGTGTGTGTGTGTGTGTGTGTGTGTGTGTGTAGGCTAGCATTGACCCCTGTGTACAGTGTGTGTGTGTGTGTGTGTGTGTGTGTGTGTGTGTGTGTGTGTGTGTAGGCTGGCACTGATCCCTGTGTACAGTATGTGTAGGCTGGCACAGTCCCCTGAGTGCGTGTTTACGCTAGCACTGACCCATGTGTGTGTATGCTGGCACCCATGTGTGTGTGTGTGTAGACTGACACTGACCCGTGTGTGTGTGTGTGTGTGTGTGTGTGTGTGTGTGTGTGTGTGTGTATGAGGAGGCTCTGACCTCTGTTTTCCCAAAAAGTAGAGGGAATGAAAACATTTTTACAGAGGACTCATGTTTGTTGAGTCAACCAGTGTCAGTGATCACAGTAAATTAGTGATATTTTGCACAGTAAATTAGTGATATATACAAACCCTTCTGGTGGCATGCTGTACTCAGTAAGGTAGTCCCCACCTACAGGACACCCCACTGAGCGGCAATAGACATGCCCACAGCTGGAGTTAGACACCCCCTTTAGGTGGAGCATGATACACCCCCTCAGCTGTGCTCCGAGCAAATGCTCAAACCTTCTAGAAACTCCCTGAAAATAGTTTTCAAAAGTAGGAAAGTATGACTTAGATGTTACAGAGTAAAAGGATTTACACAATTTAATATAAATTGCTTGAGAATCCTTTGGTGATAGAAGTATTTTGTTCTGGATTCCATCTCTAGTGCACTGCAATGTAAGTACTGCCTTACCTCTGGAGGGCTTGTTCTTTAAAAAATTGTACGATTGAGGCAGAACTCTGGTGTGCAGTCTGCAGCATAGCTCGCAATATGGATGATGTGAGAATGTGTGAAGCATGGTATGCACTTTCCATTTCCACAACTACTTATGTATAGGGTGATAGAAGGGTAGGTTGATCATGGCCACGATAAGCTATAAATCCTCAGACTTAATCATGATGTGCTCTGTAAAGTGATCTGTGTGCAAATCACTACAAGACTCTCTAGAGCTGCAGAAGTTTGTATGTACTACCTGCAAGCAATACTGAACAATGGCGGCAGCACTTCCTGTAGAATAAAAAATGTTCTGTATAACAAACACTTCCTGTATGAGAAGAGGCTAGTAATGATGCAGTCCACATACAACATACATCTGCATCCCATAATTCCAGCAAACAGAACAATAAACAAGTGGATTGGTTTGACAGGTGTTGGATGCGTGGACAATGTGCAACAAAAGAATAAACATAAACTGAAAAAATGGGAAATAAAGTAACATATTCCTGGAATTTTGGATTAGACCTGGAAATTCTACCAGACCTAGTGACAAAGAAAGGGGCTACTGGTGTATTCAAAGTCTGAACAGGCTCACTAGCAAGGGCAAGGTACTGTCCTTCAAACCAATAGGGGCGTCTACATGTTACTCATTGTTCATGATGATGTGTGTTCTAAAACCCCCAGCCAGTGTCAGATGAGGTGGCTGTGTCGGTTTACACACCACTAGGTGGTGGCACCTGTTGCACTCATACAAACTTCCATTAGATTGCACCATATAGCTGTTAGTCCTATTGGAAGATCTCTGCAGAGAACTGTCTGTGTCAATCCCAACTGGGGTCTGGATTTGAACTGTGTGCCTGTGTAACAATGGTCTTCTGGCTTTGAGCTGCAACCTTGTGTTCAGAGAATTTTGCACGTTGTTCTCAACTTGTGGATCAAGGGCCTGATTCAGAGGTGGACCCTATTTGCATTGCTGCAGCATCTGTGGACACAGCTTAGATGCAGAAATCTGCTAATACTGTAGGAGGCATCTGAAGAAAAAAGACGCCTTCTGCCAGCATCGCAGATCTGAGTGCTGCATCCAAAGATATAGAATCGATCATGTGGTCGCAATCATTTCTTATCTGAGTAAGTTTAAACTGACTCAAAACGGGCCACAGAACTTCTCTGCCAGGGTCAGGAAATCTGCATTAAAAGACGCAGAGTAGGATAAGGGAAAAAGGGGAAAGAAAAGGATCTGTCTTTTGGTGCATAGAAGTTTAAAACATAGCTTTTAATTATTTCTGTTATAGATAAAATATACCAATGTATTCTAATATATTTGACTGATTAGCTAATATGCGAAATATTAAAACCACACAACAAATACGTGAAAGTATAACAACACTGTGACATTACAGAAGAAGAAAACATCAAATAAACATAAATTCTTTAAAAACTGAGCGTCTGTTTGGTGTCTGTTCTAGTTAAATCACTGTCCTGATATGTGTCAATATTATCTTGAAGCTGCTTTGTGTTTATAATCTTTGTGGATACAATTGTATTCAAATAATTGCTTCAATGTCTAGAAGAATGTTTCTAGCACAGAGCCCGGACTCTGCACAACTGAAGTATAGATTATATGTTACAATCTTAGAAAATGTAGCGAGTTGTTCCTGTGTTATATAATATCTTATGATTCCCTCAAAGTCATAGGGTCCATCAAACATTCATTCGTATAGCCACCCTTTCATTGATATATAATGGCTGTATATGAATTCTTATGAATATATGGCTGGATATGTCTTTTATTCATAATATCAAATCCCTATATAAATTTTGCTGATGTACAGTTCCTAGTATAAATGCTGTTATAATTCCCCTTTCTTTGAGATATCGAATGTTAGACCTCTTAATTGAAATATCACACTGCGGTATCAGTTCATCTCTCACTTATAGTGTCAGATGTTAGGTTTTTAACCCAGGATCCCACGTTGATTTCCAATTGTACTGCACAATTGTCTTTCGTTAGTGTGTTACAATACCACCTCTCACATATAGTGTCAGGCGTATCATATATAGGGGAAGGTTATGATCCTGTGATATTTCACATAAATGAAATTTATATATTAATTCACCTCTCACTTATAGTGTCATGTGTTCAATTCTACCCCCTATATTGTATAATGAGAGGTTTTAGAATTGTATTTACAGAGGATAGAGTTTATTATTCATGGGCATTGCTCTCTTCATTGCTATATTATATAGCTGGGGATTTCCAGCAATAATGATGCAATAGGATCTATAACAATCAGCAAGGGATAAGTATGGTGTATATACAGCACTTTATTGTTTATACAGAGTATGAAATGATCTTGTATACAGGGAATATAAACCACAGTAATTTACATCAGTGTTTAGCTGAAGTAAGTATATTTATATCATTAATTTACAGTCCAAGGTCCGTTTGTATTAAGCTGTTGTTAAGTATGTACCGGGTATTCCGCAATTAGGCTGTATGCGGCCGGTTATTATAGTCTATCGTGATTCAGCAATACTATTAACAATTCAAATTAGGTTGCTGTTAAATATACGGGTGTAATCAACTGCTGCAATCCATCATACTTCCACAGCACCGTTCATCATATTTAAGCTGCAGTCAGGTATATGGCAAACGTATATGCAGGGAATATAAAACACAGTAATTCACATCAGTGTCTGGGTGAGATAAGTGTACTGATGCATAAATTTACGGTCCAAAGTCCGTTTATACTAGGCTGTAATCAGATATGTGCCGGGCATTCCGCAATTAGACTGTATGCGGCCAGTTGTTATACTCTGTCGTGATTCAGCAGCACCATTAACAATTCACGTTAGATTGCTGTTAAATACACCACAAGCATCCCGCAGCTTAGCTGTGTAATCATCTGCTGCAGTCTACCGTGCTTCAGTGGCACCATTGACCCTGATTTTACGGCACCCAGATATGGAACTTGTGATGGAGTTGATACGTACATTAATAAGGGCGCCGTAATAATTGGTGATTATTCACTTGTGGTCTGGTACAATACCAATAGAACAGCACTTAGACACTGAGTGACATTAGTGTATACGAATAGCCTAAATAGGTCATCTATCCCTGCTCATATACATGCCATACACTTGCTGTAAATTCTAGTTCATGCAGCAGGGGACCTGGTGTTCAGATCTCAATTGATTTATATTTGTTGCACTAGGATCGTGAACACTATACTTGAATAAAACATTCTTCTATGCTAGACATATTAAATCTCTAATACATTTTTCGAAAGGGAGAACAGACACGTAGGATGCTCAGGTCCTACGTTCGTTTCACAATAGCTTCATCAGGGACCCTGACAAAGCTATTGTGAAACGTACATAGGACCTGAGCGTCCTATGTGTCTGTTCTCCCTGTCGAAAAATGTATTAGAGATTTATTATGTCTAGCATAGAAGAATGTTTTATTCAAGTATAGTGTTCACGATCCTAGTGCAACAAATATAAATCAATTGAGATCTGAACACCAGGTCCCCTGCTGCGTGAACTAGAATTTACAGCAAGTGTATGGCATGTATATGAGCAGGGATAGATGACCTATTTAGGCTATTCGTATACACTAACGTCACTCAGTGTCTAAGTGCTGTTCTATTGGTATTGTACCAGACCGCAAGTAAATAATCACCAATTATTATGGCGCCCTTATTAATGTACGTATCAACTCCATCACAAATTCCATATCTGGGTGCCGTAAAATCAGGGTGAATGGTGCCACTGAAGCACGGTAGACTGCAGCAGATGATTACACAGCTAAGCTGCGGGATGCTTGTGGTGTATTTAACAGCAATCTAACGTGAATTGTTAATGGTGCTGCTGAATCACGACGGAGTATAACAACTGGCCGCATACAGTCTGATTGCGGAATGCCCGGCACATATCTGATTAAAGCCTAGTATAAACGGACTTTGGACTGTAAATTTATGCATCAGTACACTTATCTCACCCAGACACTGATGTGAATTACTGTGTTTTATATTCCCTGCATATACGTTTGCCATATACCTGACCGCAACTTAAATATGAATGATGAATGGTGCTGTGGAAGTATGATGGATTGCAGCAGTTGATTACACCCGTATATTTAACAGCAACCTAATTTGAATTGTTAATAGTATTGCTGAATCACGAAAGACTATAATAACCGGCCGCATACAGCCTAATTGCGGAATACCCGGTCATACTTAACAACAGCTTAGTACAAACGGACCTTGGACTGTAAATTAATGATATAAATATACTTACTTCAGCTAAACACTGATGTAAATTACTGTGGTTTATATTCCCTGTATACAAGATCATTTCATACTCTGTATAAACAATAAAGTGCTGTATATACACCATACTTATCCCTTGCTAATTGTTATAGATCCTATTGCATCATTATTGCTGGAAATCCCCAGCTATATAATATAGCAATGAAGAGAGCAATGCCCACGAATAATAAACTCTATCCTCTGTAAATACAATTCTAAAACCTCTCATTATACAATATAGGGGGTAGAATTGAACACCTGACACTATAAGTGAGAGGTGAATTAATATATAAATTTTATTTATGTGAAATATCACAGGATCATAACCTTCCCCTATATATGATACGCCTGACACTATATGTGAGAGGTGGTATTGTAACACACTAACGAAAGACAATTGTGCAGTACAATTGGAAATTAATGTGGGATCCTGGGTTTAAAACCTAACATCTGACACTATAAATGAGAGATGAACTGATACCACAGTGTGATATTTCAATTAAGAGGTCTAACATTCAATATCTCAAAGAAAGGGGAATTATAACAGCATTTATACTAGGAACTGTACATCAGCAAGATTTATATAGGGATCCGATATTATGAATAAAAGACATATATCCAGCCATATATTCATAAGAATTCATATACAGCCATTATATATCAATGAAAGGGTTGCTATACGAGTGAATGTTTGATGGACCCTATGACTTTGAGGGAATCATAAGATATTATATAACACAGGAACAACTCGCTACATTTTCTAAGATTGTAACATATAATCTATACTTTAGTTGTGCAGAGTCCGGGCTCTGTGCCAGAAACATTCTTCTAGACATTGAAGCAATTATTTGAATACAATTGTATCCACAAAGATTATAAACACAAAGCAGCTTCAAGATAATATTGACACATATCAGGACAGTGATTTAACTAGAACAGACACCAAACAGACGTTCAGTTTTTAAAGAATTTATGTTTATTTGATGTTTTCTTCTTCTGTAATTTCACAGTGTTGTTATACTTTCACGTATTTGTTGTGTGGTTTTAATATTTCGCATATTAGCTAATCAGTCAAATATATTAGAATACATTGGTATATTTTATCTATAACGGAAATAATTAAAAGCTATGGCCCTCATTCCGAGTTGTTCGCTCTGTATTTTTCATCGCATCGCAATGAAAATCCGCTTAGTACGCATGCGCAATGTTCGCACTGCGACTGCGCCAAGTAACTTTGCTATGTAGAAAGTAATTTTACTCACGGCTTTTTCATCGCTCCGGCGAACGTAATGTGATTGACAGGAAATGGGTGTTACTGGGCGGAAACACGGCGTTTCAGGGGCGTGTGGCTGAAAACGCTACCGTTTCCGGAAAAAACGCAGGAGTGGCCGGAGAAACGGTGGGAGTGCCTGGGCGAACGCTGGGTGTGTTTGTGACGTCAACCAGGAACGACAAGCACTGAACTGATCGCACAGGCAGAGTAAGTCTGAAGCTACTCTGAAACTGCTAAGTAGTTAGTAATCGCAATATTGCGAATACATCGGTCGCAATTTTAAGAAGCTAAGATTCACTCCCAGTAGGTGGCGGCTTAGCGTGTGTAACTCTGCTAAATTCGCCTTGCGACCGATCAACTCGGAATGAGGGCCTATGTTTTAAACTTCTGTGCACCAAAAGACAGATCCTTTTCTTTCCCCTTTTTCCCTTATCCTACATTGCAACATGATCTGTGGTAGCACCCCCTTGAAATTATGAGTAATTGATGAAATATTATAACTAGGGGTCTTTCTCTGTTTATTAAACTGTTTCCTGTGCAACTGATTTCCCCCCCCCCTCTTTTCCCCTCTTTTTGAGTTAAAAGACGCAGACACTGGCCTCCTGTACATTCACAGTCCACCCACAATCATAATTGTATGCAAACCATTGGGTCAATAAATCAGGCCCTAAGATTGAACTTGGTGGTGGGAATGATGGTGCGGGTGCACTTGGTCATATGGCATAGAGTAGGTGAGGGAAGTCCATCTCTCAGAGTATTACGCAATTCAGAAGCACCATAAACAGGTCAGAACCATCTCTATAACATTTGTCTAAGAGTTGCTTCACAGAACATACTGCCCTTTCTGCTAGTCCATTGAACTGTGGATAGCGAGGACTGCTGATTACATGTGAGATGTCCCATTTACTGATGAAAGTCTGGAACTCACTACACATGAACTGCATGGCATTGTCAGTATGTAATTGATGTGGTATGCCATGTGCAGAACAGTGGCTTTTCATTTTGTTGATGACTGTGGCATTTGTCAGTTTGGGAAGATAATCTATCTTGAACTCACTGGAATATGACTCCACTAACACAAGGTGCTTCTTTCCCATTCATTCAAAGATGTAACAATGGAACCAGGGAGGTCAGGAATTACAAGGATACTGAGCAGCTCCTTGGCATGTTGCGCCTGTAAAGCATAGCAGGGGGAACAGGGGCAACACACTCAATTTCAGCAACCACAGAGGACCAAAACGGGGCATCCCTATCCTACTACTTTGAAGGACATAACGTATCACAAAATATTGTGTATGCAGGAAGATGCCATCTGAGAGGCTTAATTTATCACAGAAGGTGAAAGAAGAAGGCCAGTGATGCAGGACAATGTGAGGCAACTGTTAGCAAAGGTCATCACTGAGTGTGGCATCACAAAGCTTCTCCATATGCCTGGTGGAGAGAACATCAAACTCCTTGACAACCAGGGCATCATCAGCACCAGTGAAACCTGAGCCCGAGAGGTGAGCCTGTGATAAACATCAGCGACATAGAGGTTCTGTCCACATTTGTACACCACATCCAGATGGTATCTTTGGAGCTTGATTGTGAACCATTGAATTTGTGCAGTAAGCAGGAGTACTGTTTGCAACAAATGCTAATCAGGTGTTGGTGATCTGCCACAACTAGCATTGGATGCCCATGGATAAACCCATTGAACTTTTGACAAGCAAAGACTAGAGCCAATAGTTCTATTTCAATCTTAGTGAAATGCGGCTCACTTAGAGCCCTAGAAGCAAAATTATGCTTTTGTTATGTTGCAGGTAGATAGCACCAAGATCATACTATTGGGCATCGGCAGAGATCACAACAGCAACTTACACATCCGAAAAAATGGAGCACCAGGCTGAAAGTGAGCATACAGTAGCTTTGAGGCAGGAAATAGCAGTATCACAGCAGGGAAAGCAACACCATTCAACAATGTTGTGCAAAAGCTAGTGGAGCGGGGCTGTGACCTAACTGTAGTGTGGCAGAAATTTGAAAAAGTTGATCATACCCTCAAATGCTGCAGACTTAAATTATCTGTGGATGTAGGCATGTGTTGAATAACCTGTGTCTTGGCAGTATATGGCTTAACACCATTTACTGATATAATGGATTCTATGTAGGACCTTGTGTAGATGATTTTTGTGTGCTTCCATAATGCGAATCCCAAATGATGATGTCATCTACAATAATCCCACAATCTCACATGGGTATCTCTCAAAGATTTGCTCCATACCATTTTGGAAAGCTTTAATGCTAGTGCATATGCCATAAGGCATTCGGAGGGAGGTGTATTTGTCCACAGGTGTCATGAATGTGATGAGCATGGAGGATTCTCTGTCCATTATTATCTGCCAGAATTCACATTTGTTATCTAGAGTAGTTTGCATTTGGCCAGAGCCGGCCTTAGCTATAGGCAATATAAGCAACTGCCTAGGGCATTCTGGGAATGCCTAGGAGCATTCAGGTATGTCTGCTGTATCTCCTTTTGGAAGGAAGTAGTCTTCAAAACTATTTCTGCTTTACCAACACTGTTGCTTACACTTGATTAGAATTGGTAAATAGAGTGCAGACTGTCTCTTACTCTCACCATGAGTGACTTGTGAGAGATCGAGAATGACATGCCCGGAAACTGTAATTCTTGGACCTCACTGTGACATATTCACTGACTATGTAAGGTTATTACTGGACAGCTCCATATGATACCACATGTGCATTTAGGCAGACTGTTCCAAATAATTTGGTCATTATCTATACTGCCATACCATCCAACACTCCCAAGCTGAAAATCAGTACAAATAAGGGAAGGGGACGTGGTCACTGGTAAAGGGGGCGGGGCTAAGCAGCACTCCCATAGGCTTCAGTAGAAATGGAAGACGCTTAAAACCGGTACATAGCCCCTTTTGGCCGGTACAGACCATAAAAACGGTACTGTACCGGCCAAAAAGGTACAGTTGGAGGGTATGTACTGCTTATGCTTAAAGTGTGCACATGGGGGAGGGGGAACCTGACACCCTGTGTGTGTCCCTTTTACCTGTACAAACCCCAGGTGTCTGCATGGACTTAAGGTGGATAGTGTTCTCCCCACAATTTATTTCTCAGTCAGTCCACACCGTAGTATTCCCCAACTCCCAGCACTGTAACTTGGTCAGTAAGTTGCATTGTGCTATTTCTATATGAAAAGTCAGTGCAGCGCGACTTTCAGATGCGTCAGACTGGAGGGCAGAGCATAGCTCTCCCACAGTATAAATGTATAAAAAGTATGCAGTTGCCGGGGGTAACAGACTTCAGCAAACACAGTGAAGGGAGTGGACAGTTGCTACATGTTTGTTACTGGTCTTTTTGTGTAACCAGCAAGTGTAGCCTCCAGCAAGTTGGGCTGGCTATCTGTGTCCAACCACCATGAGCACAGTATCTGGGTAAATGCATTTGTGACCAAAAAGCAACAATAAGTGTGGAGTCTTGCAAAGGAATGTATACCCTGTGAGGTCACATCCCTTGTAGCGAGGACATGCCCCTGTAGTGGGTGCGAGCACAAGCATGCACCCACCCCTTGAATATCGCGAGTTGCATGCCGTGATGCACAAGTTGACCACTCACCCTTCCCCCTATCATGGTGCCCACTTGTTATTTGCTTCTAGACCTAACCCTGGGTGGAGTTCCAGCTTTGGGCTGGCTACTGTAATTGGAGCTCGCTGCAGCGGGAGGGCTGTAGAGTGAGGGCTGCGGGGTGGGACATCAAATATGGCTGCAGGAGGAGGATTGCTGCACATGACCAGCAACAGCAGCTCCCCCTCCCATGGGGCTTTGCGGAGACACTGTCTCCCTACAGCCACGGTGCTACTCAGCCTGCCACCCCCACCTCACAAAGAGCAGTCAGGGAATCAGGGAGCTGCAGGGACTGACACAGTGACTGCCAGCAAGCAAAAGTAAGTTTTATAAATGAAAGCTACTAGCATTACTAATGTGGGGCATATGTGTATGGTGCATTATTACTGTGTGGCAATTTTGTTTATTATGGGCATTACTAATGTGGGGCATATGTGTCAGGTGCATTACTGTGTGGCATTATGCAGGGTTGGACTGGTCCACAGGGTAAATCCACGGTGGGAACACTACCTGAGGGGTGCTGGGTCAGATGCGGAAAAAGTTGCGGTTCTAAGGGGCACCAGGCAAAATCTTGCCTAGGGCATCAAATTTGCTCAGTTATTAGTTCTGAGTTGTTGATGTGGTCTCATGTACTGGGTCAATGCAGATGTGCACTGAACCATCTCTTTTTACAGCAGCAACTGTAACTGGTACGTACAGGGTTGCTTCTACCACTAAACAATGACACCCACAGCTGTCATGTGATTTAACTTCACTATTAATTTGTCCTTCATAACCAGAGGCACATGTCTGGGAGCAGATACTGTGAGAGAAATAGTCTCAAAACCTGCTATGGGGCTTAGCAGGGCCGGTTCTAGCTCTGTGGCTGATATGCACACCAGTGCCAGCAGGAATGTACTGGTGTCTGAACGGTGAGGGATGCAAAACAAATGAACTCACAGACAGACTGGGGAATATGACATTACATACACAGAAGGTGATAGGGTAACAAAATAAACACAAAGTGAACAGAGAAGCCCAAAGGCTAAGAAACTGGGTGTCTCCCTAGTATTAGGAATGCTCAGATGGAAAGAAGCAAGATGTAGTGATTTAATACGTAGAGAACCCGAAATGCTGTTGCTAAGGGCAACAGCAAAACCCTAAAGGGTTACCAACAGGTGTGGCAGTAAACTCCTTGGTAAGAGATGGAATAATAGACACAAGGAGAGTCTCCACAATCCTAGTCCTCACTTGCAGTGCACTGGTTCAGCTTACTGCCACTAAACTGACACCTGAACACCTTTCACAGTGAGAAAGGATTTTGGCAGGCAAGTCTGAGAATACAGCCGCAAACTTGCTAGGTTCACAGAGTAGCAAAAGAACCCAAGCAGGTTAAACGACTGACTCCAGTCTTACTGCTAGGTCTGGATTAGCAGAGTGTAATACCAAATCCCAAGGCCTATTTGCAGTAAGCAACAAACAAATACAAAGTTTACACAGTACTAGCTAGCTTTCAGGAACTGACTAACCAACAAAGATTCAGCAGCATCTGCCTAACCTGAGAAGAGGGTTTATATAGCAGGTGCTGTCCACGCCCCACTCAGACCTCACAGACTGTGAGCACAAAAACCAGCACCGGATCCCCTGCCTTGCACAGAGCCTGTAACCACTGCACAGCAAAAGACCCGAACCGGAGTATCAGCTACGCTCAGGTTACTCCGCTAGCACTTGTATCCCGGTTGCCATGACGACGTGGCAGCACAGAGCAGGAGACCCTAACAGTACCCCCCCTCTGACGAGGGGTCAAAGAACCCCTACCACCGGGTTTATCGGGGAACTGCGAGAAGAAAGAGCGTAACAGTCTGGGGGCATGAAGATCACAACAGCGCACCCATGACCGCTCCTCCGGGCCATACCCCTTCCAGTGCACCAAAAATGACAGCCGACCCCGAACCATCTTGGAGTCAAGAATCCTTTCAACAACAAACTCCCTCTGGCCACGTATCAGAAGAGGGGAAGGTCTTCCACTGGAAGAAGGATTACTAATCGCCCGTTTTAAAAGGGAACAATGAAATGTTTTATTGATACCCAAAGAACGGGGTAGATCTAACTGAAATGCCACCGGATTGATAACCCTAGTGATCTTATAAGGACCGATGAACCGGGGGCCTAACTTATGAGATGGCTGTCTCAACTTCAAATTCTTGGTAGACAACCAGACGAAGTCTCCTAATTTGAAGCTGCAGGGTCTTTTCCGCTTATCAAAAACCCTTTTGGTCACTAATGACACAGACACAAGGGCTTTCTTCACTTTCCTCCAAATACCTCTAAGGACCGAAACCACAGAGGAACCACCAGGCGTGGAGTCCAGGGGGTCAAAAGAATTGGCCTTAGGATGATGCCCATACACACAAAGGAAGGGAGAGATCCCTGTAGCAGAGTGAGCTGCGTTGTTATAGGCAAACTCCGCCATGGACAGATGAGCAACCCAGTCAGTCTGACACTTGGAGACATAACACCTGAGGAACTGCTCCAAGGACTGGTTCACCCTTTCAGTCTGCCCATTAGACTGCGGATGGTAGCCTGACGACAAGCTGACAGAAATCTGGAGATCGGAACAAAATGCCCTCCAGAATTTGGCCACAAACTGGGATCCGCGGTCAGAGACCACATCAAGTGGCAACCCGTGGAGGCGCACAACATGCAGCATAAATAATTCAGACAGGCGTCTGGCCGATGGCAGCCCAACCAATGGAACGAAGTGCGCCATCTTCGAAAACCTGTCAACGACAACCCAGATGGCTGTCATCCCCGAGGATTTGGGCAAGTCCACCACAAAATCCATTGAAATGTGGGTCCATGGCTTAGATGGAATAGAGAGTGGATGTAATGGGCCAACAGGAACCCCTCTAGGAGTCTTATTTCGGGCACAGATGTCACATGCCCGAACCCACTGATCCACATCCCTAGCCACCGAGGGCCACCACACCGCCCTAGATAGCAACTCCCGAGTTCTGGCAATACCCGGGTGACCTGACGACTTCTTGGCATGGAATTCCAGGAACACTCGCTGTCTTAACCTAGGAGGCACAAACAAAAGACCTACCGGAAGGTCTGGAGGAGCCTGCTCCTGTGCTCTAAGGACTAATGACAAGAGGTCCTGGGTAATGCCCACTTTAATACATGATGGGGACACAATGGGCAATGGCTCCTCGGTGGTCTCCTGGATTGGAGCAAAACTCAGCGAGAGCGCATCAGCCTTGATGTTTTTTGACCCAGGGCGATATGTTATCAAAAAATTAAAACGAGCAAAAAACAAAGCCCATCGTGCCTGCCTGGCATCGAGGCGCTTCGCTGACTCTAAATATGCCAAATTCTTATGGTCGGTGAGAATTGAGACCACAAACTTAGCCCCCTCAAGCCAGTGTCTCCACTCCTCGAGTGCATCCTTAACAGCCAACAATTCCCGGTTACCCACGTCATAATTCATCTCGGCAGGCGAAAATTTACGGGAAAAGTAAGCACAGGGATGAAGGCGATTATCAGACACCCCCATCTGAGAGAGCACTGCCCCAATACCCATCTCAGAGGCATCCACCTCCACCACAAAAGGACGCTCTGGATCTGGGTGTTGCAGCACCTTGGCCGAGACAAATGCCCTTTTGAGACGGGCAAAAGCCGCTTTGGCCTCACAAGACCAGTGAGCAACATCCGCCCCTTTCTTAGTGAGTGCCACCAAGGGCGCCACTATAGACGAAAATCCAGCGATAAATCGTCTATAAAAATTTGCAAAGCCCAGAAAACGCTGAAGCGCCTTCAAACTAGTGGGCTGCACCCAATCCAGGACTGCCTGTACCTTGGAACCCTCCATTTGGAAACCTTCTGGGGAGATAATATATCCTAGAAATGCGATTTGCTGAACTTCAAATTCGCACTTCTCCAGCTTCGCCCCAAGCCGGGGGTCTCTGAGTTTCTGGAGGACTAAGCGTACATGCTTCCGATGTTCCTCCAAGGAATGGGAGAAGATTAGGATGTCATCTAAGTATACAACTAAGAATCTATCCAAATATTCCCTGAGCACATCGTTCATGAAGTCCTGGAAGACTGCCGGGGCATTACAGAGCCCAAAAGGCATCACCAAATATTCATAATGCCCTGAGTGGGTATTAAAGGCAGTCTTCCATTCATCCCCCTCTCTTATTCGGATTAGATTGTACGCACCACGTAGGTCAATCTTAGAAAAAATGGTGGCAGTACGAAGCTGGTCAAACAAGACCGAAATGAGAGGCAGTGGGTATGAGTTTTTAATCGTGATACGGTTCAATTCCCTGAAGTCGAAGCAAGGTCGCAACGAACCGTCCTTTTTACCCACGAAGAAGAACCCCGACCCAACTGGAGACTGTGAAGGTCTGATAAATCCCTTAGCCAAGTTCTCCTGAATGTACTCTGCCATAGCCTGAGTCTCAGGACGTGACAGGGAGTACAACCTGCTCTTGGGAAGCTTAGCATTCGGCAACAAATCAATGGCACAGTCATAGGGGCGATGGGGAGGTAGTACCTCTGCAACTCTTTTGGAGAACACGTCCGCAAAATCTGCATAACATCCTAGCAATCCTGGCAAACTTAGCTGCGAAAGCCTGACTGGAAGGCTCAAGCAACTCCTGAAACAATCAGTACCCCAACTAAGAATCTCCCCAGAGACCCAGTCAAATTGAGGATTGTGGGCCCTTAACCAGGGTAACCCCAACACCAATGGGGCAAAAGTACAGACAGTCACATAAAAGGACAATTTTTCAGAGTGTGTGGCTCCAATAAACAAATAAATCTGGCTAGTGCAAGAGGTAATTTTACCCTGGGATAATGGTTCCCCGTTTAACCCACAAATCTCAATTTCCGATGCCAAGGGTACTAAGGGAACAGAGTGTTTCAGGGCGAATTGGCGGTCCATAAAAACCCCGTCGGCCCCACTGTCCACAAAGGCCTCAGACTTGACAGTTTGACCGAGGATCTTCAAGGTCACCGGAATGATAAAAGTCTTCTTGGGAAATTCTGACTTCTGGCCTGACAGGATATTTCCCATCACCCTCAGGCCCTGAAGTTTTCCGGCTTTTCTGGGCATGATACTACCCCATGACCTTTATTCCCACAGTACAAACATAACCCCTGCTGTCTCCTCCGCGTCTTCTCACGCGAGGAGAGGCGGGTAGCCCCAATCTGCATAGGCTCCTCGGAAAATTCCTCAGAGTCTGAGGTTCCCTTGGGAAAGAAGGAAACCTCGGTCTCCCTTTCAAGCCTGCGCTCTTTCAGCCATCTATCCACCCGAATGGATAACTGCATGAGCTGATCCAAGCTATCAGGCAAGGGATATTGTACCAGTTGGTCTTTTAACTGGTTAGAAAGACCTCTTCGGTACTGGTGTTTCAGGGCTGGGTCATTCCACTGGGTATCATAAGCCAACCAACGAAACTCAGTACAATAAACCTCAACTGGCCTTCGCCCTTGCTTAAGGATCGAAATCTGAGCCTCGGCTGAGGCCGTCTTGTCAGGGTCATCATACAACATGCCCAGTGCCGTAAAAAAAGCATCAACACTTTTAAGCGACGGACAGTCAGGCTGCAACCCATATCCCCAGACCTGTGGGTCTCCTTGTAGCAAGGAAATCACTATGCCCACCCGCTGAATCTCCGACCCAGAAGACTGAGGCCTAAGCTGGAATTTCAACAGGAGTATTAGGCTGATGAATATGTTATGCACTCCAGTGCCATCAGGAATGTACTGGTGTCTGAACGGTGAGGGATGCAAAACAAATGAACTCACAGACAGACTGGGGAATATGACATTACATACACAGAAGGTGATAGGGTAACAAAATAAACACAAAGTGAACAGAGAAGCCCAAAGGCTAAGAAACTGGGTGTCTCCCTAGTATTAGGAATGCTCAGATGGAAAGAAGCAAGATGTAGTGATTTAATACGTAGAGAACCCGAAATGCTGTTGCTAAGGGCAACAGCAAAACCCTAAAGGGTTACCAACGGGTGTGGCAGTAAACTCCTTGGTCAGAGATGGAATAATAGACACAAGGAGAGTCTCCACAATCCTAGTCCTCACTTGCTTACTGCCACTAAACTGACACCTGAACACCTTGCACAGTGAGAAAGGATTTTGGCAGGCAAGTCTGAGAATACAGCCGCAAACTTGCTAGGTTCACAGAGTAGCAAAAGAACCCCAGCAGGTTAAACGACTGACTCCAGTCTTACTGCTAGGTCTGGATTGGCAGAGTGTAATACCAAATCCCCAGGCCTATTTGCAGTAAGCAACAAACAAATACAAAGTTTACACAGTACTAGCTAGCTTTCAGGAACTGACTAACCAACAAAGATTCAGCAGCATCTGCCTAACCTGAGAAGAGGGTTTATATAGCAGGTGCTGTCCACGCCCCACTCAGACCTCACAGACTGTGAGCACAAAAACCAGCACCGGATCCCCTGCCGTGCACAGAGCCTGTAACCACTGCACAGCAAAAGACCCGAACCGGAGTATCAGCTACGCTCAGGTTACTCCGCTAGCACTTGTCTCCCGGTTGCCATGACGACATGGCAACACAGAGCAGGAGACCCTAACAGTGGCTCCCCGGGCGAAAATAGGGATGTGGCTTCATACAGGGGCGTGGTCAGTTACGCCCCGTGCAGAGTTGTGCCCCCATTTGTGCCCCCTGTAGAGTTGTGCCCCCATTTGTAGAGTAGCACCGCTTACAAAAAAAAAATAATACTTACTATCCCCGCTCCTGATTCCCGACCGCTGTTGACCTCCGCTGCTGACCTCCGCCGGCGCCGCTCCTCGGATCTATGGGAGAGACATCATGACGTCTCTCCCATAGCACAGCATAGACACTAGAGGTCAATTATGACCCCTAGTGTCTATCTGCCAGTCCCACAATGCTGTGCGGTGCGCGATGACGTCATCGCACACACACCGCACAGCAAAGGTCCTCTCCACGAAGGGAAACTAGACGGGTAGCATCTAGTTTCCTTCGCAGCACCGCGCAGCACCGCACAGCACCGGGGGGGGCACTGACCAACAGTAGCAAATCTTGCCATGGTGCGGCGCCATGCATATGGTGCCGACGCCCTCCAGAAGGTGGCGCCCCAGGAAAAAATCCCGTGTGCCCATAGCAAGATCCGCTACTGGGGCTTAGGCCTGGAAAGGCTGTGAGAAAGTCCCTCTGGATAGAAGTCGGTTATCTCGAGAACCAAAAGGCCCAGTGGAAAATGCCAGCCAATCCCTGAAACTAAAGAATCTCAGCTGATCCCATCCCCAAATCTTAAGGAACCAGAGATATCCACCATCAAATTCCAAAAACCTCAGCGAGTCTGAGCCCCGCTAAAGTCAGTAGGAAAACACCCCTCTCTGGAAGTGTTGTATCTCTGGTTCTGGTGGGTCAATTGAAAAAATTCTGGTGTCCCCTGAAAGCTAAGATTCATGGGTGCAATAAAAAAGATTTTGGAGAAAAAGTTTGAAGTTGGGGTTTTACCAACAATTGGCGGCAGGTCGAGTTGGAAGGCAAATTAGCATCCCTGCTTGCTTGACTGAGGCTACCATGAACCAAAAATGCCCAGAATCAAGTCCCGCCACATTCCAGAAACCTCAGAATCTCAGTGGCTTAACTATTCATCTTAAGGAAACAGAGATATTCAGAGTCAAATTTAAAAAAAACTCTACCCTGGGAGTGAGGACTACCTGCTCCCACTGAATGGAAGTCAGATATTTCCAGAACCACAAGGACCACAAACAATCCCAACCAGTCCATTCATAAAACTTCAGATCCTCAACTATCAGCAGGTACTGGTGTCTTAACTGTTGGATTTAAGGAACCATAGATATTCACCGGCAAAGTCCAGAAACATCTGCAGAGCTGAGCCCGGGTAGCGCTGTGACCAGCTCCTGCTGGATAGAAGTCAGATATCTCTAGAACCAAAAGACCTAGTGACAAATTCCGGCATACTCTCAGCTTTTAGGGGAACCCAACTACAAATATTTAGCGGTCCAGGAGCCAGAGATATTCAGCATCAAAGTTGGGGAACTGCTATCCTGGTAGTGAGGACCAGGAGGCAGGACCAGACTCCGCTGGCTGGAAGTTTGATATCTCAGGTTTTGGGACACCTAGAAAAAAGCAGATGGCTTCCCCTTGAAAGAGGGAAGTCACAGCTTTCAATTGAGGGGTACATAAAAAGTTTGCACACATGGGGTCCAGAGATATTCAGGGTCAAAGTCCATAAAGTGTATCTCCAGTTCTCCCTGGCTGATTCTACAGCCACTAGTACCATTGGATAGGGGATACTTTTAGCTATTGGGAGTGGTGTGTGCAAGAGAGATACTGTATCTGTGTTTAAAAAATAAATAAAAAATGTTTTGTTCTGGGGGACACTGCCAAGTCATTTCAGGGTGCAGGGACTTGAGGTGGGATGCTTTAAAGAGCTGAGATTCAGGGCTACCTTTGACCCATTTAGGTTCCTGGGGGGTCACTCAGGCAGTTCAAGCGTAAACCCCCAATGGGAAAAGGTTTGGGGCAGTTGATTTGCAATCATCTGAGGGGTCCCCGGATTCAATGCTATGCCACCGCTAGCCTCTGCCCCCAAGTTGGGATTCCCCCAGAACACTAGAAATAAAGGGGATTGGTTGTACCAGTAGAGGAGACCCTCCTGGACCTGCACCCCAAGGATTCAGATATCAGGGTGAACATGGAGGGTCCCCAGTACACATATTGGAGAACTGGGGTTTGTTAGTCAACTTGTTACGACATCCATGTCAAAATCTTATGGAAAGCACCTCCACTGACTTTCAGGGGGGATAGAGTGGTGGTGAGAACACGGAGGTGGGGACTACAGTGAGGTGGGCTTAATATTCCACATTTTCTGGTAGGGAGGGCAGTCCTTTCTATGGCAGATAGCTCCGGACCCTGGGGTTCGATAGTTTAGCTTTCACTGATCCTCGAAGGGGAGATTCTCAGTTTTTGGTAGGTACTGGTGTGGGCAGATTGGGCTGGAGATAGTCATCAAGGCCAAAAAAAATTTACCCTGGAAGTGTGGACTTCGTTCCCGGGAGAGATAGGGCAAGACATCTCCAGCTGAAAGTTAGATATCTTTGGAAACCAAGAGGTTAAAAAATAGGGGAGTGTATTTTTGCTTTGCAAGTGTGCGATCGCATGTGCAGACGAGTGGTACAAAAAAACTTTGTGCAGTCTCTGAGTAGGCCAGGACTTACTCAGCCATTGCGAACACTTCAGCTTGTCCGGGACCGGAATTGATGTCAGGAACCCTCCCTGAAAATGCATGGACACGCCTGCGTTTTTCCAAACACTCCCAGAAAATGGTCAGTTGCCACCCACAAACGCCTTCTTCCTGTCAATCTCCTTGTACCAGTAGAGGAGACCCTCCTAGACCTGCACCCCAAGGATTCAGAGATATCGGGGTGAACGTGGAGAATGGATTCTACACACAAACCCATCACTGAGCGGCTTCCACTTTGTACCTGTGTGATGCGCTGATCGCCCACTGTACGAAAACGCAGCCTAGCGATGAGGTCTGAATTAGGCCCACTGTGCCAAATACTAGAGACACTTATTCACATTATACCACACAGTGTTACCCTTTATACACATTATGTCACACAGTACTACCTCTTATACATGTTACACCACACAGAAGGTGAATTGGTAGAGTGGGAGAAACAGAGAGAGAAGGATGTAGGAGGTGAGCACAGTATAAGGGGACACACAGCAGGGAATGTGGTGGCAGTAGTAAAGGTAATAAAGGGGCAGTAGTGAAAAAAAGTAGGAGATGGGGCAGTAGTACAGGGAATGAAGCGAGCTGTAGTGAATGTAATTGTAGGGGATGAATGGTGCCGTAGTGATGGAAACAGCAGGAGATGGGGGTGCAGTAGTGAAGGGGAGGATTCAAGGGTCAGAAGGGAATGAATGTGACAATAGTGCAGGGGATGGGGGTACTTTTGAAGGAAACAGCAGGGAATGACCCCCGATTATATACAGAGAGGGAGAAGCAGAAGCCATTGCAGAGACGGGAAGAATTGATAGTGGTGAAGATTCAGGGGTGGAGGAAGGTTACCAGGGGCTGGCGGAACAAGGGGACCAGCACCACTATATAGTACAGCGTTGATGAGCAGAAGAGACAGACACCGATCATCAGCCGGGGACGCAACTGGTGCCAGGCGGCAGGACAGAGATCTGGGCCACAAACCATACAGGGTCATAGGAACTAACTTAAGTGGTGGGGCGGAGCTGCAGCAGGGGATGGGGGAGCTGGAGAAGAGCAGAACGCCGGGGAAACATTTGACTCCAGACCCCTCATTACACCAGAAGGAGGAGTCAGGCAAAATAGACATTGCTGTGCTGTGTATGGGGTACCATAGGCAAAATTGCAGGTCAATTTCTTGGAATTCAGAAATGGTGTATTTTTGCATGTCTCTTCTGGTATAAGGGTATGCTTACAGGATCCCAAATAAAATCATCTTTACCAGTTCCATACATAACTGAACTTCAGTGAAGAGACATTTCTTCTTGTTGGGACACACACCATCTCTGCATTCCAAGAAATTGATTGGCTCTGAGCTCCCTCTTGATTCTCCTGGTATTTTTTTTTATATACAATATCATATAAAATATTGGAAAGATATATTGGTTTCCTCCCCTCGTTGAGGCATGTCTAACGTGAAGACAGACGCAGGTTAGCCTCTTAGACAAGGAATGCCGGCCACCAAAACTATTCACCATAAGAATGTAAATGGTTCAAGAACATACTGAAATACAGAGTCTGCTACCTCCTCCCCGTTGCGGCCCCGGCTGACAGCTCCGGCGCACACGTGGTGCCTGGCGGTCTGGGGCTGGCGGCGGGGGGGGGGGGGGGGGTGCGCGCAGCACGTCCTGGTGGGGGGGATGTAGCTGGGGGCAGCGGCTCTGCTGCGTCCCCACGGATTTCTGCTGCGGATTTCTGCTGCGCTGGTGGCAGCTGGGGTCATCTCTCAGGCGGGGGGGGGGCATCTCGGCCGTGCTCCCTGGGTTTTTTGCGCAGGATTCCTCTGGTGGGTGCCGTTTCGTGAGTGCGTTGTGTGCCACCCCCCACAAACCGCCACGGAGCTCACGGCGGGGCCTCACCTGCGCGCACCTTCTCCAGCTTGCCTGTTCCGCCTGCGCACCCCCCCCCCCCTCCGTTTCCCGGCTTGCGGGTGCTCCCGCATTGCAGGCTGGGACGGTGCGGATGGTAGCGGCGCGGTCGGCTGCGGCAGCCTCGTTCCACCGGTCTGGCCCTCCTGCTGGTTTACAGTGCCGGCTGGGTTTGCCGGGGGTCAGGTCCCTCCGTTATTTCCTGGAGCTCGTACCTGGCCCGTTGCGCGGTTGCTAACCATGGCTTCCATGGCGCGCTTCCCGGGCCTTCCGCCCCCACCCCCCACTTTCCCATTTTTACTCAGTTTTCCCCATGGGGTTCAGCCCATGAGGGCGACCAGCTCGTGAATTCCCCTGCAATGGCCCCTCCTGCCCTGGCCCACCCTCTACCGCTCCTTTCCCCGCCGTGCCTCCTATGTTTTCCAGGGCTGCGAGTTATTTCCCCCCCCATGGCTTCCGGCCTACGCCATCGGGACGCCCTGTGGGTCATGGCAGCCCTCACACACTATTTCCACTTTCGCCCCTCCCTCCCCCATCCTCCCTCCGATGCCTCCTGTTTCGGCGTCTAAGCGCGGGCGCTTCCTGTGCTTGTTGTACCCTCTGTTTTGTCTGCGCAGGTGTCTGCGGGTCCGGGGGAGTCAGGGCATCAGCACGGAGGATTCGGAGGTCGAGGAGGGATGCAACGGCAGCGGAAAACACACTGCCGAGACCGGTGGCGGCAGTTGATGGTGTTCCAGGTCCTTCAGGCATCGGTGAGCATGCTGTTGTTTCTCCTTATTGTTACAGTACTTTTAACTTCTGTTATGTTCCTCTGGTTCTCCTGGGCGCCCGCGTTAGTAAGCTAGGCTCATTGCGCGGCACGTGGCGTTAGGTGTCTCGTAAAGGCAGGGCGCCGGCAGCTGCTGTTCCCTCCGCCCCCTGCGGTTCGCGGAGAAGGCAGACGGAGGGGCATTGGGGAGACGGCTTTCCGTACTTTCATCTGTGGTTACGTTTTTTGGATTTTACGGCTTGTGGCACCGGGTCGCGACCTGCCGCGTATCCCCACAGGGTGCAGTTTTGTGTCGGCGCACGCATTTAAATACTAGGTTCAGGCTCCTCGCAGTTGGCGCTTCTGTTTTTGCGCTCCTTGGTAGGGGTTGGGGTTTGTTCGCTTATGGCAGGGGCGAGTACACCATGGACGTCCACTTCCGTTTTCGTCACTCATGCAAATTTGTGAGGCCTGTTACCCGTCCAGCGAAGGGGACACAGCCTCAAGCGGGTAACCTGTCCGTGGTGGTGCGCCGATGGTTTTGTCCACTCACGCTGTCCCGCATCAGGTCAGGCGGAAGGTTCACGCAGAACCGGCTTGGGGCTCGTGTGGGCTCTATGCCGTTTTTTCCTGTCTTCACGACTTGTGCATCTTTCCTGTGGGGTTGGTGCCCAAGGACCCTGGGCTAGTTCCGCCTTATCCTACATTCGTCTTATCTTCATGGTGTTTCTTTTCATGCTTCGTTTCCGAGACCGGGCGCAGGTTGAGTATTAGTCTTTTAGGGACTCTGCGTTTTGTTTCGTGATTATGGGCCGGGTGCCTCCTTTTTGGCAAACTTATACGTTGGTCGTGTTTCCGCCTCTTCCCCTGCGCCCCTATCCCCTGCAATTTTTATGGCCTCGAGTAGGTGCCAGTTTTATGCTGACAGTGCCAGTCTCTTCCCCTGCGCCCCTATCCCCTGCAATTTTTATGGCCTCGAGTAGGTGCCAGTTTTATGCGTGTCCCTGGGTTTTTTCTGTCTCATGTACCTCTATGTGAAATGCGCAACTTTCTTGCGTTGGAATACTGTCCGTCTCCGCGCCCCCCCCCCCCCCCCCCCTCGGGTTGCTCGCTACCGGGACTATTCTCTCTTCATGGGTCTGGTAGGCATTTCGGCTCGCAGCTATCCTTCTGTAGGTTGCCAGGTCTTGTTCGAGGGCCTGGGTGTTCCCGTTGCCCCGGTGCGCTGCTAGGACCCTACCGGTTTCCTGAGTTTTCAGAGGTTGGCGTTGGGCACAATGGCGGGTTGCTGTCGCCTCCATGCTGACAAGTTACCGACACTTTTGGTTTTTATTATCCACTGCTTGGGGCAACGCGAAGTTCGATTTTAGAGGGTGCAGTCGCCATTTAGCTCCTCCCCTTTTTGCGAGCAGGTTTATCCCCATGGGTGGCATAGTTTGCAGTAAACCTGCGGTCCGCTGCGGGTCGGCCAGGTAGCGTCACGCAGTTTTCCTTCTCGCAAGATCAGATATGTTTTCGTGGTTCGGGTCTTCATTCCTATAGTCTTGTTACGGGGAGGTTTTTCGGGCCTCCACCTCCTTGTTCCCTCCAGTCCCCCCAGGCTTTGCGACTGTTGCGACATCTGTTTGTCTGATGGCGGTACAGTTTTACCATTGCGCGCCTGGAGTCGGAATGGGTTTGCGGATGCTTGATCTCATTTCAGTTTGACAAGTGCCGTGAGTGGTTTCCGGGGGGGCGACATAGGTTTTCTCATGCCCGTCTTCTCTCGGGCGGAGTGTATGGGTGGCTACTCGGACTAGGCACACGTGGCTCCTTCCTCGTTTGGGGCATCAGCTGCGTCCGGGTGTTTTTTCAGTAGGTTGGCTACAGCGGGTGTGTCCCTGGTTGACTGTTGATGGTTTTTGTGTTCGATCGTTATCTGGGAGGTAGGTCCTAGGCTGCCCGGTATCCTGCCCTTGCGGGCTTTTCCTTCTGTTCTGGGCTGCGCGAGCCCCGCCTGGTCTTTTGCCCCCTTTCATGAGTGCTTAAATGTTGGGCTAGGGTGCGCCAGCGCCTGCAGATACCTTTAGGCCAGCTACGTGGCAACTTTTGGCGTAATTGCTGGGTGGGCTGCCTCCTGTCGCCGAGTCGGTGTTGGTGGTGGCCTCTGTTTTAGATTAGCCTTTGCTTTAGCTTTCTTCTGGGTTTTGCGGGTAAGCGAGTAGGGGTGAGCAGCAGGCATTTCGGGATCCCGGGGCCTTTTTCTGTGATGCGGGTTGCAGGATGGTCGGTGGCTCTGCAGGATGGTGTGCTCCAAATCGGATCAAGTAGCTGGGGGTCGCTGGGTGTCCTTGGAGGCCCAGGAGGTGGTGGGTGTCTGCCCGCTGCGCCTGGCGCATGAGCATGGATGGGCCTCCGAGGGGGCGACCAGTTGCTGATGCAGGCGCTCGCTGGTCCTCTCACTAATGTACAGTTTTGCTGCGGTGTTTGGGTTCGGTACACATTCCTTGCGGACTGGGACGGCTGACCATGCGGCAGCCACAGGGTCCGCCACGGCTGCTGTTCAGGAGCTGGGCAGTTAGAGATGTATGTCTTAGGCCTATTCCTTGCGGATTGGGGTGGCTGCCATGCGGCAGCCACAGGGTCCTCCTCGGCAGCTGTTCAGGAGCAGGGCTGTTGGGGGTATGCTTCTGATAGGTCCTATTCCTTGCGGACTGGGGCGGCTGGCCATGCAGCAGCTACATGGTCCTCCGCGTCAGCTAATCGGGAGTGGGTCCCTTGGAGGTATACTTCGTAGATCCTGTTCCTTGCGGATTGAGGAGGCTGCCATGCAGCAGCCACAGGGTCCTCCACGGCAGCTGTTTAGGAGCTGGGCGTTGGAGGTATACTTCTTAGATCCTATTCCTTGCGGATGGGGGTGGTTACCAGGCGGCAGCCACAGGGTCCTCCATGGCAGCTATTCAGGAGGTAGTCCGTTTGGAGGAATATTTCTTAGGTCCTATTCCTTGCTGATGGGGGTGGCTACCATGCGGCAGCCACGGGGTCCTCCACGGCTACTATTCAGGAGGTGGTCCGTTGAAGGTATACTTCTTAGGTCCTATTCCTTGCGGACGGGGGTGGCTACCGTGCGGCAGCCGCAGGGTCCTCCACGGAAGTTATTCCGGTGGTGGTCCGTTGGAGGTATGCTTATTATAATCCTACTGCATGTGGATAATGTTTAGTTGTGCCTGTTGCGCTAACCCAAAAACTTGGTTTACCCGTCGGTTTTTGAACGGGTAGCATTCAGGAATCGAGGGTGTGAAGCAAATTTTTAAATTTTCCTCCGCGGGGGCCTAATTACAATTGGCTCATCAAAGGTCCACGGGAGGTTTTTGAGTTTTCTCCTTCACTTGGGTTATTTCTGTTCTCTGTCACTTGGTTTTCCTATGTGATTTATGTTAGTGTGATGATGTTAGGGTGTTTTCTTTTGCAGCCGTCGATGGTTTGAACAGGCGTGGCAGGTTGGCCGCTCTTACAATTTTTGGGCGGCGGGGCATCCCTTGGTGAGTAGGACAGCTGATGTTTTGGTTCCAGGGTGGTTTGTTGGTTGGGGTCCATGGTAAGGGATACTGAGGGGTATTTATACAGCTCCTTTGCAACCGTGAGCGTAGTGGGGATCATCCTGGTAGTATTGTCCTGCATTTGGGCGGCGCTGATAGGGGTCGCGTCTACGGCATCTACCTCAATTTGTTCGTTAGGCTATTTCGTGGGCCACGTTGTCACTTGCCGGAGATCCGTTTTGGGTGGTCGATTAGTCCAGCGTTTTTGCATTGGAAGGGGGCGGTGCGTTTCTCAGCTATTGAGACAGCCCGCAAGATGGTAATGCTGCTGTTTCGTTGTTTGTTACAGCTTCTAAGGGGAATGGTTGTAGGCATCCTCTGCTTGTACTGCGTCAGCGGCAGTTCGACAAGGAGGATGGGGTTTGTCTTTCTCCGGCTGGAGTTTGCAGGTTTTTCTTAGCTGGGGTTTGGGTCCTTTCAGTTAGCTATCTGGTTTTTCCTGGTTTTTTTTGGTTCGGATGGCGGGGCGGTTTGTTAAACCTTTGTGGCGGGAAGTCGCTACTAACCAGCGGTCAGATGGGCATAAGTGGTCACTGTGGGGCAGGTGTTTCCTTACCTTGCGGTTGGACATTTAGACGTTCCCCTGCGGGAACCGAACGTTTGCCAGAGAAAAGAGTGGTGAGTCCTGCACAATGCGGGTTATGCAGGGAGGAGGCGGAGTTGTGCTTTAGTCCCCTCCTCAGTTTTTGTGTTTCAATCTAAATGACTGGAGCTGGTGTCTGGTAGCGACTTGTCCTTTGCCATCCTCCAATATAAAATCAATTCAATTACAATTATAGTTTAAAGAACAGGTAAGCGATCAATAAATATCGTCTGACCTTTTACTACAGCTAACCGTGTCCGTGTCGTTATTTTAGTGTGAGCCCAATTTTTTGTGATTGGTTGTTTATGACTAAGCATTTGCTAGGCAGATCAGTGTTTTCTTGGGTATTTTTCCTATAGGATTATAGGGCTGTCCATCAAGGGTTTAGGGCAGTGGTTCCCAAACTTTTTTGAATCACGGCGCCCTAGAGTATCAGAATTTTATTCACGGCACCCCTAGGCCAATAATTTCTTACTGAGAAATTTAGAAAGAAATATTACATTAAGTAGACTGTGTTTATAGGTCATCCTTAGGCTCAATTTTGTGGTGAGGGACTAGATTTGCTTCTGTTTGTCCCCATATTTTATGACTGGCAGCCACCAGCACTGATTTTGCCTTTTATATTGACCATAAATAATTTGAATTGGTCCTGGACCACCAACCCAGGGCACCCATGCAAGTGTCCCAAGGCACCCCAGGGAGCCATGGCACACAGTTTGGGAACCACTGGTTTAGGGGTTGGTCTTGGAATAATATATAAGCCATAGTCATGTGCCTCAGACTTCCTCTTGCCATTTTGGAATGCCCTCCCGCCCGCCCTGACTATATTTTTTCCTGCATCTGGTCTTTCTCGGTGGGCTCTTGACAGCCAGATTGGCGGGAAGTCGCTACCAACCAGCGGTCAGATAAGCATAAGTGGTCATTGTGGGGCACCCTCTTTAAAAGGACGGCAGGTGTGATCACATGATCTCCCAGCACTGAAAATAGTGGGGCAGATGTATTAACCTGGAGAAGGCATTAGGGAGTGATGAATAAGTGATAAGTGCAAGGTGATAAACGCACCAGCCAGTCAGCTCCTAACTGTCAATTTACATACAAGAGCTGATTAGCTGGTGAGTTTATCACCTTGCACTTATCACTGGTTTATCACTTCCTTATGCCTTCTCCAGGTTAATACATCTGCCCCAATATGCTATGTGAAACAATCATCCTGACTGTTCAGTACTCTATATTCCAGTATGTTCTTGCACCATTCCATTCTTATGGGGAAGATTAATTATTGTACCACTGACTTGGTCCATGCTGACTGACGTCAGCAGAAGTCCAGGAAGCTGAAAGCTCATGGACATTTTCACATGGTGTTTGTATGCTATAAAGGTAAGATGTTTATTTAGTTTATATGCCTGACAATGGTTGGAATAAAATACCAAAATATTGCAATAATTTATTGGCCAACGTAGCCACACAATGACATACACCACATAAGACGTATGTGGGCTTTTTTTCGTTGGCCAGACCACACTCAAGCTTAGTGAACTAATGGCTGCCCATCGTTCAGCCATTAAGCTAACTTTGGAGGACAAAGTAATAGACCAGCCAGTCGCACGCCACTTTAAAGTTGCTGGACATACACTGAGTTCTTTAAGATATTTTGGCATTGACCTTGTTCCCTTATCATTACGTGGAAGAGACAGAGCTAAAATGTTATTGATAAAGGAATCTCGTTGGATCCTACGTTTGAATACAATCTCACAGCAGGGTCTTAATGATAAAATGAACTGGAAAACAGTATAAATTATTATTGAATGTATATGCTTGTGCTAGTAATAGAGATTTGAGTCTTAATACTCAGAGTGTGTGCTTTTTAATGTTTTGGTATTTGTATATATGCTGTACCTATTAAGGTGCTTATATTTGGATATTATTAAGTATACGCATTGTATGTATTATGTATTGCAGAATGTGATGGCTCCTGCTATATCTGACAGGTCCTCCTCTGTGTAGCAAATTGAGACTAGTTAGTTTCTGGTGGTTGGCTCTAGGTGAATCGCAAATAGCGGGTCACCATGGAGACGGAGACAGCCAAAGCCTGAAGTGCGTCACAATTACCGTGACTGGAAGTATGAGGCTGCGGATCGGGGCGTGGATGCCGCTACCAGAAGGTGGAGGGGTATTTAGTTGGTTAAGTGCATGTTTGTTTGATATTCTTGTATGGTTCTGTCGACGGGGGCGACAGCTCCAAAATGTTGTCCTTTGAAAATACAAGTTTTATTTGCTTAATGAAGAAGTTCCCAGTGCCGTCCTTTTGGTGTTTTATGCTTGATTGTGTAGGGACATGTAATACACACACACACACACACACACACACACACACACACACACACACACACACACTCACACACAAAGAAACTGTATAAGGTAAGATTGTATTTACTTACCAGGGCAGTAATATGTGAAGCAGCATCGGTTGTCGTCATATACTGGCACTGGTGATTTACAACTGTGTTGAACTCTAGGTAAACAGTCAAAACTAGTAATATTTATCATTCCACTGTCAGGACAAACTATTCCAGCACATGGAGTTACAGTCTAAAAATGAATGGAAAAAAATATATATTTATAGTTACAAAAATATATTAAAATGTCCATGCAATACTATTTCAGAGAAGAATATTTAATGTTCTACAGCATAAGGAAATAAATACACTAGTGTCAAAAAGAAAACAAGCAATGCTGTATAACATTGGGCAAAACTGGATTGTACTTATAAACACAATGATTATTTTCACAAAATTATTATTGTGTCTGTCACAAAATGATTATTGTGTCTTTTGCACAAACTAGACTTAACTTGGTTTTTCCCCGAACTCATTAATTCATAAAGGTTTAAAGGTCTTAGTTGCTGTCATTAGCTAGAGCAACTCGACATATAAATACTTGTATATACATATATTTTATTTCATTAATTTATTTTAATCAATAAAATTATTTATGCTATTTACTTGTTTTTTTCTGTATTTCCTTACGTTTCTTCTATCCTATTCACTGCAGCTTACACTTATTTATTTACAATGTGAAATACGTCAGTAACTCAAAAAAAGTGATTATAAAGTGAGACATTTCTATGTGACTTTTGTCTATGATTTGGGTCTCCTGTGAACTGCAATAGAGTTTCCCCCAAGAATTGTCTACTTCTTGCTCAATGAACTTTGCCCTATTTTTTTTTCACAGGTTCTCACAAAACATCTGCATTGATAATGCTACAAGCTGTTTAGAGAATGTGCAGAGTTAAGCTTGTGCCAAATATACCTCTTGTCACTTAGGTCAAAATGTTCAATATTGGTTTCATCAGACTAGAAAATATTGCTCCACTTGGAATATAGATTTTAAACAATGGGCGGGATGTAATGAAGTCTGAGGTCGGTGGCCATGCGGGGTGCCTGCCGAACTCAGACATTTTTTTTAAATGGGCAATCATGAACAAGGATAAACTATGCCTTGTACATGATTGCCCCTTTAAAAAAATGTCCACGTCTGGCCGGCATCCTGCATGGCCGCTGAACTCGAACTTCATTACATCAGCCCATTGTGACACTCCAAAAAAGGTGCACTTTGGCAGTGGCAGAATGGGGGCACAAGGCCAGAATCAACCATCACTCGCACCAGGAGGGGACTGGATGAACAATGCACAGGGACTCCCTCCCCTAATAAGATCTCTTTTCCTTTGGACAGTTTCTCCAGCCTATGCTATGAAAAGCTCTATTTTGTTACATTTTTCATAGGACTCTTCATGCTCTTTAAAAGTGTCGATCTCAGTTGACTGCTTACTGTAGTTTTGGTGGATAGCCTGTTTTATAAATTAACAGACGTGCAATATTCCTCATCATTGACATTGTCTTGCAATAATTAAAGTATTTGAATCTTTATATTTTTCTTCCATTAATTGGGGCTATTCATTAACTTTTGTTTGATTTGCTTTGAATGTTCCTTGATTTTCAAGAAGAATATTAGTTTTCGATAAAGACAAACACAGTCGAAACACATGAAGTGGTAGATTCTGTACATTGCGATCTAGATGCAAATCTTTGGACATCGTCCTGTCAAATTGAGTAGTAATTACAAACCTACTGTACATAAAATACTTACTAAACACTCTATTTCACCTTTATTCTGGTCGGCAAGATGGGACATCACAGTTTCTGACTGGATTTTTATGATTATTATGTTCATTGTGGATTTTGTATTTTAATCTAGCAAGTGTAAAATGTATATATGTGTAATAAAACTATAAAGGATTCCTATTACAATAAAAATTCCACCACTTTGGTGCCTCATCTCCACACACTCTTTTACTCGATTTTGTGAGGTGCTCCCTAGTCTGGTGTTGCTCTGGAGTCCAAGATTTTGATCATTCATAAAGTGCTAGCTATCGCCCTATATGCCTCTTGAATAATGATTTGAATATTTATGTCAAGATCTTGGCCAACAGATTAAACTCCGTCTTGCCATGCTTGATCCACTATGACCAGGTAGGCTTTATACCGAGTCAACAAGCCAGAGCTATTATGAAGAGGTCCATAGAACTGCTCCATATCTTGAACGCTAGGAAGGTTCCAGCTACAATTCTTTCCCTCAACACTATGAAGGCCTTTGACAGTATCTTGTGGCAGTTTATGCTTCTCTTTATCAGACTCTCCAACATTTTGGCCCATCGGAGACCTTTCGGACTGGTATCAAGGCTCCTTTTTCTTGTCCTTCTGCCAGGGTCCTGGTCAATGGCTCTCCCTTCAGAAGGGTACAACAGAGGGCTTCCCATAGTACCCCTTAATATTAGCCCTGTTAATTAAACCCCTTCCTGTGGCTATACATGCGTCTCCTGATATTAGAGGAGTTAAGGCCGGCACCCTGTGACCTAAGATCTTGTTATTTGCAGACGACTTCCTTTTGACTTTTCAACCACCCTGTCTATTCCTTTCCAACCTTTTAAAACATACAAATTGCTATGGGGCAATTTCAGGTTATAAGATTAATGTGTCAAAGTCAGAAACAAGACTCCTGAATGTTCCTACTTACTTACAGTACAATACAACTTTGCCGCTCACTTCAATTTTAAGTGGCAGAAACAAAAGATCAAATACTTGGTGTCTACATCACAGGAACCTATTATTCTTATCCATTCCTCCTTTTTCGCATCAAGAAAGACCTCCTCTCCTAGAGACCACTATTGATCTCATGGCTTAGCAGGATCATCACAATCAAAATGAATATCCTGCCCAAACTCCTGCACCCTTTTCAGACCCTTCCTTTAAAAGTTCCAATCTATAAAATGGCAACACTTCAGAAAGGCGTCTTTAAATTTAGTTTGAAACCATAAACCTCCAAGAGCCCTTACATTAAATAACTATACCTGAAGGAGTTAGAGGATTTCCTGATGTTAAACTCTACTATTGTGTGGCCCATCTCAGTGATATTGTTGATTCCATTACCCCACCCCCCTCCTCCATCCCTTCCTGGCTTGATATTGAGGAAGCTCATCTTGGACTTGGAGTGCTCACCAAGTCACAATGATTGGCTGCCACTATAATGTCCCCTACTTTACACTTCTCAACCATGATATGGGACAGATGTAGAACTCAACTCACTCCTTGCTCCCTGACCCTTCCAATCCTCCCGTTGTGGGCAGCCCAGATTTCCCTCTTGGCCTATCTCATTCCTATTCCCAGCTCTGGAAGTTGACCGGGATTTCTTTCACCTTCGACCTCACCAGCTGTGGCTTATGGTTAGCTTTTAAGGCTGTATGTGACAAATACCATAATCTTTCTGGGAAATGTTTTACTTATATACAACTTAGGTATTTATTGGACTCCTTTCCATGAAGTGGCTCCTTCAAAACCTTACATACTTTGAGGCAGTTTGTCTCAACTCCCTGTTTAGAAAAGGAATGATCTCTCTCTATGGACTCTTATTACACACGGCCTTGGGTCCTTGGGACAGATATGAGCGAGAATGAACAAAGGACCTTGGCCCCCCTCCTGATGAGGGTTCTTGGACTCTAATTAGAGAGAAGGTTACTTCTAGCTACATTTTGACTCTGAAAAAAGAAAATTCCTACAAAGTGTATTATTGCTGGTATTATGCTCCTGATAGGCTGACAGCTATATTACCTTCTGTCATACCACTTTGTTGGTGGAACTGTGGCCGGACGGGCATGTTTCTCCATATTTGGTGGCCTTGCTCTAAGGTATAAAAACTTTGGAATGAGTTCCGGGATTTCCTATCCTTGCTCCTGCTTTGTCCTGTTCCTAAGGACCCCATAACTTTTCTTCTATGGAAGTGTCCTGCTACATCTTTACTGCGTATAGGAGCATTCTGTAGTGGGGCCACAATATGTACTGTGATAAAATCACTGGTAAAGTGATAAACGGGATATACTATATGTTTGTCTCAGGTTTTTGACCTGTATGATTAAAAGCCCCAGAAAAATATCTGTTTGGGCTTTTAGTAAAAGCCAGTTAAGGGGTCCTGGAGGTATGGATAGAGAGAGAGGGTAGGCTCCTTCCATGTGGCCCATTTCAGGTCATTTAGGCCTTCAGCCTGAGAGCAGTCTAATTAGTACCTGCACCTGTAAGAGGCTGATAGAAACTGTGTCAGGGCTTTGATCAGGGTCTCACTACCTGGGGAAACAGGGAGCAGTCCTGTTATGAGACATTGTTATTTGCTGACTGTAAGTACTGTGTATATGTCTATGATTGTCGTAGGGGCATTAGGTCCTGCCACTCTAAGAGATGGAAGGTATTTATTTAGTTAGTGCCCAGACCGTCTCGGATTTTTATTTGTATATATATATATATATATATATATATATATATATATATATATATATATTTTTTTTTTTTTTTTTGTACGGCACAATAAAACTAGCCACAGCTAGATTACATGAAAATCCTGACTGGTGTGCTGTTTTCCTGGCTGCTGTGTGTTTAAAGATGCCCATCTACCCCAGGAGAGGGCACCCCTGCCTTGAACTCCTCACAATTGGTGGAAGCGAATGCGAGCAACACACTGAAAATTGGAGCCATAGGAGAGATTTACATTTAAAATTTAAAGTGACAGACACCAATCTGTTGTTTAGGACATCAACTCATATACTGTGAAATCCATACAAAGATAACATGGAGAGCATTGTTATGGCCTTGCTGCAGGCTCTCACAGCTCAGCAAGAAGCCAGCAGAGTGCCACTCTGGAGGCAGTAGGTGCCTCAAAAGCAATAGCAAGTTCTTACCAATAAGCTCTGTGAACAGCAGCACTAAGCCCACAATGCCTTGAAAGTAGTGATGTGCGGTGGGCACTTTTTCATGTTTTGGTTTTGGATCTGGATCCTCGCTCATGTTTTGGATCTGGATTAGTTTTGCCAAAACCACCCTTTCGGGTTTTGGTTTTGGATCTGGATGATATTAAAAAAAAACACAATAACAGCTAAAATCACAGAATTTGGGGTTAATTTTATCCTGCAGTATTATAAACCTCAATAATATTAATTTCCACTCATTTCCAGTCTATTCTGAACATCTCACACCTCACAATATTGTTTTTAGGCCAAAAGGTTGCACTAAGGTAGCTGGATGACTTTGCTAAGTGACACAAGTGTGCGACACAAACACCTGGCCCATCTAGGACTGGCACTGCAGTGTCAGACAGGATGGCACTTTTAAAAACAAGACCCCAAACAGCACATCATGCAAAGAAGAAAAAGAGGTGCAACGAGGTAGTTGGATGACTAAGCTAAGCGACCCAAGTGGGCCGCACAAACACCTGGTCCATCTAGGAGTGGCACTGCAGTGTCAGTTTAAAAACTAGGCCCCAAACAGCACATAATGCAAAGAAAAAACAGAGGTGCAAGATGGAATTGTCCTTTGGCCCTCCCACCCACCCTTATGTTGTATAAACAGGACATGCACACTTTAACAAACCAATCATTTCAGTGACAGTGTCTGCCACACAACTGTGGCTGAAATGATTGGTTTGTTTGGGCCCCACCAAAAAAGAAGCAATTAATCTCTCCTTGCACAAACTGGCTCTACAGAGGCAAGATGTTGTCCTCATCCTCCAATTCCTCACACCTTTCAGTGTGTACATCCTCCTCCTCAAAGAGTATTAATTCGTCCCCACTGGAATCCACCATCACAGGTCCCTGTGTACTTTCTGGAGGCAATTGCTGATAAAGGACTTCTCAGAGGAATTTATAATTATTTTGATGAACATCATCTTCTCCATATTTTCTGGAAGTAACCTCGTACGCCGATTGCTGACAAGGTGACCGGCTGCACTAAACACTGTTTCAGAGTACACACTGGAGGCAGGTCAACTTAGGTAAAATAAAGCCAGTTTGTGCTAGGGCCTCCAAATTGCATTTTTTTCCTGCCAGTATACATACGGACTGTCTGACATGCCTACTTGGATGCTGTCACCCATATAATCCTCGACCATTCTTTCAATGGTGACAACATCATATGCAGTGACAGTAGACATGACTGTAATCATTGGCAGCTCCTTTAGTCCGGACCAGACGTCAGCACTTACTCCTGACTGCCCTGCATCACCACCAGCAAGTGGGCTTGGAAATTTGATCCTTTTCCTCGCAGCTCCAGTTGCGGGAGAAAATGAAGGAGGAGCTGTTGATGGGTCAAGTTCCACTTGAGTTGACAATTGTCTCACCAGCAGGTCTTTGAACCTCTGCATACTTGTGTCTGCTGGAAAGTGAGATACAATGTAGGCTTTAAACCTAGGATCGAGTACGGTGGCAAAAATGTAGTGCTCTGATTTTAACAGATTGACCACCCTTGAATCCTGGCAAAGCGAATGAAGGGCTCCATCCACAAGTCCCACATACTTAGCAGAATCGCTCCGTCTTAGCTCCTCCTTCAATTTCCCCAGCTGTTCTGCAAAAGCCTGATGAGGGGAATGACCTGACTCAAGCTGGAAGTGTCTGAACTGACTTCACATGTGGCAAGTACGAAGGGTTGGAGAACCTTGCACAACACAGAAATCATTCTCCACTGCACTTGAATCAGGTGCATTCCCCCTCATTTGCCTATATTGTAGGTGGATTTATAGGCTTGAATGGCCTTTTGCTGCTCCTCCATCCTCTGAATATAGAGTGTTGAATTCCACCTCGTTACCACCTCTTGCTTCAGGTGATGGCAGAGGAGGTTCAGGTGTGTTTATTGGCACTTCAGTCTTCGGCACGCAGTGGCTGAATGCCGAAAGTGGCCAGCAATTTTTCAGGCCACCGACAGCATCTGTTACTGTAATTTGTAAAAAAATTCCTGCTCCACCAAATTAATTGTATGTGCAAAACATGGGACGTGATTGAATTTTCCCAGATGTAATGCACGCACAATATTGGTGGCGTTGTCCGATATCACAAATCCCCAGGAGAGTTTAAGTGGGGTAAGCCATTGTGTGATGATGTCCCTTAGTTTCCGTAAGATGTTATCAGCAGTGTGCCTCTTACGGAAACCGGTGATACACAGCATAGGCTGCCTAGGAACGAGCTGGCATTTGTGAGATGCTGCTACTAGTGCTGCTGCTGTTGTTGCTGCGGGAGGCAATACATCTACCCAGTGGGCTGTCACAGTCACGTAGTCCTTAGTTTGCCCTTCTCCACTTGTCTACTTGTCCACATGTCCGTTGTTAAGTGGACACTGGGTACAGCTGCAATTTTCAGGACACTGAGAACACTCTTCTTAATGTCCCTATACAGTCCAGGTATCGCTTTCCAAGTGAAATGTAATCTAGATGAGATTTGGTACCGGGGGACATACTACCTCCATCAATTGTCTAAATCCCACAGCACTAATGGCGGAAACCGGGCGCATGTCTAACACCAACATAGCTGTCAAGGCCTCAGTTGTCCACTTTGCAACAGGATGACTGCTTTCATATTTCAACTTCCTCGCAAAGGACTGTTGGACAGTCAATTGCTTAGTTGAAGTAGTACAAGTGGTCTTACGACTTCCACTCTGGGATGACGATCGACTCCCAGCAGCAACAACAGCAGCAGCAGCAGCAGTAGGCATACCACTCAAGGATCCTCCGGAGGAATCCCAGTTAGGAGAGGACTCGTCAGTCATGCCAGTGACATGGCCTGCAGGGCTACTGATGTTCCTGACTGAGGAGGAAATTGACGTTGAGGGAGTTTGTGTTGTGTCTTGCAGGAGCTTGGGTACAAGAGGAAGAGGGGATATAAGTGTCAGTGAACTGCTTACGCTCTTACCCAAAGTTTCTGAAGTTGACAATGACTTCTGATGAATGCACTGCAGGTGACGTATAAGGGAGGATGTTCCTAGGTGGTTAACGTCCTTACCCCTACTTATTACGGATTTACAAAGGCAACACATGGCTTGACACCTGTTGTCCGGATTTGTGGAGAAATAATTCTATACCGAAGAGGTGGCTTTTTTGGTATTTTGCCCAGGCATGACAACGGGCTTTCTCATCCCACGGACAACAACTGTCTCCCCCGATGCCTGATTTAAACAAATCACATCACCATCATAATCCTCATCGTCAACTTCCTCCTCAATGCCAGCAACACCCATATCCTCATCCTGGTGTACTTCAACAGTGACATCTTCAGTATTAATATCAGAATCTGGACTGTGGGTGCTCCTTCCAGCACTTGCAGAGGGCGTGCAAATGGTGGATGGAGCCACCTCTTTCCGTCCAGTGTTGGGAAGGTCAGGCCAAGACATTGCAACTGCGGACACACTTGGACTCTCCTTGTGGACTTGTGATATCTCTGAACGCACAGTTGTTTTTTCCTGTGCTTTATCAAGCTTTTTTTTTTTTCGAGATGGAGGAGGGCTTTCATCCTCTAGAGAAGCTGAGCCACCAGTCATGAACATAGGCCAAGGCCTTAGCCTTTCCTTGCCACTTCGTGTCATGAATGGCATATTGCCAATTTTACATTTCTCATCAGTTAATTTCTTTTTTTTTCTGGTTATAAATTTTTGCTTCTTCGATTTTACACGCCCTCTAAGACATCGAGCATCGCCCTTAGCAGACGACGTTGATGGAATTGCATTGTTAATGTCATGACTGGTGGCATCAGCAGCTTCAGCACTAGTACTAGGAACTGGAAATGGCTTCTGATCTTCCACTATATTTTCCTCCAAATTGTTGTTCTCCATTTCACAGGACAGCACCGCTTTACTATTACAGCACAAAGAACAGTGTGCTTTTAATTTTTAACTGCACCCAAACAGGGCCAGTGTAATGTTATTAAGACACCAGCAGCACCCCTATATTTCACAGCATACAGGAGCAGTGTGCTTTTCATTTGTAAAAACTGCACCCAAATATTTTATAGCAGACAGGGCCAGTGTAATGTTATTAAGACATCAGCACTCCTATATTTCACAACATACTGGAACAGTGTGCTTTTAATTTTTACCTGCGCACACATTTTTATAGCAGACAGGACCAGTGTAATGTGGAGATGTGCAGCGGGCACTCTTCGTGTTTTGGTTTTGGATCTGGATCCCCACTCATGTTTTGCATCAGGATAGGTTTTGCCAAAACCACCCTTTCGGGTTTTGGTTTTGGATCTGGATGATTTTTGAAAAAACATTAAAAATAGCTAAAATCACAGAATTTGGGGGTAATTTTTATCCTATGGTATTATTAACCTAAATAGCATTCATTTCCACTCATTTTCAGTCTATTCTGAACACCACAATATTGTTTTTAGGCCTAAAAATTGCACCAAGGTCGCTGGATGACTAAGCTAGGCGAAACAAGTGTACGACACAAACACCTGGCCCATCTAGGAGTGGCACTGCAGTGGCAGACAAGATGGCACTTTTCAAAAACTAGGCCCCATACAGCACATCATGCAAAGAAGTAAAAGAGGTGCAATGAGGTAGCTGTATGACCAGGGCCGGTGCTAGTGTGTTCGGCGCCCCCCTGCAAATAATAAATTTGCGCCCTCCCATCCGTAAAAAAGGGATAGTGCGCACTGCAAAAAGGGGTGTGGTCACAAAAGGAAGGGGCGTGGCCACAATGGTACCCACAATTCAAATTACGCAACACAGTATTACAATCTTATGCACATTAACCCAAACGTAGTGTCCCTGATTCATATTATGCCACATAATAGTGCCCCTTATTCACATTTAAAATCGATGACAGGGCCGGTTCTAGATCTTGAAGAGCTCAGGGCAACAGTTTCCTTTGGCCATGCTCAGAATAGGAACAGTGTGCGCCGAAGGCGCGCGCCAAAAATATAGGGCCACAGAATAGTACCAGTTCACATAACCCCACACAGTAGTGTCCGTTAGTCACATAACCCCGCACAGTAGTGTCCATTAGTACATTACACCACACAGTAGTGTCCGTTTGTCACATTACACCGCACAGTAGTGTCCGTTAGTCCCATTACACCGCACAGTAGTGTCCGTTAGTCCCATTACACCGCACAGTAGTGTCCGTTAGTCACATTACACCGCACAGTAGTGTCCGTTAGTCACATTACACCGCACAGTAGTGTCCGTTATTCACATTACACCGCACAGTAGGGTCCGTTATTCACATTACACCACACAGTAGGGTCCGTTAGTCACATTACACTGCACAGTAGTACCCTTATACACCTTATGCCATACAGGAGAGCCGCTGTTACACATTACGCCAGAGTAGAGCCCATTATGAAGGTCATTGAGACCCCGCTGTAATTGCGGCCCTCAGCGCAGTTTGCCAGTGGCAGCAAACTGTGCATGTGCAGTGGGTATGAGGCCACACACATTGCGGTCGCTTCCCCAATGGATGCGACCACAATGTGAATAATAGGCGACAGCGTAGCGGAGTTAAGGTGTTGCGGGGGTGACGCTGGTAAAAAAGGGGGCAGGCCGGGACGTCACACACAGCCGCTCCCATAAAAAAATGGCTGCTGACCAGGCTTCACTGTCAGGGGTCAACCTTAGATCAGATGCGTTCGCAATCAAATTGCGGATGCATCGGGAGGCGGCGCCACACATGCTGGGCGGACTTGCCTTGTGCTGGGCGGCCCTCAGCATGTGCAGAGATGAACGCAGATCTGGCTGCATATACACTATCTGCATTCATCTTTGAATAACCCCCTATGCCAGGTACAGCCACTCATTCCCTCCACAGTGCAGCCCCCTTACCTGCAGGAGGTCCCGGCGCTGGCGCTGCTCCTCCTCTCCCTTCTCCGCCTTCTTGCAGGCTGCGTTACTTCAGCGGCTGTAGGATGTCGGCAGTGATGATGGGGGGAGGGGGGGGGCGGGTACTAATTACCCAGGCCTGGGACTTATGGAGTGGCCCAGCATGGACCCTGGTCTGCCACACTCCCACCACCATCCCTCTTTACTGGGCAGCAGCATATTGCTGAGCCTCTGCCTGTTACTGTATAGGTGGGGTGGGGGGCGGAGGGTGCTCACACTGTTCATGTTTCTACTCCGAATTTACCCTGCCGGAGGGCTGGCCAGGGGCTCAGGGATCATCAGGCGCCATAAAGATTAAAAAAAAAAACTTTTTCCATAAGGGGGCGTGGCCACGCCTCCCGCGATTAGACCACGCCCCCCAATACAGTTCGGAACGGGGGATGGCGGCGGCAGCAGAGTTGTGTGAGGGGTGAGTCTGCACAGTGCCTGCAGTCTCACTGGGGAGGAGGAGAGGAGGGAGCAATGCTACCCGCTGCCAGCGCTGCTACCTGTCATCCAGACTGACAGGCGCATCGGCAGGGTAGCAGAGCAGGGAGAGCGCCTCTTCACCTCAGCGCCTCCCTGCAATGCATACCCTTGCTGAGCGGGTAGCGCCGGCTCTGTGTATGACTAAGCTAAGTGACATAAACACCTGGCCCATCTAGTAGTGGCACTGCAGTGTCAGACAGGATGGCACTTTAAAAAACTAGTCCCCAAACAGCACATGATGCAAAGAAAAAAAGAGGTGCACGAAGGTCACTGGATGGCTAAACTTAGCGACACAAGTGTGCGGCACAAACACCTGGCCCATCTAGGAGTGGCACGCAGTGGCTGAATGTTGAAAGTGGTCCACATTTTTTTGGGGGCCACCGACAGGATCTCCTGCATGCCCCTGTCATTTCTCAAAAAATTCTGCACCACCAAATTAATTGTATGTGCAAAACATGGGATGTGCTAGAATTTGCCCAGATGTAATACACACGCAATATTGGTGGCACAGGAGAGTATACCCCTACACCACACACACACGGCAAAACCTGTAAAAATAATTTGGATAATAATAACCCTTTCATTTGGACGGAGTTATATAACAATATGCGGCACAGAAAAGCGTATCATTAAACCACACAGGGCAAACCCTGTAAACCTTATTTGGATTAAATATTAATAACCCCTTTATTTGGAGTAAATAATATACAGCACAGGACAGCACCACTGGACTTATACGGCAGTACCCCTGAACTTAAATGACTGCACCACTGGACTGGATTTATACGGCAGTACCACTGGACTTATACGGCAGTACCACTGGACTTATACGGTGTGATGTTAGTGTATTAGAATGCTTAATATTTGTAGACACTCCCTTACTAACATGTGTAAGCCCGAATCTTCAGTGATGGTCCCTGGGACCAGGAGGATGCTGGGAAGTGGGTGGTCCAGTGTGCAGTGTGCCTGAAATTGGTGATGGAATAAACAGCACAGCAGTGAACTCACATGTATCTGTGTCCTGATGACTGGATTTACAAACGTATGAACAAAACATGGTGTCAGAAGAAGTGTAACTTGGACTGCTAGTGTTCTCAGAGTGTGAAAGAATATTGCAGAAGTCTGTAAGGCTGTGATACTCAGTGTCTGCAAGGCCTGCCGTGTGCTCCTATCTTTAAACAGTGAGTAACCATGGATAAACTAGCTCCTCCAACTGGCATGCTGATGTCTGGTAACTTGTCTGAAAACTGGAAAAGATTTAAGCAAATATATATCTTGCTGCATGTGGAGCTGATTCAGAGGCTGACAAAATGAAAACATCCATTTTCCTCCATGTGATAGGAAAGGATGTGCTGGACATTTATAATAGTTTTCAGTTTGCTGAGGGGCAGAATATGGTGCTATCTTCTATATTGCAAAAGTTTAAAGATTACTTTGTGCCAAGGAAAAATGTGACATATGAAAGATATAAGTTTTTCACATGTGATCAGAAGTCTGGAGATGGATTTGATCAGTATGTTACAGAGCTGCAATCACTCAGTAAAACCTGTGAGTTTGGTGATTTAAAGGATTCACTGATTAGAGATCGTATTGTCTGTGGAATACCTGATAATGGACTCAGAGAGAGACTGCTGAGAGAGCAAGACCGAACACTAGAAAAGGGAGTGACTATGTGTAGATCTGCAGAAATAACTAGATTTCAAGCCAAAAAGTTACACAAGGACGCTGATGCTGCTGTATATGTAGTGCAGAACACAGAGCCAAGCAAACCTCCATTCTCAAGAATGAAGCAGTCTAAGCCACAGTCTAATAAGGAAATGTGTAGTGGATGTGGAAATGCTCACAATCCTAAAATGTGCCCTGCTTATGGTAAAACCTGCATGAAATGTGGTAGACTTAATCACTTTGCCAAATGCTGTAAAATTAAAAGTAAAACAACCAAAGTGCATGCTGTTAAACAAACAGATGAATTATTTGTGGATTGCATTGAACTTTGCAGTGCAGATAAGAAAGAATGGATTGTCCCTTTAACTGTGAACGAGATTGTCATTCCCTTTAAGCTTGATACTGGCGCGCAGGTGAATTTAATATCATTTCAAGACTATAAGACTTTTAGAGTAAAACCTAAAATTCATCCAGCCAAAGTGAAAGTTACAGGGTACACTGGGGAGGAAATTCCTGTGAAAGGTACATGCTTAGTGACACTGAAATATAAGGGACAACAGTTTAAAACATCTCTACTGATTGTGGATAAAAATGTGCAACCGATTCTAGGATTAAGTTCCTGTGAGAAACTAAGCTTGCTAAAGAAAGTTTTTATGGTGACATCACAAGTAGAAGATGACTGCAAATCGATGTTTACAGAATACAGAGACTTGTTTGAAGGTCTAGGTTGTTTGCCTGGAGAGAATAAAATAAATATAGACGCAAGTTTCTTCAGTGATACACCCCTGTAGAAAAGTGCTGTTTGCGCTGAGAGAAAAACTGAAACAAGAGTTAAATCGCATGGAAGCCTTGGGTGTGATACAGAAAGTTGATGAGCCTACTGAATGGGTAAGCTCCTTAGTAATTGTTGAAAAGAAAAATGGACAACTCAGAATATGTCTAGACCCCAGAGATTTAAACAAAGCTATTAAACGAGAACATTTCAAACTACCAACCAGAGATGAAATCATGTCGCAATTTGCGGGTGCAAAATGGTTCAGTAAATTGGACGCATCTTCAGGATTCTGGCAAATGAAGCTAGATGAGGCCACCTCAAAGCTTTGTACATTTAATACACCAGAAGGTCGATACAGATTTCTTCAACTACCATATGGAATATTGTCTGCTCTAGAAGTATATCACAAAAAGATACACATGATTTTTGAACATATTCCAGGTGTTGAAACAACGATGGATGACATTATTGTCTGGGGATCTACAAAGGAAGAACATGATTCTAGATTGAGACAAGTGTTGGAACTTGTCAAGAAAGTGAATCTAAAGCTAAACAAGGACAAATGTGAATTTGGCGTGAATACACTTACCTTTATGGGCGACGTGGTCTCAGATCAAGGTGTAAAACCAGACCCAAGGAAAATATCAGCCATAGTGAACATGGAACGTCCTAACAACAAAGACGACATCAGAAGATTCCTAGGAATGATTACTGACTTAGGAAAGTTTATTTCTCAACTCTCTGAACGAACAGCCTCTCTTAGATGGTTGTTGGACAAAGATAACGAGTGGATGTGGTCACATGAACAAGAAGAAAGTTGGCAAAACTTGAAAAAGATTATTACAGAGCAACCAGTGCTAAAATTCTTTGATCCTGCGAAAAGAATAAGAATTTCAGCAGATGCTTCGCAATTTGGCCTAGGCTCAGTGCTGTTGCAAGACCATGAGGATACATGGCAACCAGTAATCTATGCATCCAGAGCACTGACAAGTGCTGAAACAAGGTACTGTATGCTCAGATAGAAAAAGAACTTCTAGCGATCACATATGCATGTGAGTGATTTCATCAGTTTGTGTATGGTCAAACATTTACAGTGGAAACTGACCACAAGCCATTGGTAGCTATCATGACTAAATCATTGCATGACTGTCCCATGATAATTCAATGAATGCTTATCAGACTACAGAAATATGATGTACACTTGCTGTACTGTCGCGGCAAATACATGTAAATTGCTGATACACTTTCTCGTGCTGTGGACACAAGTGAAGGTTCCAAAAGTCTGATGGATGAAGAGATGTTAATTTGATCGTAGCTTCTCTACCAGTGTCTCTTGCAAGACAAGAACAGATTAGGAAAGAAACTGAGACAGATGACACAATGAAAGTGTTGAAAGATATCATTCTGAAAGGTTGGCCAGCAGAAAAACATGCGTGCCCGCTGTCTATCCATGATTATTGGATGTACCGCAGTGACCTTACAGTTGTCGATGGTATTATTTACAAAGGCAATAGGTTTGTCATACCTGCACACTAAGAAAAACTATGCTGTGCAAGATACATGAAGGCCACTTAGGAGAAGAAAAATGTAAGCGGAGAGCGCGTGAAGTTATTTATTGGCCAAGAATGAACCAAGACATAGCACAGACTACAGCTACATGTGAATTATGTCTTACATATAGACCGAAACAACAAGTCGAGCCACTGAGTCCTCACGCAGTGCCAGATAGACCGTACCAAAAAGTTGGCGCAGATTTGTTTGATTGTAATGGGAAAACGTACATTGTCATGACTGATTATTACTCTAACTACCCTGAGGTGAAGACACTACATACAACTACTAGTTAAGCCGTAATCAATTGCATGAAGTCAATCTTTGCAAGGCATGGTGTTCCTATGGAAGTGTTCACTGACAATGGTCATCAGTTTTCCAGTGCTGAATTTAGACAATTTGCTGATGAGTGGGAATTTGTCCATACTACGTCAAGTCCCCTCTATCCACGCTCAAATGGGTTGGTGGAAAGTTCAGTAAAAACTGTAAAGAGTCTCATGAAAAAAGCTCAAGAAGGTAAAGAAGATTTCTACAAAAGTCTTTTAATCTACCGCAGTACACCTTTACAGAATGGACTTTCTCCTGCACAAATGCTGATGGGAAGGAGGATTAGAGCAAATCTCCCGATACACGATGAACTGCTTAATACACATAAATCAGCGTTGGTCAGACTGAGTAAGGAACGTCAACAGGCGAAACAGAAACTGTTCCATGACAGGCGAGCAAAAAGCTTATCTGATCTAAAATCGGGTGACCAAGTCCATCTCAGAGATCACGAGAAAGGTATTTGGGTGCAGAAAGGTATTGTGCAAGCACAACTAGCACCAAGATCGTATACTATACGTACAGAGCGTGGAACGGAAGTAAGAAGAAATCGGGTGGATTTAAGATCTCAACCTAACCATAATGAAGACAACATGACTGAAGAATACCCTTCATCTGACATGTATGATGATCCTGATAATGGTGAACAAACCACGATTCTAGAAAGGTCCAATATGGTCGATGAAATGCAGACCAATACACTAATGAAGTGTATGAAAGACCCAAAAGGGAAATACGCAGGCCTGAGAGACTCATTGAAACGTGTTAGATGATGTTCTTAATATGACGTTGTTAATTGTTGCATTGAAGCGTACAGGGCTTATCTTTAAAGAAAAGAGGATGTGATGTTAGTGTATTAGAATGCTTAATATTTGTAGACACTCCCTTACTAACATGTGTAAGCCTGAATCTTCAGTGATGGTCCCTGGGACCAGGGGGATGCTGGGAAGTGGGTGGTCCAGTGTGCAGTGTGCCTGGAGTTGGTGGTGGAATAAACAGCACAGCAGTGAACTCACATGACTCTGTGTCCTGATGACTGGATTTACAAACGTATGAACAAAACATACGGCAGTATCACAGGACTTATACGGCAGTACCACTGGACTTATACGGCAGTACCACTGGACTAGACTTATACGGCAGTACCACTGGACTTATACAGCAGTACCACTGGACTTATATGGCAGTACCACTGGACTGGACTTATACAGCAGTACCACTGGACTTATACAATAGTACCACTGGACTTCTATGGCAGTACCACTGGACTTATATGGCAGTATCACTGGACTTATGGCAGCACAGGGACACCACCACTGGACTGATGCAGGACAACACAGCACAACTGCACTGGACTGGACTTATACAGCAGCACTGGACATATGGCAGCAGAGGACACCACCACTGTGACTCGATTGATGCAGCAAAAGACACCACCACTGGACTGATGCAACACAAGACAGCACTGGAATGACATACATAAGACAAAGCAGGTCGCCACCCCACTTTCCCGCACAGACAGACACTGAGGAGAGAGACACGTCCACTCGCTACACTCTCCGGGACTGGAATGAAAATGGTGGCGACGCGCGGAATCCAATACCCACGAGAATCCGACAGCGGGATAATGACGTTTTTCCTCGTTCTGGTTTCCAAATCTGGCGGGAAGTCCCAAGCCGGGCTCGGGACGTGCAGTTCGGTAGGATTTGGTTCTCAGAGATCCGAACCCGCTCATCCCTACTTAAAAGTAGTAGTGCAGCATTAAGCAGCCTTTTCCGGGAATACTTCCAGTTTAAATGCAGACTTGAAGTCAGCCAGCCACAGAACCTGTGTAATTTATAGGTGTCACAAATAAAAGGGATATTATGGTATGCTTAACAATAAATGTTTGGTCTTTAAAGTGAGGAGTACAATAAAATGTTCCCCTGTGTTACTTTAGTTTGCCACTTGCTCTTGATAAACAGCAAGTGACCTTTAAACACAAGTGTGGCCGGAGAGCCCCAGCCACGAGGCAAATGGCCGCTTTTGGCACTGAAGGGGTTAATCCCTAGTGCCCGGCGCCATTTTAAAAGAACAAAGGGCGCTTGGCGCCAGATTTGAAATGTATTGGGCGCTAGGCGCCGTGTTTAGGAATATGTTTGAATCTGTGTATTTTTAAGTGTGCCGTGGTCCCGGACCCCTCCGGAGACCACGGCAGGGAGGACAGCCCCCGGCGCGCTCAGCAGAGTGTGCGCGCCGGGGGAGAGGAGGCAGCCGCTGACCGCTGGAGTCCGGGAGCTCCGCTCCCGGCAGCGGTCAGTGTAGCCCCGGGCGCACTGGAGTGTGCGCGCCGGGGAGAAGGGTGAGCGCTGCGGCTGGGAGCTCGGCTCCCGCTGCAGTGTTCTCTGTGAGAGCCGCCGCTGGGGGCCGGGAGCTCTGCTCCCGGCGCCTCAGCCCAGCACGGGTGGCCAGCCGCAGCAGCCGGGACGGACGTCCCGGGCTGCTAGCTGGCGAGGGGGGTGCGCCGCAGCCCGGCTCCCCACCGGACGCTGCGGCGAGGCTAAATACTCAGCGCCGCTCATGGGGGACCGGGCTAGCCGGCTCCCTAGCGGTGTGGGGGACATTAGGCTGCCGAGCATGATGGTGAAGCGCTGGGGTCCGGGAGCTACGCTCCCGGCGCCTCAGCGCTGAAACAAGCCAGGGTCACGGCGGCCAGGACAAGTGTCCCGGGCCGCCGGACTTCGGTACAGGGGGGTGCGCCGCTGCGTGCGGCGAGGCCACTGGTTAGTGCCACACTGGGGGGACAGGGAGAGCCAGCTCCCTGGAACCCCAGAGGCAGGAAGGCAGGCTGGAGGATGGGGGAAGCCAGCCCCATACCTCCAGCACTGAGAGAGAGCCCTAGCAGCCAGGCTGCAGGGCTAGGGAAGCCCAGCGCTGAGCGCTGGGCACAGCAGTTAAATAATGACCTACAGTGTGTTGTAAGGCACTGCAGTGCCTGAGTATGTAGAGTCTGTGCAAGGCACAGGCTCAGTGTATATTTAAAAGGGGAAATGTACAGTGTGATTTAAGTGTAATGTATGTAAAGGTAAAATGCACTTACTTGATTGTGTGTTCCAGGAGGGGGGAATCCATGGCTGTGCAGGCTGATGGATTCTCCCAGACCTTGTCCCCAAAAACGGAATGCTTTCCCATCCAGCCTTACATTTCCAAAGGGTACAGGGAGAAAGAGAAGCAGCTTAGCTATGAAACAAGCTGAGTGGTTTCTTGGAGCTCCATGGAGATCAGCCGTAGTGCCAAGAAACCTGGACCGGGGAGCCCGGCTGCCCAGCTCTGGAGCCCAAATCCAGGCTGCGGGCAGTGAGAGGGGTCCCGGGCAGATTTCTGGAAGTCAGATTTAGGAGGGAAAACCTCCCCCCAGCCAGACTGAACGGCACCGTGGGAGTATCCTACTCTCCCAGATGGGAGAGACAAAGGAGACCGACCACTCCCCACTGTCCATAGGGAACAATGTTAGGTGTGCATGAGACCAGAGCATGCACAGCTCATGGGTAAACATTGATTGGTTGTGCACCACAGGGCGGGCTTACCCCCTGTGGTAAGGGGTCTTGGAGAGGGATAAAAGCAGGGCAGCTGGCCCATAGGAGTGTATTGTAACATCTTCTTCTGCTGAAAACATCTTGATTGTATGCTGTTGCCCCTAGCAATAGGGAGGAGCCTTTTTAAAGGTTATTTGAGCAATAAACACCTTTGCCTCAAGAAGACTGCTTCATCTTGTGACCTACAGGGTTAGGCCAAACCTAGCCCCGTTCTCCGGCTGTCCAGGGAAGCACCTGACGTCTCCAAGCTCCGCCTTCCGCCAGCTACCGGTAGAGGCCTAGCAAGTGGCTAGAGGGGATTCGTCAACACCACACAGCTGTGGTAAGGCAGTGCGTCGGCACATACAGAGCAGAACCGTGGTTCCAAACGCCACGGCAGGTTAGGAGTTTGGTGGTGGCAGCAAGAACCCGCCCACAGCGCAGTGGGTGGAGTCAGTAACAGGCGGTTACTGACGGTAAGCGGGAATCCCCTATGTGGTCAGGCCTCGTGCGGCTTGACCTTCCATTCTGTGTGCAGTCGACGGGACGCGGCAAGCGGTGAGTGCTTCCGTACGGTACCGTCCTGTCACAGAAATTGGTGGCAGCAGTGGGATATTCCCAGGCGGCTTTTTCATCACCCGATTGGAGAAGCCGAGTTACTCAGGAGAGGAGTAACTGCAGCGCAGGAGGACGCACAAGATGGCGGAATTCAGCGGAATGTCCAAGGAGGATCTGGAGATCGTATGCCAGGGGAAGGGTGTGGATATCCCTTCCAACGCGTCCAGAAGCGTCATGAAGGCGGCGCTCAGGAGCGTGGAGGAGTCTCATCGGGCGGAGGTGGAAAGCACTGACGGCGTCAGCATCGCAGAGGACGGCCCAACAGTGGACCTTCGTAAGGAACCGGTGAGAACCACAAGCCCCGCCCTCTCTCACAGCAGCAATGTTTCCCAGCAATCCCTAGCAGGGCCAGGATCCCAACGTTCCAGGGGGGGCGGACCGGATACCCTAGCAGATCGGCTAGCGGAATTGGGGGAAAGGGCAACGGAGCAAGAGCGCTTGATCATCATCCAGATGTGGCGTGATGAGCGGGCACCACAGGCCGTGGTACCCCGGGAGCAGTTGTCAGCTGTTGTACACAGATCAGGACGTATTCAGTTTGCCAAGTTTGCAGACAGTGATGGGGACATTGATGGACATTTACAAGTTTTTGAAAGGACTTGCAAATTACATGATCTACCCAAGTCAGAGTGGGTGAGACACCTTGTGCCCACTCTGCATGGAGAGGCCTTGGAGGCCTATCGAGGAGTGGCGACGGAGGACTGTGGGAACTACGACGAAGTCGCGAAGGCCCTCCTCCAGCGATTCTTCATCACTCCGGAGTCTTACAGGAAGAAGTTCAGAGACTTGCCTAAGAATCCTAGCAGCACCCATGAGCAGTTCGCCACCCAGCTGCGGTAGTACGTGGTGAAGTGGGTGAAGGATTCGGAAGCCACTACATGGGACGCACTGATCGACCTGATCTGCAGGGAGCAGTTCTACAGCAGGTGCGCCCAAGAAGTGAAGGAGTGGGTGCTAGATCGGGAGCCACCCAGCTTAAAAATGGATGCCCAATTAGCCGACAAATATGTGGCAATTCGGCCACGGGGGCAGAAGCGCCCCGCCAGCAGCCAGCTCCAACAGACTGTACCACCAAGGGGACCCCCCTCTTCAGCTCATCACCCCCAAAGACAAGCATCTTCCAATCCGGGTGCTCTTGGCCAGCAACCGCACCGCAGCGTCCCTGCAACTGATCAGAGATCATCGGTGCCACGACTGGAGAAGAAGTGCTACGGCTGTGGGAAAATCGGACATCTGAGGATGAACTGTCCTGCATCCCAAGCACCCCAGACTCGTGCCCCAAATCCGAGTGCTGGAGCCCGGCTCGCTTGTTTGACGAGAGGAGATGAGCCTACAGAGACTGTTCCCCTTCCAGTCAGTCCGATGGAGTGTGGCGAGAGACAGGTGCACTCTGCGGAGAGAGTCACCTGCATGGCCAAACAGCCCCTACACAACATGTGGAGGCACCTGCAGCCAGTCCACGTGGGACCCCTGCAGGGAGAAGGCCTAAGAGACTCTGGGGCCTCAATCACTGTGGTGAGCCCCCACCTTATAGATCCTGCTGCAGTATTGCAGGGTCGCACTGCCACGGTCACCCTGGCAGAAGGAACAGAAAAAGCGGTTCCCATGGCAAGAGTCTACCTGGACTGGGGAGCTGGACCAGAGTTGCGAGAAGTTGCCGTCATGGATGGTCTCCCAACTGATGTGGTCCTAGGAAATGACCTGGGTGGTGGGATCGTCACTACGTTTGTTGGCGCCATTCCCCGGAGTCAAGTTCCAAACCCACCGTTGACATCAGCTACTCCAGCACAGCCCAGCCCAGAGGAAAAGACTACAGCTGCTAGACAACTGCCAGCACAGCCAACCACAGCATCAACCAGCCCAGAGGAAAAGATTACAGCGGCTAGATCAGCACATCGACCCCGCATGCCTTTTGCCTCTGGTATGCCTACGTCCCCTAGCAACGCAGAGGATGTCGGTTCCAGTTCGTGTGATCCTGTGGGGGTGCCCAATGATGCTCCTGACCCAAGTGGTTTGCCAACTCCGGCGGTGAGTATGAGAAACCACACTGACTTTTCCATGACTGACCCCTACCAGACTGACCCTAGTAATCTCCACCTAGATCCCCCTGTAGAGTGTCCCAATTTAGGAGAGATTGAGGGCCACAGGCAGGAGTTTAGGGAGGCTCAACTCTCTGACCCGTCCCCGAAAGGCATGAGGCGCCACTCTGGCAGCGGCCTTGACAGGGTTGGGGCGGGGAGGTTGACCTGGCGGGAAGGGTTAAGGTACAGGGTAGCCAGGAAAGTGGGAGGGGATAGACCAGATAGGGAATGTGTCCAACTGGTCCCCCCAGGGAACTTTCCTGTGCAACCGGTGTCGGTTGCCAGCGAAACCCCTTTGGACAGTAACCCGGAGACAAACCGTACCCTGAAGTGCCTGACACAGAGCTTACCCTGGTCTGGAATGTCGGATGACGCCCAGACCAAATGTAAGGCTGGTGCCATGCGTTGGCAGCCGGGGCACTCCAGCGGTTGTGTTGTCTCTGGGCCTCTGCCCATAGGAGAACCCTTGCAGCAAGTTGCTGTGGACATAGCAGGTCCCCTGCCTGTGCACAGTAGATCGGGGAAGACACGCAGCCTCCCTGTAGTGGATGCCACACAGGATCCAGAGGCTGGTGGTCTGGCCGCCATCACTGTGGCACAGGTAGCGGACGAGGAGGAAGGAGTAGGCCTAGGTGACAGGGTAGGTTTCCCGAGTCATAGGTCGACGGAGGAGGATTGGAGGGCAGGTCTGACAGTTAGGGCAGACAGTTGCCAGTTAGGTATGACGGAGGTGCAGTGCCTGGGGCACCATGTGGGAGGAGACAGGAGTAGGCCCAACCCAGAGGGGGTGGAGGCAACCAGAGGCTGTCCCCGACCCACATCACCCAGACCGGTACTGACCTTAGAACCTGTAAGGCCCTACGGACATGTTGTCATTGACTTTAGTCCTGTAGTGAACCCCTTGACAGAGATGGCTAGGAAGGGCATTCCCAAGTCAGTGGACTTTGCACCCGCTTGCGAGTTGGCATTCCAGTCATTGAAGGAGGCTCGGGTACCCGCTCCAGTGCTGATGGCGCACATTCTTGACCAGGACTGTGTGTTACGAACTATTGCGCAACTGCACGGACTGGGAGCAGTACCGAGCCAGAAAGAGCCTTATGGGCAGGAGCACCCTGTGGCCTGTTTGAGCAGAAAACTGCTATTGTGGGAGGTGGGGTATGCCACAATTGGGACACCTTGGGTGGCACTTGTTTGTAACCGGCCCCCCACCGTGGTGACTTACCACCTACCTGTCAGGTGGCTGCAACCTACCTTGGGGAAATTGGACAGACTTTTGTGGTGGAGCCTTGAACCTGGACTTCGGGTGGACTATTTGAACATTGTGCACCCACGAAGAGAGGCCCACTGCACTATGGATGAACTGTCTAGGCCAGAGCCTACACCCCCCAGGTAGCGTCCCCTTCACCCCAACGGACTGCGGGACCAGGACCCAAATCGTTGGGACATGGGTCCCTGGTTGACCCGCTTGAATGGGGGGGGAGGAGTGTGGCCGGAGAGCCCCAGCCACGAGGCAAAGGGCCGCTTTTGGCACTGAAGGGGTTAACCCCTAGTGCCCGGCGCCATTTTAAAAGAACAAAGGGCGCTTGGCGCCAGATTTGAAATGTATTGGGCGCTAGGCGCCGTGTTTAGGAATATGTTTGAATCTGTGTATTTTTAAGTGTGCCGTGGTCCCGGACCCCTCCGGAGACCACGGCAGGGAGGACAGCCCCCGGCGCGCTCAGCAGAGTGTGCGCGCCGGGGGAGAGGAGGCAGCCGCTGACCGCCGGAGTCCGGGAGCTCCGCTCCCGGCAGCGGTCAGTGTAGCCCCGGGCGCACTGGAGTGTGCGCGCCGGGGAGAAGGGTGAGCGCTGCGGCTGGGAGCTCGGCTCCCGCTGCAGTGTTCTCTGTGAGAGCCGCCGCTGGGGGCCGGGAGCTCTGCTCCCGGCGCCTCAGCCCAGCACGGGTGGCCAGCCGCAGCAGCCGGGACGGACGTCCCGGGCTGCTAGCTGGCGAGGGGGGTTCGCCGCAGCCCGGCTCCCCGCCGGACGCTGCGGCGAGGCTAAATACTCAGCGCCGCTCATGGGGGACCGGGCTAGCCGGCTCCCTAGCGGTGTGGGGGACATTAGGCTGCCGAGCATGATGGTGAAGCGCTGGGGTCCGGGAGCTACGCTCCCGGCGCCTCAGCGCTGAAACAAGCCAGGGTCACGGCGGCCAGGACAAGTGTCCCGGGCCGCCGGACTTCGGTACAGGGGGGTGCGCCGCTGCGTGCGGCGAGGCCACTGGTTAGTGCCACACTGGGGGGACAGGGAGAGCCAGCTCCCTGGAACCCCAGAGGCAGGAAGGCAGGCTGGAGGATGGGGGAAGCCAGCCCCATACCTCCAGCACTGAGAGAGAGCCCTAGCAGCCAGGCTGCAGGGCTAGGGAAGCCCAGCGCTGAGCGCTGGGCACAGCAGTTAAATAATGACCTACAGTGTGTTGTAAGGCACTGCAGTGCCTGAGTATGTAGAGTCTGTGCAAGGCACAGGCTCAGTGTATATTTAAAAGGGGAAATGTACAGTGTGATTTAAGTGTAATGTATGTAAAGGTAAAATGCACTTACTTGATTGTGTGTCCCAGGAGGGGGGAATCCATGGCTGTGCAGGCTGATGGATTCTCCCAGACCTTGTCCCCAAAAACGGAATGCTTTCCCATCCAGCCTCACATTTCCAAAGGGTACAGGGAGAAAGAGAAGCAGCTTAGCTATGAAACAAGCTGAGTGGTTTCTTGGAGCTCCATGGAGATCAGCCGTAGTGCCAAGAAACCTGGACCGGGGAGCCCGGCTGCCCAGCTCTGGAGCCCAAATCCAGGCTGCGGGCAGTGAGAGGGGTCCCGGGCAGATTTCTGGAAGTCAGATTTAGGAGGGAAAACCTCCCCCCAGCCAGACTGAACGGCACCGTGGGAGTATCCTACTCTCCCAGATGGGAGAGACAAAGGAGACCGACCACTCCCCACTGTCCATAGGGAACAATGTTAGGTGTGCATGAGACCAGAGCATGCACAGCTCATGGGTAAACATTGATTGGTTGTGCACCACAGGGCGGGCTTACCCCCTGTGGTAAGGGGTCTTGGAGAGGGATAAAAGCAGGGCAGCTGGCCCATAGGAGTGTATTGTAACATCTTCTTCTGCTGAAAACATCTTGATTGTATGCTGTTGCCCCTAGCAATAGGGAGGAGCCTTTTTAAAGGTTATTTGAGCAATAAACACCTTTGCCTCAAGAAGACTGCTTCATCTTGTGACCTACAGGGTTAGGCCAAACCTAGCCCCGTTCTCCGGCTGTCCAGGGAAGCACCTGACGTCTCCAAGCTCCGCCTTCCGCCAGCTACCGGTAGAGGCCTAGCAAGTGGCTAGAGGGGATTCGTCAACACCACACAGCTGTGGTAAGGCAGTGCGTCGGCACATACAGAGCAGAACCGTGGTTCCAAACGCCACGGCAGGTTAGGAGTTTGGTGGTGGCAGCAAGAACCCGCCCACAGCGCAGTGGGTGGAGTCAGTAACAGGCGGTTACTGACGGTAAGCGGGAATCCCCTATGTGGTCAGGCCTCGTGCGGCTTGACCTTCCATTCTGTGCGCAGTCGACGGGACGCGGCAAGCGGTGAGTGCTTCCGTACGGTACCGTCCTGTCACAGAAATTGGTGGCAGCAGTGGGATATTCCCAGGCGGCTTTTTCATCACCCGATTGGAGAAGCCGAGTTACTCAGGAGAGGAGTAACTGCAGCGCAGGAGGACGCACAAGATGGCGGAATTCAGCGGAATGTCCAAGGAGGATCTGGAGATCGTATGCCAGGGGAAGGGTGTGGATATCCCTTCCAACGCGTCCAGAAGCGTCATGAAGGCGGCGCTCAGGAGCGTGGAGGAGTCTCATCGGGCGGAGGTGGAAAGCACTGACGGCGTCAGCATCGCAGAGGACGGCCCAACAGTGGACCTTCGTAAGGAACCGGTGAGAACCACAAGCCCCGCCCTCTCTCACAGCAGCAATGTTTCCCAGCAATCCCTAGCAGGGCCAGGATCCCAACGTTCCAGGGGGGGCGGACCGGATACCCTAGCAGATCGGCTAGCGGAATTGGGGGAAAGGGCAACGGAGCAAGAGCGCTTGATCATCATCCAGATGTGGCGTGATGAGCGGGCACCACATGCCGTGGTACCCCGGGAGCCGTTGTCAGCTGTTGTACACAGATCAGGACGTATTCAGTTTGCCAAGTTTGCAGACAGTGATGGGGACATTGATGGACATTTACATGTTTTTGAAAGGACTTGCAAATTACATGATCTACCCAAGTCAGAGTGGGTGAGACACCTTGTGCCCACTCTGCATGGAGAGGCCTTGGAGGCCTATCGAGGAGTGGCGACGGAGGACTGTGGGAACTACGACGAAGTCGCGAAGGCCCTCCTCCAGCGATTCTTCATCACTCCGGAGTCTTACAGGAAGAAGTTCAGAGACTTGCCTAAGAATCCTAGCAGCACCCATGAGCAGTTCGCCACCCAGCTGCGGCAGTACGTGGTGAAGTGGGTGAAGGATTCGGAAGCCACTACATGGGACGCACTGATCGACCTGATCTGCAGGGAGCCGTTCTACCGCAGGTGCGCCCAAGAAGTGAAGGAGTGGGTGCTAGATCGGGAGCCACCCAGCTTAAAAATGGCTGCCCAATTAGCCGACAAATATGTGGCAATTCGGCCACGGGGGCAGAAGCGCCCCGCCAGCAGCCAGCTCCAACAGACTGTACCACCAAGGGGACCCCCCTCTTCAGCTCATCACCCCCAAAGACAAGCATCTTCCAATCCGGGTGCTCTTGGCCAGCAACCGCACCGCAGCGTCCCTGCAACTGATCAGAGATCATCGGTGCCACGACTGGAGAAGAAGTGCTACGGCTGTGGGAAAATCGGACATCTGAGGATGAACTGTCCTGCATCCCAAGCACCCCAGACTCGTGCCCCAAATCCGAGTGCTGGAGCCCGGCTCGCTTGTTTGACGAGAGGAGATGAGCCTACAGAGACTGTTCCCCCTCCAGTCAGTCCGATGGAGTGTGGCGAGAGACAGGTGCACTCTGCGGAGAGAGTCACCTGCATGGCCAAACAGCCCCTACACAACATGTGGAGGCACCTGCAGCCAGTCCACGTGGGACCCCTGCAGGGAGAAGGCCTAAGAGACTCTGGGGCCTCAATCACTGTGGTGAGCCCCCACCTTATAGATCCTGCTGCAGTATTGCAGGGTCGCACTGCCACGATCACCCTGGCAGAAGGAACAGAAAAAGCGGTTCCCATGGCAAGAGTCTACCTGGACTGGGGAGCTGGACCAGAGTTGCGAGAAGTTGCCGTCATGGATGGTCTCCCAACTGATGTGGTCCTAGGAAATGACCTGGGTGGTGGGATCGTCACTACGTTTGTTGGCGCCATTCCCCGGAGTCAAGTTCCAAACCCACCGTTGACATCAGCTACTCCAGCACAGCCCAGCCCAGAGGAAAAGACTACAGCTGCTAGACAACTGCCAGCACAGCCAACCACAGCATCAACCAGCCCAGAGGAAAAGATTACAGCGGCTAGATCAGCACATCGACCCCGCATGCCTTTTGCCTCTGGTATGCCTACGTCCCCTAGCAACGCAGAGGATGTCGGTTCCAGTTCGTGTGATCCTGTGGGGGTGCCCAATGATGCTCCTGACCCAAGTGGTTTGCCAACTCCGGCAGTGAGTATGAGAAACCACACTGACTTTTCCATGACTGACCCCTACCAGACTGACCCTAGTTATCCCCACCTAGATCCCCCTGTAGAGTGTCCCAATTTAGGAGAGATTGAGGGCCACAGGCAGGAGTTTAGGGAGGCTCAACTCTCTGACCCGTCCCCGAAAGGCATGAGGCGCCACTCTGGCAGCGGCCTTGACAGGGTTGGGGCGGGGAGGTTGACCTGGCGGGAAGGGTTAAGGTACAGGGTAGCCTGGAAAGTGGGAGGGGATAGACCAGATAGGGAATGTGTCCAACTGGTCCCCCCAGGGAACTTTCCTGTGCGGGCGGTGTCGGTTGCCAGCGAAACCCCTTTGGACAGTAACCCGGAGACAAACCGTACCCTGAAGTGCCTGACACAGAGCTTACCCTGGTCTGGAATGTCGGATGACGCCCAGACCAAATGTAAGGCTTGTGCCATGCGTTGGCAGCCGGGGCACTCCAGCGGTTGTGTTGTCTCTGGGCCTCTGCCCATAGGAGAACCCTTGCAGCAAGTTGCTGTGGACATAGCAGGTCCCCTGCCTGTGCACAGTAGATCGGGGAAGACACGCAGCCTCCCTGTAGTGGATGCCACACAGGATCCAGAGGCTGGTGGTCTGGCCGCCATCACTGTGGCACAGGTAGCGGACGAGGAGGAAGGAGTAGGCCTAGGTGACAGGGTAGGTTTCCCGAGTCATAGGTCGACGGAGGAGGATTGGAGGGCAGGTCTGACAGTTAGGGCAGACAGTTGCCAGTTAGGTATGACGGAGGTGCAGTGCCTGGGGCACCATGTGGGAGGAGACAGGGGTAGGCCCAACCCAGAGGGGGTGGAGGCAACCAGAGGCTGTCCCCGACCCACATCACCCAGACCGGTACTGACCTTAGAACCTGTAAGGCCCTACGGACATGTTGTCATTGACTTTAGTCCTGTAGTGAACCCCTTGACAGAGATGGCTAGGAAGGGCATTCCCAAGTCAGTGGACTTTGCACCCGCTTGCGAGTTGGCATTCCAGTCATTGAAGGAGGCTCGGATACCCGCTCCAGTGCTGATGGCGCACATTCTTGACCAGGACTGTGTGTTACGAACTATTGCGCCACTGCACGGACTGGGAGCAGTACCGAGCCAGAAAGAGCCTTATGGGCAGGAGCACCCTGTGGCCTGTTTGAGCAGAAAACTGCTATTGTGGGAGGTGGGGTATGCCACAATTGGGACAACTTGGGTGGCACTTGTTTGTAACCGGCCCCCCACCGTGGTGACTTACCACCTACCTGTCAGGTGGCTGCAACCTACCTTGGGGAAATTGGACAGACTTTTGTGGTGGAGCCTTGAACCTGGACTTCGGGTGGACTATTTGAACATTGTGCACCCACGAAGAGAGGCCCACTGCACTATGGATGAACTGTCTAGGCCAGAGCCTACACCCCCCAGGTAGCGTCCCCTTCACCCCAACGGACTGCGGGACCAGGACCCAAATCGTTGGGACATGGGTCCCTGGTTGACCCGCTTGAATGGGGGGGGGGGGGGAGTGTGGCCGGAGAGCCCCAGCCACGAGGCAAATGGCCGCTTTTGGCACTGAAGGGGTTAACCCCTAGTGCCCGGCGCCATTTTAAAAGAACAAAGGGCGCTTGGCGCCAGATTTGAAATGTATTGGGCGCTAGGCGCCGTGTTTAGGAATATGTTTGAATCTGTGTATTTTTAAGTGTGCCGTGGTCCCGGACCCCTCCGGAGACCACGGCAGGGAGGACAGCCCCCGGCGCGCTCAGCAGAGTGTGCGCGCCGGGGGAGAGGAGGCAGCCGCTGACCGCCGGAGTCCGGGAGCTCCGCTCCCGGCAGCGGTCAGTGTAGCCCCGGGCGCACTGGAGTGTGCGCGCCGGGGAGAAGGGTGAGCGCTGCGGCTGGGAGCTCGGCTCCCGCTGCAGTGTTCTCTGTGAGAGCCGCCGCTGGGGGCCGGGAGCTCTGCTCCCGGCGCCTCAGCCCAGCACGGGTGGCCAGCCGCAGCAGCCGGGACGGACGTCCCGGGCTGCTAGCTGGCGAGGGGGGTGCGCCGCAGCCCGGCTCCCCGCCGGACGCTGCGGCGAGGCTAAATACTCAGCGCCGCTCATGGGGGACCGGGCTAGCCGGCTCCCTAGCGGTGTGGGGGACATTAGGCTGCCGAGCATGATGGTGAAGCGCTGGGGTCCGGGAGCTACGCTCCCGGCGCCTCAGCGCTGAAACAAGCCAGGGTCACGGCGGCCAGGACAAGTGTCCCGGGCCGCCGGACTTCGGTACAGGGGGGTGCGCCGCTGCGTGCGGCGAGGCCACTGGTTAGTGCCACACTGGGGGGACAGGGAGAGCCAGCTCCCTGGAACCCCAGAGGCAGGAAGGCAGGCTGGAGGATGGGGGAAGCCAGCCCCATACCTCCAGCACTGAGAGAGAGCCCTAGCAGCCAGGCTGCAGGGCTAGAGAAGCCCAGCGCTGAGCGCTGGGCACAGCAGTTAAATAATGACCTACAGTGTGTTGCAAGGCACTGCAGTGCCTGAGTATGTAGAGTCTGTGCAAGGCACAGGCTCAGTGTATATTTAAAAGGGGAAATGTACAGTGTGATTTAAGTGTAATGTATGTAAAGGTAAAATGCACTTACTTGATTGTGTGTCCCAGGAGGGGGGAATCCATGGCTGTGCAGGCTGATGGATTCTCCCAGACCTTGTCCCCAAAAACGGAATGCTTTCCCATCCAGCCTCACATTTCCAAAGGGTACAGGGAGAAAGAGAAGCAGCTTAGCTATGAAACAAGCTGAGTGGTTTCTTGGAGCTCCATGGAGATCAGCCGTAGTGCCAAGAAACCTGGACCGGGGAGCCCGGCTGCCCAGCTCTGGAGCCCAAATCCAGGCTGCGGGCAGTGAGAGGGGTCCCGGGCAGATTTCTGGAAGTCAGATTTAGGAGGGAAAACCTCCCCCCAGCCAGACTGAACGGCACCGTGGGAGTATCCTACTCTCCCAGATGGGAGAGACAAAGGAGACCGACCACTCCCCACTTCCATAGGGAACAATGTTAGGTGTGCATGAGACCAGAGCATGCACAGCTCATGGGTAAACATTGATTGGTTGTGCACCACAGGGCGGGCTTACCCCCTGTGGTAAGGGGTCTTGGAGAGGGATAAAAGCAGGGCAGCTGGCCCATAGGAGTGTATTGTAACATCTTCTTCTGCTGAAAACATCTTGATTGTATGCTGTTGCCCCTAGCAATAGGGAGGAGCCTTTTTAAAGGTTATTTGAGCAATAAACACCTTTGCCTCAAGAAGACTGCTTCATCTTGTGACCTACAGGGTTAGGCCAAACCTAGCCCCGTTCTCCGGCTGTCCAGGGAAGCACCTGACGTCTCCAAGCTCCGCCTTCCGCCAGCTACCGGTAGAGGCCTAGCAAGTGGCTAGAGGGGATTCGTCAACACCACACAGCTGTGGTAAGGCAGTGCGTCGGCACATACAGAGCAGAACCGTGGTTCCAAACGCCACGGCAGGTTAGGAGTTTGGTGGTGGCAGCAAGAACCCGCCCACAGCGCAGTGGGTGGAGTCAGTAACAGGCGGTTACTGACGGTAAGCGGGAATCCCCTATGTGGTCAGGCCTCGTGCGGCTTGACCTTCCATTCTGTGCGCAGTCGACGGGACGCGGCAAGCGGTGAGTGCTTCCGTACGGTACCGTCCTGTCACAACAAGGGCCATTAATCACCTTGCAGCCAGCCATTAATCACCTTGCAGACATTAGCATCACTTCCGAAATGTTGTTGTTTTTGTGAGACAGCTTTTCCGAACTGTTTTAAGCATCACTAGCTTCTCTGCAGCCTCCTCTCCACACACCCATCACTGAGGCCATGTTAGTGTAACATCTGCGTCTGCAGGAAGACTGCCCTTACTGATGTTGCCAGCAACTGACTGACTGCAGTGATCAGGCCACCGATGCGGCAAAGATTAGTTGTGCACTAGCCAAGGGGACCTTTTGTTATTAATCGTATTTGCAATGCGATCTGCAGTAGGATGTATTATAGAGTATCTGCAGGCACTAGGGCACCCTGCAATGTGCTCTGAGTCTTGCTGAGATTGCATGCACGTGTGCAGTCCCGCTAACCACACATGTACAGCTGCAATTTCCAGGGAGGGCTCCAAGGGAACACTCGACTGGCTGAATATGTGATTTGTAGCCCACAGGCAACAACGGGCTATGGGGGCCAATCTCTGGAATGAGATTGTAAATCTGTGGATAGTGAATATTTGCGATTAACCACTAAAATGGGCAATCCCACCAGCAAGGAGGTGAGAGCTGGATTCCTTGTCTTTTCCACCTGCTCCATTGTCAGCCTGTCCTCTGCCTGGAATACTGTGCACTCTCTGGCACACTAGAGGACTTCTCTTCATCATCTGCTGTGTGACAGCAGTAGGCGTCAGCAAGGCGTAGGAGTGCAGTTGTCCAATTGACCTTCCACAGAACTCAGCTGGTGTAGGAGGGGGAGCCCAGTTATTTTCCCTTCACACCCAGCATAGTCTACAGAATGGGTTATGTCTGTCCTGATTCTTTGCTAGGGATAGATGTGGAAAACCTTTCCATCTAGGAAGAGGACAAGTTTATTTGGATTTTCCTGCACCCTCCACGAACAGCTCAGCCCAAACTCAGTAATTACTGTAAATTAAATTAGTTAAAATAAAAGTTAAAAACATTAACAGCAGCAATCTTTCCCCAGTGCTGGCTGGCTGCCATGGAGAGGAAAAGGGAAGAGAGAGGGATGGAGGAGGAACTGGTGACTCAGTTGAGAGAAAGCAGGTAAGGATCTGATCTCTCCTGCAGGCTACACTAGCTGCCATTTAATGGCAGCTTGTAAAGATCCTCAGAAGCCTGTAAACCATCTCAGAATGACACTCAGTTAAACACACAAATGCTTTTTCAAAACTGTGAGGATACAGGGTTCATTTAATCACCCAGACACCGAACAGATGAAACCAAAGTAATGGTTTATTTCTTACTGCACACTGGAGTAGATAACACACAGGAATCAGATGTAAATATAACCCAGAAACAATACGCAGGTAGCAGTCCAGATAGTAAGTCCCAGTAGAGGATTTAGGGCCACAGCAATTCCACACAGAAGTTACAGATAAACAGGTTCAGACAGCAGAACTATCACTGAGTCCACACAGCAGCGATAGCAGATTAGTCCACAGGAGAATATCTGTTTAAGTCCACACAGGAGTAAATACGTATAAGTCCACACAGCACTGGTGATGCTTTCCACAAGGTACCTTGGCAGAGAATCACCCCTTAGCCAAAGTTCTGCGACTAACATGTGCAACCTATTTTAAAACCTTCCAAATGCCCAGGGTGCCATGCTCACCTGGGGAGGATACACAGGTTCCTGATTGGTGGGATCCCATTTCCGGTATCTCCCTCCTCCCTCCCACAGCTGGCCTTCTCCTGCTGACCACATGCTGCGTCAGGCTCCGCGTTGTCTGTCAGAGCCAAACTTTTAACAAAGGAAAGTTAACAAAAGTAACAATGATAGGGAAATTGGTTTGAGTCCTGATTGTCCCCTGTGGAGGAGCATCTTCAGTGAGAGAATACCTTTCCCTCATGTATACCTCCTGTGCGACCATATAAGGATAACAGATGGGTTAAGCAGGATTATCAATGATAACTTGTAACCTCATAAACAGATTGGCATGCTCCTAACGTAACACCGCAGCATGACAGCACTATGTGCCAAGTCACAGCACACCAGTATTTACCTGAGTAATATTACAGTACAGAATATACAGGCTAACGCAATAGTTTTAGTTCTGTGACTGAACACGCACATGGGGGAATAGTGGACACAAGCCAGAGAACAGGGGCATAAATTTAAACCAGACGCCCGGAGGCGAATTATTCAATGATGTGCCCCCACCACCACCACTCGCACACAGCCTCATATGTGCACACACAGCCAAACAAAGAGCCACATATAAACACACATAGCCATAAACAAAGACAGCCACATATGCAGACAGCCACATATACACACACACACACACACACACACACACAGCACAGCCCCATGTGCACACACACACACACACACACACACACACACACACACACACACATACATACATACATACATACATACATACATACATACATACATATTCTTAACACATACATTTTAAATGACATAATTTCTACATCCCCAAACTAAAGTATGAGTATGGGGATTGTGGAATGGGTCTATTACTTCAAAACTACAATATGGAATGAAGAGGTAGTTAAAAAAAAACATAATTTAGTCATGATGACTTGTCCCCTAAGTGTGTTAAATTTCCTGTGTAGGTCTCAGTCCTTTACTGTGGAAGCCTACATATTGCCTTTATTTTCAGCATGTGATTATCACTGGTCACTGTAATACCCTTTCAGACCGCCAGCTTTTAACATGGGTTATTGCACATGAGTGAGCATAACCCGTGTTGCTGTGTGGTCTGAGCGAGCCCAGTTGGAATAATCCGGGTTGAGTGACCCAGTATTCCAAGTCGGGTAGCAAGCAGAGTTGAACACGTGTTCAACCCGGTTCGATGTGCTGTGTGAACCTGAAGCTGAGTGGATGCGACCCGTTTCCCGTTCACTCTGTGTGGACAGGCGACGCTTGGAGATGATGTGATCTCTAAGCGCCACCCCCCACCACATCAGCAATGTGCCGGGTTGGGGACAGCGGTGGTGAGGGGCTTGAGGTGGGTTGAACATAGGGAGTACCCAAAACAGGCTCTGGCAGTGTGAAAAGGGTATAAGTGGTACAGCCACTTGATGTCTCCGCTTTAGTTGCGCATCTGTTACACAAGGGCAACTAAAAGGATCAATGTACTTGGCCAATGGCAAGATATTGAAACAGTTATGTAGCAAAGATTTAGAAAGAAAAACATTTAGGTACCAATGCTAGGTACACACTGGCCGATGTATTGGACGTTCAATTGAATAACCAATATATTGTGGATGCATTGGCATATATGTACCATAGAAATGTCTGTGAATTCAAATGGCCGCTCAGATGCATGACAGGGATTGACATATCAAGCGGCCTATTGGTAAGTGTGTACACTTACATTGATCATCTGCTCAGGTCTGCGCAATGGCAGGTCCACCGACATATTTATTTATTTATTACCAGTTATTTATATAGCGCACACATATTAGGCAGCGCTTTACAGAGACTTCTTGCCCATTCACAACGGTCCCTGCCCCAGTGGAGCTTACAATCCCTACCACATGTACACGAGCACACATTCATACTAGGGTTAATTTGTGTTGGGATCTAATTGACCTACCAGTATATATTTGGATTGTGGCAGGATACCAGAGTACCCGGAGGAAACCCACGCAAGTACGGGAAGAATATACAAACTCCGCACAGGTAGAGCCAAGGTGGGAATCGAACCCATGACCTCAGTGCTGTGAGGCAGTGATGCTAACCATTACACCATCCGTACTGCCCCATATTTGTCAGGTGTGTACCCAGCACATGGGAATATTAATATCTGACAGACTGCTTCACCACTTGCAACTGCTCATTCTGAACAGCAGTAGCCATCACAATGGCTGCACAATGGGGGTCATTCCGACCGTTCGCACGCAGCGGTTTATCGCTGCAGTGCAAAAGGGTCCAGAATGCGCATGTGCGGCGGCCGCAATGCGCATGCGCGACATTGCCTGTCGACCGGTTACGTTGCGTCTAACGAAGGAAGCGGTCACAGAGCCGACCGCAAAGAAGATTGACAGAAAGAAGGCTTACCTGGGCGGATCCGGAGCATTGGAGACCGTTTTCGGGTAGTGGTGAAGAAAACTCAGGCGTGTCCAGCAGAATGGAGGGTGGATGTCTGATGTCAAAGCCGGTCCCAGCATCGCAGAGAACGTCGCACAGGGTAAGTAGGTATAGGGCTGGTCTACTTCTGCTTGAAATTTTTTTAGCTTAGCAGGGCTGCACAAGCGATCGCAGTCCTGCTAAGCTACAATACACTCGCCCATAGGCGTGTACTAGTTGATCGCAGCAGCAGCAAAAAGTTGCTGGCTGCGATCAACTCGGAATGACCACCAATATCAGCACTGGTCCTTTTGCTTCATAATTCGGCTTATTGCCATACTAATACAACACATATGGTGACTGCTTTGAAGAGACCATTTCTCCTTTATAAAGGATATTACACTACCAAATACTATCCTCTTACAAATCTACCAGCTGTTTTATTGGAGGAGAATCCTTTCTGGAGTGAAATGTTACATAGGTGATTATCACAAATGATCAGCTCTATGACACCGTAACACAAACTAATATCAGGTGCGACAGTTACAACTGCTCTGAATGAGCGGAACTCTGCATACTAAGATACTAACTATGTTATAGAAAAAGTTATGTGCAGTAGTTAATGAGTGCCACTGGACTTTGGGACTAATTCAGACCTGCTCGCTCGCTAGGTTTTTTTTGCAGTCCTGCGTTCGCATAGTCGCCGCCCATAGGGGAGTGTATTTTCGCTTTGCAAGTGTGCGTACGCATGTGTAGCAGAGCTGTACAAACAGATTTTGTGCAGTCTCTGAGTAGCCCAGGACTTACTCAGCCGCTGTGAACACTTCAGCCTGTCCGGGACTGGAACGGACGTCAGGAACCCTCCCTGAAAATAGTGATGAGCGGGTTCGGTTTCTCGGAAACCGAACCCCCCTGAACTTCACCCATTTTACACGGGTCCGAGGCAGGTTCGAACCTTCCCGCCTTGCTCGGCTAACCCGAGCGCGCCCGAACGTTATCATCCCGCTGTCGGATTCTCGCGAGATTCGGATTCTATATAAGCAGCCGCGCGTCGCCGCCATTTTCACTCGTGCATTGGAGATGATAGGGAGAGGACGTGGCTGGCGTCCTCTCCGTTTATTCACTTTATTGTTGAACTTGATTGCTTTATTGCTTAGTTGTGGGGAGGACTGGGGAGCAGCTGTTAGGAGGAGTACAGTGCAGAGTTTTGCTGATCAGTGACCACCGGTTTTATCCGTTCTCTGCTTAAAAAAAACGCTCCATATCTGTGCTCAGTGTGCTGCATAATATATCTGTGCTCACACTACTTAATTGTGGGGACTGGGGAGCAGCTGTATTATATAGCAGGAGTACAGTGCAGAGTTTTGCTGACAGTGACCACCAGTATACGTTGTCTGCCTGAAAAACACTCCATATCTGTGCTCAGTGTGCTGCTTTATTGTGGGGACTGGGGACCACCAGTATAATTAATATTATATAGGAGGAGTACAGTGCAGAGTGACCACCAGTATACTATATATAGCAGTACGATACGGAAGGCCACTGCTGTGCCTACCTCTGTGTCGTCATTAAGTATACTATCCATCTACATTCTATACCTGTGGTGCATTTTAGTTTTGCAGTTTGCCGACACAGTGACCACCAGTATACTATATATAGCAGTACGATACGGAAGGCCACTGCTGTGCCTACCTCTGTGTCGTCATTAAGTATACTATCCATCTACATTCTATACCTGTGGTGCATTTTAGTTTTGCAGTTTGCCGACACAGTGACCACCAGTATACTATATATAGCAGTACGATACGGAAGGCCACTGCTGTGCCTACCTCTGTGTCGTCATTAAGTATACTATCCTTCTACATTCTATACCTGTGGTGCATTTTAGTTGTGCGCAGTATATATAGTAGTAGGCCATTGCTATTGATACTGGCATATAATTCCACACATTAAAAAATGGAGAACAAAAATGTGAAGGGTAAAATAGGGAAAGATCAAGATCCACTTTCACCTCGTGCTGAAGCTGCTGCCACTAGTCATGGCCGAGATGATGAAATGCCATCAACGTCGTCTGCCAAGGCCGATGCCCAATGTCATAGTAGAGAGCATGTAAAATCCAAAAAACAAAAGTTCAGTAAAATGACCCAAAAATCTAAATTGAAAGCGTCTGATGAGAAGCGTAAACTTGCCAATAAGCCATTTACGACACGGAGTGGCAAGGAACGGCTGAGGCCCTGGCCTATGTTCATGGCTAGTGGTTCAGATTCACATGAGGATGGAAGCACTCATCCTCTCGCTAATAAAATGAAAAGACTTAAGCTGGCAAAAGCACAGCAAAGAACTGTGCGTTCTTCGAAATCACAAATCCCCAAGGAGAGCCCAATTGTGTCGGTTGCGATGCCTGACCTTCCCAACACTGGACGGGAAGAGCTTGCGCCTTCCACCATTTGCACGCCCCCTGCAAGTGCTGGAAGGAGCACCCACAGTCCAGTTCCTGATAGTCAAATTGAAGATGTCAGTGTTGAAGTACACCAGGATGAGGATATGGGTGTTGCTGGCGCTGGGGAGGAAATTGACAAGGAGGATTCTGATGGTGAGGTGGTTTGTTTAAGTCAGGCACCCGGGGAGACACCTGTTGTCCGTGGGACGAATATGGCCATTGACATGCCTGGTCAAAATACAAAAAAAATCAGCTCTTCGGTGTGGAATTATTTCAACACAAATGCGGACAACAGGTGTCAAGCCGTGTGTTGCCTTTGTCAAGCTGTAATAAGTAGGGGTAAGGACGTTAACCACCTCGAAACATCCTCCCTTATACGTCACCTGCAGCGCATTCATCATAAGTCAGTGACAAATTCAAAAACTTTGGATGACAGCGGAAGCAGTCCACTGACCACTAAATCCCTTCCTCTTGTAACCAATCTCCTGCAAACCACACCACCAACTCCCTCAGTGTCAATTTCCTCCTTACCCAGGAAAGCCAATAATCCTGCAGGCCATGTCACTGGCAATTCTGACGAGTCCTCTCCTGCCTGGGATTCCACCGATGCATCCTTGAGTGTAACGCCTACTGCTGCTGGCGCTGCTGTTGTTGCTGCTGGGAGTCGATCGTCATCCCAGAGGGGAAGTCGGAAGACCACTTGTACTACTTCCAGTAAGCAATTGACTGTCCAACAGTCCTTTGCGAGGAAGATGAAATATCACAGCAGTCATCCTGCTGCAAAGCAGATAACTCAGGCCTTGGCAGCCTGGGCGGTGAGAAACGTGGTTCCGGTATCCATCGTTAATTCAGAGGCAACTATAGACTTGATTGAGGTACTGTGTCCCCGGTACCAAATACCATCTAGGTTCCATTTCTCTAGGCAGGCGATACCGAAAATGTACACAGACCTCAGAAAAAGACTCACCAGTGTCCTAAAAAATGCAGTTGTACCCAATGTCCACTTAACCACAGACATGTGGACAAGTGGAGCAGGGCAGACTCAGGACTATATGACTGTGACAGCCCATCTGGTAGATGTATTGCCTCCCGAAGCAAGAACAGCAGCGGCGGCACCAGTAGCAGCATCTCGCAAACGCCAACTCGTTCCTAGGCAGGCTACGCTTTGTATCACCGCTTTCCATAAGAGGCACACAGCGTAAAACCTCTTACGGGAACTGAGGAAGATCATCGCAGAATGGCTTACCCCAATTGGACTCTCCTGGGGATTTGTGATATCGGACAACGCCAGCAATATTGTGCGTGCATTAAATCTGGGCAAATTCCAGCACGTCCCATGTTTTGCACATACATTGAATTTGGTGGTGCAGAATTGTTTAAAAAACGACAGGGGCATGCAAGAGATGCTGTCTGTGGCCCGAAGCATTGCGGGCCACTTTCGGCATTCAGGCACCGCGTACAGAAGGCTGGAGCACCACCAAACATTCCTGAACCTGCCCTGCCATCATCTGAAGCAAGAGGTGGTAACGAGGTGGAATTCAACCCTCTATATGCTTCAGAGGATGGAGGAGCAGCAAAAGGCCATTCAAGCCTATACATCTGGCCACGATATAGGCAAAGGAGGGGGAATGCACCGTACTCAAGCGCAGTGGAGAATGATTTCAACGTTGTGCAAGGTTCTGCAACCCTTTGAACTTGCCACACGTGAAGTCAGTTCAGACACTGCCAGCCTGAGTCAGGTCATTCCCCTCATCAGGCTTTTGCAGAAGAAGCTGGAGACATTGAAGGAGGAGCTAAAACAGAGCGATTCCGCTAGGCATGTGGGACTTGTGGATGGATCCCTTAATTTGCTTAACCAGGATTCACGGGTGGTCAATCTGTTGAAATCAGAGCACTACATTTTGGCCACCGTGCTCGATCCTAGATTTAAAACCTACGTTGTATCTCTCTTTCCGGCAGACACAAGTCTGCAGAGGTTCAAAGACCTGCTGGTGAGAAAATTGTCAAGTCAAGCGGAACGTGACCCGTCAACATCTCCTCCTTCACATTCTCCCGCAACAGGGGGTGCGAGGAAAAGGCTAAGAATTCCGAGCCCATCCGCTGGCGGTGATGCAGGGCAGTCTGGAGCGAGTGCTGACATCTGGTCCGGTCCGGTCCTGCCAACGATTACTGACATGTCGTCTACTGTCACTGCATATGATTCTCTCACCATTGAAAGAATGGTGGAGGATTATATGAGTGACCGCATCCAAGTAGGCACGTCAGACAGTCCGTACGTATACTGGCAGGAAAAAGAGGCAATTTGGAGGCCCTTGCACAAACTGGCTTTATTCTACCTAAGTTACCCTCCCTCCAGTGTGTACTCCGAAAGAGTGTTTAGTGCAGCCGCTCACCTTGTCAGCAATCGGCGTACGAGGTTACTTCCAGAAAATGTGGAGAAGATGATGTTCATTAAAATGAATTATAATCAATTCCTCCGTGGAGACATTCACCAGCAGCAATTGCCTCCAGAAAGTACACGGGGACCTGAGATGGTGGATTCCAGTGGGGACGAATTAATAATCTGTGAGGAGGGGGATGTACACAGTGAAAGGGGTGAGGAATCGGAGGATGATGATGAGGTGGACATCTTGCCTCTGTAGAGACAGTTTGTGCAAGGAGAGATTGATTGCTTCTTTTTTGGTGGGGGCCCAAACCAACCAGTCATTTCAGTCACAGTCGTGTGGCAGACCCTGTCACTGAAATGATGGGTTCGTTAAAGTGTGCATGTCCTGTTTATACAACATAAGGGTGGGAGGGAGGGCCCAAGGACAATTCCATCTTGCACCTCTTTTTTCTTTCATTTTTCTTTGCATCATGTGCTGTTTGGGGACAATTTTTTTGAAGTGCCATCCTGCCTGACACTGCAGTGCCACTCCTAGATGGGCCAGGTGTTTGTGTCGGCCACTTGTGTTGCTTAGCTTAGCCATCCAGCGACCTTGGTGCGCATCTTTTTTTCTTTGCATCATGTGCTGTTTGGGGACTATTTTTTTGAAGTGCCATCCTGCCTGACACTGCAGTGTCACTCCTAGATGGGCCAGGTGTTTGTGTCGGCCACTTGTGTCGCTTAGCTTAGTCACACAGCGACCTTGGTGCGTCTCTTTTTTTCTTTGCATCATGTGCTGTTTGGGGACAATTTTTTTGAAGTGCCATCCTGCCTGACACTGCAGTGCCACTCCTAGATGGGCCAGGTGTTTGTGTCGGCCACTTGTGTTGCTTAGCTTAGCCATCCAGCGACCTTGGTGCGCATCTTTTTTTCTTTGCATCATGTGCTGTTTGGGGACTATTTTTTTGAAGTGCCATCCTGCCTGACACTGCAGTGCCACTCCTAGATGGGCCAGGTGTTTGTGTCGGCCACTTGTGTCGCTTAGCTTAGCCATCCAGCGACCTCGGTGCAAATTGTAGGACTAAAAATAATATTGTGAGGTGTGAGGTGTTCAGAATAGACTGGAAATGAGTGGAAATTATGGTAATTGAGGTTAATAATACTATGGGATCAAAATGACCCCCAAATTCTATGATTTAAGCTGTTTTTTAGGGTTTTTTGGAAAAAAACACCCGAATCCAAAACACACCCGAATCCGACAAAAAATTTCGATGAGGTTTTGCCAAAACGCGTCCGAATCCAAAACACGGCCGCGGAACCAAACCCAAAACCAAAACACAAAACCCGAAAAATGTCCGGTGCACATCACTACCTGAAAACACTTGCACATGCCTGCGTTTTTTCAGACACTACCAGAAAATGGTCAGTTGAAACCCCAAAACGACTTCTTGCTGTTAATCTCGTTGTGATCTCGTTTGTGTGAACAGATTCTTCTCACAAACCCATCGCTGAGCAGCGATCCGCTTTTTACCCGTGCCACGCGCCTGCGCATTGCGGTGCATATGCATGCGCAGCTTAGACCTGTTCGCCTCTGTACGGAAATGCAGCCTAGCGATCAGGTCTGAATTAGGCCCTATATTCCAACTACTTCCAAAGTACATTAGTGCTTATTTACAAGACGCAAATACAGATTTCTTTTTTGGTGAAATGAAATCTCTATATATATAAATGTGAAAGCACTCACTCACTCATATATAGGTATTCTGAAGGTGGGAAGTAGGAAAACTATGTAGTTAGATTTTTAATAAACCTCCACTAAGGGACTGAAAAGGGAGTTGACATAATGACATCATTACCGATGCGTGGCTTGCGTTGCGTGAACGATAACGCCCAAACAGACAATCATATAAAAATTTGGATTGCACCTCCAGTGTGCACAATTTAAGAAACTACAAAAAGGGTCCTGTTACTTTTTACCGTATCTCTCACTCACTCACTGACTGACTGACTGACTGACTCATCACTAGTTCTCTTACTTTCCGATATGTTACTTTCCGATATGTTAGGAAGATAGCATTTTACATAGATATTCTTCAGGTGGGAATTAGGAAAACGACATAATCAGGATTCGAATAAACCTCCTCTAAGGGGATGAAAAGGGGTTTGACATAATAACATTATTGCCGATGAGTGGCTTGCGTTGCGTGAACAATAACGCCCAAATGGAATATCTGATCAAAATTTGGATTGCACCTGCTATGTATAGAACTTAATATACTACAAATTTGGTCCTGTCACTTTTTACTGTGTCTGCTACGGGTGCTCCTCATGTATCGCCAAGACCCATGGATTAATATTTACTTACATTAACACATCTCAAATTTACATCTGTACAGATTTACCAAATTATTAACACTCATGTATATGTACAGCTGTGAAAATCAGTAACTCCCGTGCGAAGAATGGGTAGAACAGATAGTATATTTATAATTAAGTTATTATATATTTTTTTTTTATGTATTTTTATGTCTCACTGGCTGTGTGATATTATTGTTATGCTTTTTCAGCATTATTAAAATTGTCAGAAGGACAATGCCCCTTGTTTATTGTCTAATGTGTAGCTAGCGGTGCAAGTGGGCGGGTACGGCGTACCCTTAAGAATTTAGCCGTGGGTACCCAGTACCCACCGCCGCCGGGCCGCCGCTCATTGCACCCACCAATGAGACCAGCGGTGGCCAACCCACGGCTCTCGAGCCGCATGCGGCTCTTTCAACCTCCGCATGCGGCTCGATCGCCTCCCGGCCACCACTTCCTACCTCCACTGCTGCTCACCACGCTGCTGCTGTGAGAGGAGGAGAGCACAACGTGCCCCTCTCCAGTCCCTCAGTGTTTACCTTCAAATCGGCGCTGGCCCGTGAGCTTTTATTGGCTCACGGATCGGCACCTAATTGAAGGTAGACACCCACACCGCTGCCGGAGACTGAGGGGCAGGAGAGGCGCACACTGCGCTCTCCTCCCCTCACACACAGGACAGCAGCAGTGCGGTAAGCAGCAGGAGAATTGGGGGCACTGTAAGGACATGTGTGCCTGGCACTGGGGGCATATCTGGCACTGCAGGGACATGTATATCTGGCACTAGGGGCATTTCTGTATCTGGAACTGGGGTCATATCTGGCACTGGGGGCATTTCTGTATCTGGCACTGGGGGCATATCTGGTACTGTGGGGGCATTTCTGTATCTGGCACTGGGGGGATATGTGTATCTGGCACTGTGGGCATTTCTGTATCTGGCACTGGGGGCAATTCTGTATCTGGCACTGGGGGCATATCTGGCACTGTGGGGACATGTGTATCTGGCACTGGGGGCAATTCTGTATCTGGCACTGGGGGCATATCTGGCACTGTGGGGACATGTGTATCTGGCACCGGGGGCATTTCTGTATCTGGCACTGTGGGCATATCTGGCACTGGGGGCATCTCTGTATCTTGCACTGGGGGCATATTTGGCACTGGGGGCATGCCTGGCACTGGGGGTCATTTCTGTATCTGGCACTGGGGGCATTTCTGTATCTGGCACTGGGGGAAATCAGCTTTGTGGCCTTCACAACAATATATTACACAAGTGTGAGCGAATGGAATTGGATTAAATTACAATTGATGCAGCTAGAGAAATTGCGTTATAATTAACTATTTTTACTAATCAGACAAAAGAAAAATATTAATTATTCAGTTCTTTTTGTAACACATTTTCCAATTTGTATTTCGCAAACTCCAACTGTAGGAAATTTTGCATTTCGCTGTTACAATGACAACATAAAAGTACCGTTTATTTCAGACTATGGGCCGGAAGTAATGACACCTGAGATTGCTGGAGGTGCGAGATTTCGGCAGATCTCGGACATTTTCTTAAAAGGGGTAATCACTTACAAGGCATGTCCAAGATCGTCCGGCATCTCGCACAGCCGCTGGATTTGGGTTTACATCCTGCCTATTGTGAACTGTATTTAAAATGGGGGCTTTAATCGGGTGTGGTTCATCAAATCGACAGTATCTAGGTCGACAATGTTTAGGTTGACCACTATAGGTCGACAGTCACTAGGTCGACATGGATGGGCTCGCTTCGCTCGCCATGCTTCGGGCATGGTGCCTTCGCTCCGCTACCGCTTCGCTCGGCACAGATTACCGTTCCAATCGTAGTCCACGTGGATCGTTAAGTATGAAAAAATTCAAAAAAAGAAAAAAATGTGAAAAACTCATGTCGACCTTTAGACCTGTCGACCTAGCACATGTCGACATAGAAACCCTGCCGACCTTCCATCCATGTCGACTTAGTGACTGTCGACCTACAGTGGTCGACCTAAACATTGTCGACCTAGATACTGTCGATCTTCAGACCGGATCCCGCTTTAATCTGCTCAACATGCTGTGTGCAATTTATCTAAAATAAACTGACTCCATTTGTATTAAGCATATGTAACTAAGGGGGACATTTATTAAGCAGAGATAAGAGCGGAGAAGTGGGCCAGTGGAAAAATTGCCTCATCACCCAATCAGCAGCTCTGTATAATTTTATGGTATGCAAATTATACATGTTACTGCAGTGCTGATTAATTGCCATGGGCACATCTCCACTGGCTCACTTCTCTGCTCTTATCACTGTTTAGTAAATGTCCCCCTATGTTTCATAAAGGAACACAGGAATATGCAACTGCTGGCAAACAAATATGAAAGAAGTTATCAAGTGGTGTAAGAAAAATCAGTTGACAGGTACTCACAATTATTGTGGTTACTTCAGTCGGATGTTTAGCCGGAGTGGAGTGATTTGTTGCTTTGATCGATGTGAAATGTGTTGTTTCTGTGGAGACAGGATTTTGGTCACTGAAGCAATGATAATGGGTGTTACACCTCACTGAGGTACTGAGTACTAACAGATTTGCAGTAGCATATTTACATCATAATCATGTACAACATATCATAGTAGTAGTAGTAGTAGTAGTAGTAGTAGTAGTAGATAATAATAATTAATTATTATTATTATTATTATTATTATTATTATATTTTGATTCACAACATTCAGAAGTTAACCACTTGAAAAAAAAAAAATATATATATATATATCTCAAAGGGGTTAAAAAAAATGACCTTAGTGAAGCCATGTTCAACTAACTATGTTATAATATACAGTACATTGCTCCCCCGTGTATTATGCTGAGTTATGGGGCTTTGTATGCATATCTTTGATGTGTGTCAGGGGTTATGATAATGTTGATTTTTCTTAAAATGATTAAAATAAAAAGAAATAGCTACTTTATCTATCTGTCTGTCTGTCTGTCTGTAATCCATATGCATATTAAGCATAGGGTAACATAGCCTCAATTAAAACAAATATGGTAACCTGAACAAAAGTAATTTACACATTTTACACTGCAAACATAAAATGTCAAATTAAGTCTTCTGATAGATCTTGTTTAAACAACATAGATGAATGTTTCTTATTAAGGTTATGTGCTATTATTTCAATTGATTTACATTTTCTGTACATTTCAAATTCTATATTATATTTTAGTAACTGTCAGATGAAATGTGCTCTAAAAGGAATTACGCAAAGTTATTTTGCAAAAGCATTTTATACTATGTCTCTGTGAAAGAGAACTGGTTCAGACTAGGATAGTCCGCCTATCACTTGTCCCTGTTATATGAGTGGATGGGATAAGTTGAGTATGTTGAACTGCACAACAGTTTTTATAAGTAGTCATATACTGAATCTCCTCCAGCAGAATACTGTCTATGACTGATTCCAATAATACAGTATGGGAGTTGTGGGTGTTCCCTACCCTCTAGGACACTAAAATATATAATTTGGGCTCTGGAAATAAGCCTTTCAGGATCTAAAATATTATGAATTGTGTCAGTATACACAGTAAATGAACGTTTGAACTTTTGTAATGTTATAACATGTTATTGGTTATTATTTCTATATATCATTACATAAACTGAATAAAGACTTACCTGTACTAGTGGATGATGTTATAGTAGTTGTCAGTTGTGTTGTAGTTCTAGTAGTCGCAGTACTGGTGGTTGGTTTTGTTGTGCTAGTAGTTACGGGAGTTGTGGATGGTGTTGTAGATGCAGTACTAGTGGTAGTTATTGGTGTACTAGTAGTAGTAGGTCTGGTAGTTGTGGCTGGTGTTGTAGATGTAGTAGTTGCAGTACTAGTGGTAGTTAATGATGTACTACTAGTAGTAGGTCTTGTAGATGTGGATGGTGTTGTTGATGTAGTAGTTGCAGTACCAGTTGTAGTCGTTGGTGTTGTTGTAGTTCCGGTACTTGTGGATGATGTTGTAGATGTGCTAGTTGCAGTACTAGTAGTAATTGTTGGTGTGCTAGTAGTAGTAGATATAATAGTTGTTGATGGTGTTGTAGATGTAGTAGTTGCAGTACTAGTGGCAGTTGTTGGTGTACTAGTAGTAGTAGGTCTGGTAGTTGTGGATGGTGTGGTAGATGTAGTAGTTGCAGTACCAGTTGTAGTTGTTGTTGGTGTTGTAGTAGTTCCGGTAGTTGTGGACGGTGTTGTAGATGTACTAGTTGCAGTACTAGTAGAAGTTGTTGGTGTGCTAGTAGTAGTAGATATAATAGTTGTTGATGGTGTTGTAGATGTAGTAGTTGCAGTACTAGTGGCAGTTGTTGGTGTACTAGTAGTAGTAGGTCTGGTAGTTGTGGATGGTGTTGTAGATGTACTAGTTGCAGTACTAGTAGAAGTTGTTGGTGTGCTAGTTGTAGTAGGTATGGTAGTTGTTGATAGTGTTGTTGATGTAGTAGTTGCAATACTAGTGGTAGTTGTTGGTGTGCTAGTAGTAGTAGGTCTGGTAGTTGTGGATGGTGTTGTAGATGTAGTAGTTGCAGTAACAGTTGTAGTTGTTCCGGTAGTTGTGGATGGTGTTGTAGATGTAGTAGTTGCAATACTAGTGGTAGTTGGTGGTGTAGTAGTAGTTATGGTAGTTGTGGCTGTTGTAGATGTAGTAGTTGCAGCACTAGTGGTAGTTAATGATGTACTACTAGTAGTAGGTCTTGTAGATGTGGATGGTGTTGTTGATGTAGTAGTTGCAGTACCAGTTGTAGTCGTTGGTGTTGTTGTAGTTCCGGTACTTGTGGATGATGTTGTAGATGTACTAGTTGCAGCACTAGTAGTAGTTGTTGGTGTGCTAGTAGTAGTAGATATAATAGTTGTTGCTGGTGTTGTAGATGTAGTAGTTGCAGTACTAGTGGCAGTTGTTGGTGTGCTTGTAGTAGTAGGTCTGGTAGTTGTGGATGGTGTTGTAGATGTAGTAGTTGCAGTACTAGTGGTAGTTGTTGGTGTGCTAGTAGTAGTTATGGTAGTTGTGGATGGTGTTGTAGATGTAGTAGTTTCAGTACTAGTGGAAGTTGTTGGTGTACTAGTAGTAGTAGGTCTGGTAGTTGTGGATGGTGTTGTAGATGTAGTAGTTGCAGTACTAGTTGTAGTTGTTGGTGTTGTAGTAGTTCCGGTAGTTGTGGATGGTGATGTTGATGTACTAGTTGCAGTACTAGTGGTAGTTGTTGGTGTGCTAGTAGTAGTAGGTATGGTAGTTGTTGATGGTGTTGTAGATGTAGTAGTTGCAGTACTAGTGGTAGTTGTTGGCGTAGTAGTAGTTGTGGATGGTGTTGTAGATGTAGTAGTTGCAGTACTAGTGGTAGTTATTGGTGTACTAGTAGTAGTAGGTCTGGTAGTTGTGGATTGTGTTGTAGATGTACTAATTGCAGTACTAGTAGAAGTTGTTGGTGTGCTAGTAGTAGTAGGTATGGTAGTTGTTGATGGTGTTGTAGATGTAGTAGTTGCTGTACTAGTGGTAGTTGGTGGTGTGCTACTAGTAGTAGGTCTGGTAGTTGTGGATGGTGTTGTAGATGTAGTAGTTGCAGTACCAGTTGTAGTAGTTGGTTTTGTAGTAGTTCCAGTAGTCGTGGATGTTGTTGTAAATGTAGTAGTTGCAGTACTAGTGGTAGTTGTTGGTGTGCTAGTAGTAGTAGGTCTGGTAGTTGTGGACGGTGTTGTAGATGTAGTAGTTGCAGTACTAGTGGTAGTTGGTGTGATAGTAGTAGTAATGGTAGTTGTGGATGGTGTTGTCAATGTAGTAGTTGCAGTACTAGTGGTAGTTATTGGTGTGCTAGTGGTAGTAGTTCTGGTATTTGTGGATGGTTTTGCTGTGCTGGTACTTGAAGATCTAGTAGATGTGGATTGTGTTGTTGATGTTAAAGTGACTGATGTTGTGGAACTAATTTGTGTAGTGCTGATTGTTTTTGGTGTACATGGTAATTCATAAGTTTTAATTTCACATGTCTTAGTGCAGTAAGTTACAGATGTGCAGCCTCTGTGGTCATTTTCGGTTCTATATATTATAGTATCTGTAAAAACAAAGAAGCATAGTTAATATACATCCTCTGTAGAGTATTCATAACATCACATATCTTGTCTTTCTTTAGTCTCACACCCTCCTGACACTTGGATAACTTTGTGGGGTATCATCATACAACCCATTAAGAACCTAGCAATCTGGTGGACCATTATGCAATAGGTAGCATCTATCCTTGTGTATCTATGCCTATTTCCCTATAGATTGTAAGCTTGCGAGCAGGGCCATCCTACCTCTATGTCTGTCTGGTTTTACCCAGTTTTGTTCTATTACTGTTGTTCTAATTGTAAAGTGCAACAGAATATGCTGCGCTATATAAGAAACTGTTAATAAATAAAATAAATAACTAATAGATTTGACATGTCTCTTGCTTTTATATTATAGAGAGAGCAAATCTTTGGTACTTGTATACCTAATTTAAACTAGAGCTGTGCACAGACTTATGTAATTTTGTTTTTGTTTTGGCTCTATAGGCCCATACACATTAGACGATGTCGCTCTGTGAGCGACGTTGTCTAGTGTTTCCCCTCCCAGGCCGGACGGTCGGCGGCCGCCTGTACACACTGAGCGATATGACCGCTCATATCGCTCAGTGACGTCATGCCTCCGCCGGCCGTGCATGCAGCTCCTGGACCACAGTCCAGATCGAGCATGCATGCACGCCGACAGCGATGATCGTTGCCGACCCGTGGGGTCACGCATCGGTCGTCGCTGGCGGCATACACACTAAAATGAGCGACATCGCTCAGGGAGGGGGAAAATGAGCAATGTCGCTCATTTTATCGGCAAGTGTGTATGGGCCTTAAATCATGGTTGTGTTTTGCTTATTGCCAAAACCACGTCAAATGTTTTAGTTTTGGTTTTGTATATGTATTTCTTCAAAATTACAGCTAAAATCATGCAATTTGGGTCTTTGTTTGTTCCTACAATATTATTATCCTCAATAACATTCATTTCCTACTATTTCCAGTGTGAAATTGCACCTGAAATCAAGAAAAAGGGTCTTACATGACATCCAAAATACTAGAGCTTTGGTTTTTGTATCTGAGATTAGAACTTGGGGGGATGACTCGAACCTGGACTCGATTCATCTCGTAACCCCAAAGTGACCCGAGTCCATACTCGGTTTGATTCAAAACCACTAGCGTTTTTAAAATGGGTGCAGTGTGTGCAGTGCACATGGGCCCCCTTTATTTTTATACTTACACTCCACAGTCCCGCGGTGCAGAAATCACTGGGAAAATGGCCCCATTTTCCCAGTGTTTCGTACATGTGCAGTAGGAAAATCACAGGAAAAATGCCCGCTGGGTCATTTCCCTGGAGATCTGCGCATGCACTCTAAACTCTGGGACAGCGGTAGGGTCCCCTAGGGACCCTAGTGCCCAGAGTTACAGCGCTGCCAGCTAGAGAGGAGGGGGCCCAGATCAGACCTGTACATCATCATCTCTAATATAAGATATAGAATTGATGTTGTTTTTAAGATGAATGCATAATATTAATCAATTATCGAATGGAAATCAGAGAAACATCAAAGCCAAACTATGGAAATATAACAGATTTACATATTGTTATCTGGATGTCCAGATATTATACCATTTATCTTATATAATAGGCGTATTGACCTTATTGTGCTGTGCTGTAGCTGTCTAGCACTCTATTACAAATCACCTCCGCTTTGAACATTAAATAAATAAATACTGCCAGCAATACCACGTCATAACTTGTATGCATTATTGTCTTACGCTAATAGTCATAACCTAGCTGCAACTACAGGGCAATCTATTTACCTTACATGGAGGTCAATACTTGTATATAAAGGCTTTTACTCTAATGTGTTTTCAGTCCAATATGATAGAGTCGCAATCCTAGGAGATCCTAATCGTAACATTTTCTTGCAGTTGACTTGTGACTGCTGTGTATGGGGCACAATATTGGCCCTCATTCCGAGTTGTTCGCTCGCAAGGCGATTTTAGCAGAGTTACACACGCTAAGCCGCCGCCTACTGGGAGTGAATCTTAGCTTCTTAAAATTGCGAACGATGTATTCGCAATATTGCGATTACAAACTACTTAGCAGTTTCTGAGTAGCTTCAACCTTACTCGGCATCTGCGATCAGTTCAGTGCTTGTCGTTCCTGGTTTGACGTCACAAACACACCCAGCGTTCGCCCAGACACTCCTCCGTTTCTCCAGCCACTCCCGCGTTTTTTCCGGAAACGGTAGCGTTTTTATCCACACGCCCATAAAACGCCGTGTTTCCGCCCAGTAACACCCATTTCCTGTCAATCACACTACGATCGCCGGAGCGAAGAAAAAGCCGTGAGTAAAAATACTATCTTCATAGCAAAATTACTTGGCGCAGTCGCAGTGCGAACATTGCGCATGCGTACTAAGCAGAAAAACGCTGCGATGCGAAGAAAAATACCGAGCGAACGACTCGGAATGAGGGCCATAGTTTCAAATATAAGCTACAAGCAGTTACCCAGAATGTCTTAAACTACAAATTGGCTGATGACAGAAGAAATAGTGATCTGGCGACTAATGACAATAGCTAATCAAAGTCTAAAACTCCATCCCCAAGAGACATAAGATACCTACAGTAAAAAGTTGTAACTGAACTAACATTGTTGTCTCACCATAAAGTTAATGCAGACCGGGGATATTGGCTTTCACAGCCTGTCACGCCCAAGAGGTGTATCATCTCTTCAGGCATATGAAATGCATTCTGATATTATAAACTCTATTTTGGCTGATGACAGCCCTTCTGAGCCATCTTTAACACCAGTAACCATTTAACATATATAATAACTTATCTAATAACAAATGAAACCTTATAAGCAGTGCTGCAAGTATGGTGGTACATGGCGGTACGGCGTACCGGTAAGAAATTCCCAGCCGGTACATCGTACCGCTGGGCCACCACCTTGCAAACACAGTGGAGAAAGGAGAGCGCAGAATGCACCTCTCCTCTCCTTCAATCTGTTTCATCCCTGTGAGTCAGTCCGGTGGTTGCAGCAGCGGCGGCGGCACGTACTGATTTGTGAGCCAATAAGAGCTCGCGGACCAGCAGCCAATCAGGGTCCACTGCTGTCGGACCGCAAGCTCTGATTGGCTCGCATACCAGCGACAGAATCTGATCTGTGGGACAACGCCGCAGAAAGAGACCGGACTGGGGGCAGGGTAGGCGCTCTCCTCTCCCTTCCCCGACCGCAGCAGCAGACAAGTGCTGGCCCCAGGCAGCAGCAGCAACAACAACAACGGTGATTTGCATTGCTGGGGGGCATATCTGGCACTGTGGGGGCATATCTGGCACTATGAGGGCATAGCTGGCACCGTGTGGGCATGTGTATCTGGCACTGTGGGGGCATATCTGGCACTGTGGGGGCATATCTGGCACTATGAGGGCATTGCTGGCACCATGTGGGCATGTGTATCTGGCAACGTGGGGGCATATCTGGCAACGTCTGGGCATACTGTATCTGGCAAGGTGGGGTAATATGTTTATCTGGCACTGTGGGGGCATACAGGTATCTGGCACTATGGGGGCATATCTGGCGCTGTAGGGGCATGTGTATCTGGTAATGTGGGGGCATATCTGGCACTGTGGGGGTATATCTGGCCGCATGGGGGAATATTTGTATCTGGCACTGTGGGGGCATATTTAGCACTGTGGGGGAATGCGTATCTGGCATTGTGGGGGCATATCTGGCACTATGAGGGTATATCTGGCACCGTAGGGGCATGTGTATCTGGCAACATGGGGACATATCTGGCAACGTGTGGGCATACTGTATCTGTCAGCGTGGGGCATATGTGTATCTGGCACTGTGGGGGCATATTTGGCACTGTGGGGGCATGTGTATCTGTCAATGTGGGGGCATATCTAGCAACATGGGGGCATATCTGACAAGGTGGGGTAATATGTTTATCTGGCACTGTGGGGGCATATTTGGCAGTATGAGGGCATATCTGGCATCTTGGGGGAATATGTGTATCTGACACTGTGGGGACATATCTAGCACTGTGGGGGCATGTGTATCTGGCAATGTGGGATCATATCTGGCAATGTGGGGGCATATCTCCCAACGTGGAGGAATATATGTATCTGGCACTGTGGGGACATATGTGTACCTGGCACTGTGGGGGCGTATGTGTATCTGGCACTGTGGGGGCTTATCTAGCACCATGGGGGCATATGTGAATCTGGCACTGTGGGGGCATGTGTGTATCTGGCACTGGGGGGCATATGTGTATCTGGCACTGCACTATTGGGGTCATATGTGTATCATGCCCCACTTTCATTGGCCACACCCCATGTGGCATGTGGCCACACCCATTTTTTTTCATGAAGGCGCGCACACACAGTACCCATAAGAATTTTTTTCTACTTGCAGCACTGCTTATAAGTATTGGCAGGGTAAATGGTCAACTTGTATTTAAATTATTTATGTATTACTAAATTACTTCAGTATTGTAACCAGACAGACTGTTTATAAAAAATGAGACAATGGGGTAAATTTTCTAAGATGGGAGTTCTATTTAAGATGAGATGTTGCCCACAGCAACCAATCAGATTCCAGGCATTATCTTGTAGAAGGTGCTAGGTAAATGAGAAGTAGAATCTGATAGGTTGCTATTGGCAACATCCCATCTTAAATAGAACTCCCATCTTAGAAAATTTACCCCAATGATGGGGTCCTTCTGCCAGCCCATCAGTCCATGATTGGTGCCTTCTCCTAGACCATCACCACACACAAAATTCAGATGTTTCTAACAATTCTTCCAATGACATCAATCACAGGCCCACCCAGAATGATGGTGTGCTAACCTCATTATAATTAAATCATTTAAAGTTGTGTATTGGAAGGTATGGAACCTCCTGTTCTACTGCAGCAAGATGGCCACTGGATTCAGCTGTTTTCCCACTATAGTAGTATGACTAGAGATCTGAGAACTACCTCCATACAACTACCTACTCCCTATCACTCCTAAACCAGCTCCATCCCCTAATAAAAAAAACATTTTCCTTCAAATCTATCTAAAATTAGCAAACAGGCCCTATTTAAGTCTAATTTAAATGTTACATTTCTAAACATAGAACAGCAACTCGCTGAATGTCAATTAAATAAAGCTGAATGTTATTTAAACTTACTTTATGAAATAGTTTTACATATTTATTCTTACACTAACCAATTAACTGGAAAAGTGTGTGTATGGAGTTACTTGACCCAAGGTAAAAACCAAATAACCTGCCGAGTCACCAGCACAATGTGGCATTCAATCAGGGTAAAAAGGCCAAATCCCTTCTCCTTGAGGCCCCCACATAAAAGGAGATAAGCGGGTGCAGTCCAACATTATACTCTGGAAGCAATTCATAATCTAAATTAAATAAGAGATAGCAAATCCATATGAGATAGTGTGCAATCTCTCCGATTCATAGCCCATCGCTGCAGCTGACATGGCCTTAATATTTATTAGGACATATGCCATGGGCTGCCTCATAGTCAAATGCTCAAATAAGCACAATTTTACAGGTCAAACAGCAGGGGACAATTTGCGCAAGTAAGTGAATCACCAGCAGTAAGACAAAATGCTTTTGATTAATTGCATACCCAATTAGACTGTCACACCCAAAAAATACACTCTTTCTTCACAAATGATAGCCTATAGGGGGTAATTCCGAGTTGATCGCAGCAGCAACTTTGTTAGCAGTTGGGCAAAACCATGGGGGTCATTCCGAGTTGTTCGCTCGCAAGCTGCTTTTAGCAGCATTGCACACGCTAAGCCGCCGCCTACTGGGAGTGAATCTTAGCTTATCAAAATTGCGAAGGAAAGATTAGCAGAATTGCGAATAGACACTTCTTAGCAGTTTCTGAGTAGCTCCAGACTTACTCGGCATCTGCGATCAGTTCAGTCAGTTTCGTTCCTGGTTTGATGTCACAAACACACCCAGCGTTCGCCCAGACACTCCTCCGTTTCTCCAGCCACTCCCGCGTTTTTCCCAGAAACGGTAGCGTTTTTTCGCACACACCCATAAAATGGCCAGTTTCCGCCCAGAAACACCCACTTCCTGTCAATCACATTACGATCACCAGAACGAAGAAAAAACCTCGTAATGCCGTGAGTAAAATACCTAACTGCATAGCAAATTTACTTGGCGCAGTCGCACTGCGGACATTGCGCATGCGCATTAGCGACTAATCGCTCCGTTGCGAGAAAAAAATAACGAGCGAACAACTCGGAATGACCCCCCATGTGCACTGCAGGGGAGGCCGATGTAACATGTGCAGGGATAGTTAGATTTGGGTGTGGTGTGTTCAAACTGATATCTAAATTGCAGTGTAAAAATAAAGCAGCCAGTATTTACCCTGCACAGAAACAAAATAACCCACCCAAATCTAACGCTCTCTGCACATGTTATATCTGCCCCCCCTGCAGTGCACATGGTTTTGCCCAACTGCTAACAAAGTTCCTGCTGCGATCAACTCAGAATTACCCCAATAGATCTAAAGCTACCATGATAGTGAATAATTAAAGCAGGATATTCCTGGTTAAGCTACTCAAAAACCCTTCCACCAGCCACAGGGGGTACAGCAAATACCATCCAAATATGTCCTGAAACCTGTTGAATCAGCTGCATGAGTTATAAATTCTAATTATACATTGGCCACTGCTGGAGGAATGCAAGAAAAGACTCAAAACTGTCAAAAGGTCTCTCTTGATTTTTGCAGGCAATCAACAAATTTTTTATCCCTGCGAAAATGTTTGGTCTTTCTACCGAAAAACCCTACCCATGGGAATAACTTAACACAAAGTTTAGTAAATTTAAAAGATTAAGCCTAGCATCAAATTGCATCTCTCAGCATCAATGCCTTGTTGGATGGAAGGTGACAGGTCTGCCAAAGGATCAATTCTGATTCCTACAGTATAGTAAGACAGCAATGATGTAGGACCTTCCGTCATGTCATAGGCATATCTCCCAACAGTCCCAATTTTCGCGGGACAGTCCCATTTTTTTGGGACTGTCCCACCCGTGGTCCCCAGTGTCCCGCGGTGGGGGGCAGTTGGGAGGCTTCCATCACCGCTGCCCTGCTTAGCAGAGCAGCGGTGAATATGCGCACAGCATCTATTCACGGGAGACAGAGGGAGAGAGGTCATGCCAGCAGCTCATAGAGCGCTGGGCATGCCCCCTCAGTGATGAAAATGGTGGGGTTTGGCTCGCAATCATGGCACTCCCACAAGTCACGTCCCCTTTCTCATAAACGATGCCCTGCTTTTCAAGTGCGGGCACAGCTTTGTCGCGCAGTTGTACCAGCCACTGCTTTAGCAATGTTGGGAGATATGTCATAGGTCAGCGGTGGCCAACCCGCGGCTCTCGAGCCGCATGCGGCTCTTTCATCCGCTGCATGTGGCTCTTTCATTCGCCGCATGCGGCTCGGCCAGCTCCTGGCCACCGTTGCCCGGCACATACACTTGTCTCCAGCGGCAGTGTCACTCTTTAATTCAGTGCCGGTCCATGAGCTAATCAGAGCTTGCGGACCGGCAGCTAAGGATGCCGGGCCACGAGCTTTGATTGGCACACGGACCGGCACCTAATTGAAGAGAGACACCGCCGCCGGAGAGTGAGGGGTAGTAGAGGCATATGCTGCGCTCGCCTCCCCTCACAGACAGCAGCAGCACGGGGGAAGGGGGGGCATGTATATCTGGCACTGGGTGCATTGCTGGCACTGGGGGGACACGTATTTCTGGCACTAGGGGGGAATATCTGGCACTGGGGAAATTGCTGGCACTGTGGGGACATGTATATCTGGCACTGGGGGCATATCTGGCACTGGGGGCATAGCTGGCACTGTGGGGACACGTATATCTGGCACTGGGGGCATAGCTGGCACTGTGGGGACATGTATATCTGGCACTGGGGGCATATCTGGCACTGTGGGGACATGTATATCTGGCACTGTGCGGACATGTATATCTGGCACTGTGGGCATAGCTGGCACTGGGGGTATAGCTGCCACTGTGGGGACATGTATATCTGGCATTGTGGGGACATGTGTATCTGGCACTGGGGGCATAGCTGGCACTGTGGGGGCATGTGTATCTGGCATTGGGGGCATATCTGGCACTGGGGGCATATCTGGCACTGTGGGGACATGTTTATCTGGCATTGTGGGGCATATGTGTATCTGGCACTGTGAGCATATCTGTATCTGGCACTGTGAGGCATATATGTATTTGGCACTGTTGGGCATATGTGTATCTGGCACTGTGGGGCATCTGTGTACTTGGTACTGTGGGGCATATGTGTATCTGGTACTGTAGGGCATATATGTATCTGGCACTGCGGGCATATATATATCTGGCACTGTGGGGACATATGTGTATCTGACACTGTGGGGACATATGTTTCTGGCAGTGTGGAAGCACCCATTTATTGGCATTTTTATATGTATGTGGCACTGTACTGGGGCATTATATGTATGTGGCACTGTACAACATGACTAAAAATGGAGTTTTGACACAAGGTCATACTCCTACAAACGTCATACCGAAAGGAGTGTGCACTAAAATGGGGTGTGGCTTTGTGAAAACTAGGCCACGCCCCCATTTTTGCTCCTGCGCCTTCGGCGCGCATGATGCTGGCTCTTGCCTTTGACTACAGATCTTTTCTTTGCCTCTGACTGGTTGGCCACCCCTGTCATAGGTGATGGAAACACTAAAGTCCATGAACAGTCCCTGAACAGAAAAAAGTAAATATGTGCAGCAGCAAAAATCAGAAGCACCCACTGCCAAGAACTCATCAAGATAGTGTGCTAATCCTGGTTCCCCTTTATCCACACAATTACACCAATTCAAAAAGGTGCTGAATTTCTTGAACCTTGCTTCTAGCAGTCTTTAATGGAGTGAGGAGCTCCACATAAAAGTTAAAAGTGTTAAAAATGACCCCTAGCCACCACCATACACTGTCCATACATGCACTGTACCCAAGGGCGTAGCTACCATAGGTGCAGGGAGTGCAGTTGCTATGGGGCCCAGAGCTGAGAGGGGCCCACTTTCCCTGCCAAAATTACATGTGTTATATACATTTTTTACCATTGGGTGATACTTAGGAGACCTTACAAACGTATTCCTTAGGGTTTAGAATAAAGCTAAATGCCCCTGGATCTGCTCATTGTAAAGTGGTATAAAATGAAATGGAGGGCATTATAATGTTGCATAATATGAACTGGGGGCTCTGTAATATGGTATACTATGAAATGGAGACACTACAGTAGGTTTAATATGAACTGAGGGCACTCTATGTCATAATGTGAATTGGGGGTACTGTGTTGCATAATGTGTACTGGCAGCTCTACAGTGTAACATAACAGGAACTAGGGTGCTACTATAGTTCATAAAATAAACTAGGGCACTACTATGGGGCATAACATTATCTGAGGCACTACTGTGATTCAGAAAATGAACTAGGGCACTTTTATGGGGAATATAATTAACAAATGCTGCAGAGAGGTGTCTTTCTAGAAAAATTGGGGCAGGGGTCCTTTCAAAATATTGCTATAGGACCCTCAGTGTTCTGGCTACGCCCCTGACTGTACCTACTGGGGATACTTGACATCAAGCCATACCTTGACATCTTTACAACAGAGATCCATAACAGTAATGCCATGTTGTTACTTGTGAAACTCCTCCTCATATGTTCTCCATACAATGCCCCTTCCCAAACTGAGCAGGCTGTGTATCAGAAGATGATACCTGATCATGTTCATGTATTTGGACTTATGAGTTTCAAAATAGACAGCAGCAAAAACATAAATGCTACTAAGCAAATCTTTATATGACCTATTCTCATCTTCATCAACAACACCACTGCCAATACCGTCTATGTAGATGTGTCCAAATACACCTATTGTATCTTCAAATTGTCACGAATAACCCTGTTTAGTGTGCCATGGACATTACTACTTAGCCTCACCAAAATACTATTCCTAAGTACCTATTGCACTAGAGGGCTGATTTCTAGCAGCCCAAGCTGATGGCAAACTACAGTACCTACTCAAGAGGGATCAGTTTATTAATCATACTCAGATGAAGTTCACAGAGAATAAGTAACTGGATCACTCAAAATAGTTGAAACACAGGGCTACAGGACATACATATGATCACACATCTCACCATCCATAAACAAAGGCATAGTCAAAGAAGCAAGATTACTAGGCTTGGCAGTAACAAGATCAGTGTCCAATGAAGGAGGTGGATGAGATCCCACATTCCACACCCCCTAATTATATTGTGAAAAAAAGGCACCACAGGTCAGAGCACCAACGAATAGCTGAGTTGTGGCCTGACTAAATAGCTCCAGACAACACATAGTTAGCAATGCCACATCCACTTAAAATTGCTGCCAAACTGAAGGACCTGTTGTAGAAGAAGTACTCGATAAAGGAGCAATACCCTGGCACCCAGTGCCCAACAGTAGAGAAGCTAGACACAAAAAAGCCCCACTGCAGCAGCTGGAACTAACTCAGGTGATCCATAACAGAAGTCCAAGGAATCTCCACCAACAGCAAGGCTTGTGCAGAAGTCTCTACCCCAGTCACTCCAACAAAAAAAGCCTTGGGATGGGGAAGGAGGAACCTGTTTATGGGTCCTGGCAATCCTTCCTTGAACACTTTCATCTCAGCCAACAGCAGAAATGAATGGCATAGCCAGACCACCCTGTAATTGACTTTGCACAAAACCCATAGGAAGGGGAATAGAAGACACAAGCCTCTTGCCCCATTAAACAAGCAAGCCATGAATACCTCTGGCAACTCATATCTTTCTATCAACATGGCCTGTGCTGCTGCCACCAGGGATGCCAAACACTACACTACAGGACAGCATCTGACCAATAAATCATCAAAAGTTGAAGCAAGGAAGAGGCAAACAACTACAGACCAGTGAGTCTTACATCAGTAGTAGGGAAACTAATGGAAACACTCTTAAAAGAAAGAGTTGTAGATTATCTAAAATCCAGCAATTTACAGGATCCCAAACAGCATGGATTCACTGGGGGGAGATCATGTCAAACAAATCTTATTGACTTTTTTGACTGTGTGACTAAAGTGATGGATAAAGGTGGAGCCGTGGATATAGCTTATCTAGACTTTAGTAAGACTTTTGATACTGTCCACATCGCAGACTGCTAAATAAACTTAAAAGCTTGGGATTGGATACTAGGATTATTAAATGGATAAGATCTTGGTTGCAGGATAGAAAGCAGAGCGTTGTGGTAAATGGAGTGCATTCACAGGAGGGAAATGTTACCAGTGGAGTTCCCCAGGGATCTGTACTTGGACCAGTGCTTTTTAATATATTTATTGGTGACATTGCAAATAGCATTAAAGGGAAAGTTTGCCTTTTTGCAGATGACACAAAGGTATGCAACAGGGTAGACACACCAGGTGTGGTAAAACAAATGACTGAGGATCTAGGTAGACTAGAGCAGTGGTTCTTAAACTCGGTCCTCAGGACCCCACACGGTTCATGTTTTCCATGTCACCCAGCAGGCACACTGTGTATCACCAACTGTCACATTTGAAAAATCTACAGGTGACCTGCAAAACATGCACTGTGTGGGGTCCTGAGGACCGAGTTTGAGAACCACTGGACTAGAGGAGTGGTCAAAAGTGTGGCAATTACAGTTTAATGCCCAAAAATGCAAAATCATGCACTTGGGTCTCAAAAATCCAAAGGCTAAATATTGTATTAATGGCACTACACTGGAAACTACAGAGGAAAGGGATCTAGGAGTCATTATTTCAGGTGACTTTTAGGTAGGTAAGCAATGTAACAAAGCAATGAGGAAGGCTAGTCAGATGCTTTGCTGCATTGAGAGAGGAATCAGCAGCAGAAAGAAAGAAGTAATAATGCCACTGTATATGTCATTGGTACGGCCTCATCTAGAATACTGTGTTCAATTTTGGAGGCCATATCTTCAAAAAGATATTAATACATTATAGACTGTACAAAGAACGGCAACTAAAATGGTGCATGGCCTACATCACAAAACTTACCCAGAAAGACTAAAAAAAATCTCAATATGTATAGTTTGTAGCAGAGAAGGGAAAGGGGGGACATGATAGAAACTTTCAAATATATAAAGGGTTTTAACAAAGTCCAGGAGGGAAACATTCTCCAAATGAAGAGAAGCAATAGGCACTGAGACTGGAGGGGGGTGGTTCAGGAGCAATATGAGGAAAAATTACTTCACAGAAAGGGTAGTGGACAAGTGGAATAGCCTCCCATCAGAGGTGGTAGAGGCTAAGACAGTAGAGCAATTTAAACATGCATGGGATAAACATGAGGATATCCTTACAAAGAAATAAGGATCAAATAAGTTTTGAGATAAAAATATGGTTAAAAAAAGGGCAGACTAGATGGGCCAAGTGGTTCTTATCTGCTGTCAAATTCTATGTTTCTATGTAACCCCTCTTATGGTACCACACTAACTGCCCACCTCATTCCACTATGACCCATTATCCACCTTGACCATAGGCGTTTCTATCATGGGTGCAATGTGTGCAGTACACACAGGCTCCTGGGTCCAGGGGTGTGGCACACTGTACACACTGCACCCATGTTGTTTTATACTTACCTTTCCATAGTCTTTCTACAGGCACTGCAGCTGCAGTAGCCGTGGCAAAATTCACTTCCGAAATGTCCACTGCACATGCGCAATAGGAACTTAGTCTCCAGACCATGGTGGGTGCCATGTTTCCAGAGACCTGCACATGCACAGTAGACTCTGGCCCAATGCCGGAGCCTACCATGTCATGGAGAGGATTCTGCACATGGGCACCCTGCTCTCTTAAAATGTCCCTGACCTTGGCCCATGCTACCAACATCATCATACCTAGAACACTGTCAGGAGCATTAGGCCATCAGAAGGATGTGCTGCCTAGATATTGGACCACCAGAAGTTAGGTGGTGATCTAATAAGGGATAATAGCTAAACCGGATGCATGAGCACATTCAACAGATACCGAACACATGGCAGGTGGGGACACACATTTGAAGACATGGGCTTGGCAACACAAGAGGGCCCACACCTGTAGCATAAAGCTCTTTTCACAGTTGTTTATAGCAAGTTTTAGCATACAGAACAAATTGCTTTTTTTCTGTATCTCCAACAGTTGGACTGATCTTGGCTGGATCTCTCTTTGTGTGCAATGGGTCTTTCAGGGTGGGAACTGGGTGGCAAACTTGCAATCACACTGAACTGTTAGATCTTGTGGGTGTTTCAAGGGAGTGTCATATGTGTGTGTTATGGTTTGAGGAAAGTACCTAGGTAGACTGGCATGGAGACCGGGGTGGCAGATGACCAAAAGTAGGACAAACTTGGAAGTTGATAGTCTTCAGGACAATAATCCTGGATCTTTTGGACAATAACCCCAGACACCTGCGTGTAAGACTCGTAGAGTGCATCAGCAGGCCTTCTTGTCTATAAGAGACGCATTTCCCTTAAGACTTTATGCACCTATCTGTACTGGGATGCCCACCAGGACTTACACCACTGGCGACAGTACGAGCTTGACCCCGAGATGACTAGAGTTATCTGTCGGTAGAAAAGACAAAGACAGGAAGAGAAAGACTAGGACCAGAAATAGGACTGAGGACATATTAAAAGAGCTGAGACAATATACAAGGATATATAGGTCAGGGAGAGACACTGTAATGCAATGGGGCTGTGGTGATAAAGGGCAAATGTGGTGGTTATGTATGAATCAACTGAATTCAAATGACAATGATAATGGTCAGTTGCAGGAAAAACCAAAGACAAGACACTACACCTGATGCTAGGCAGACAGGATCCAGATAGGGTAAAGCAAAGATTCTCAAACACGAGAGCTCACAGGGCTGGCAGTTTCTCATAGGAAGATGGAAGTTATAACTAGCATTTGTGGAGTGCACAGGAAAGGCATATAAGAGGTGACTGCACCAATCCAAACCAAGGGGTCTTAATTTAGCTGCACATCCATGCACTTTATTCATTAATTACACAACAACAGGGAACTCTGTCTGCTTCCGGTGTCCCCGTTGACAGGTGCCCCGCGGTTCCCAGCATGCCGCACGCCCAACGTGAGCCTGTTGCTAGGCACCAGGTGGGGACCAGGAGCCCTAGTGGTCGGAAGAGATGCAGCATCCCGGTCACCAGGCAACAGCCAGGACCCGCATCTCCCATCTGCCACCATGCAGCTGCTAACAGCGTGCAGCTATAGTCTAATTTCTGAGGCAAGCATATGGAGAAGGGAAGCCTGTTTTAGATGGATCTCTTGCACCCAGCATAAGGCAGGTACAAGTGTTGGTACCTGCCAATTGGTTCAAGTTCACAACAAGGGAGCCCCTGGTCCCATAACTAAACTGCTTCATAGCATCATTAAACTTGTTCAGAACTTTAGTACACGTACCATTTCTTTTCTTGCCATGCTGTGGACGAGGTGGATCACTCTGCTTCATGTGCCACAGGTTACTATTCCCAATAGATTACCATGTGAATAGTGTTCTCAGGCAGTTTAGTTATGCTAGCCTAGGGGGTCCAATGTTCTGAACTTGAGCTACAAGTGTTAATACGGTTAATATGGTCAGAGATTACCTGCTGTGGTCCCCGGTTTTCGACCTAAAAAAGCAGCCGCCATTATTTCACAGGGGATTATTTCTTGCCGAGTTTACAGAGCTCCAGAATGTAAAGATGGCATTAGCGATTGTAGAATATGAGCTACACTCTGCAAAAACAGTAGGAGAGAGATCTGTATGATCACTCCCCGGCACGCACTACTCGTACTGTATCAGGGCCAGATTAACAATAGGGCGGATGGAGCTACAGCTCCAGGCCTCCACATACAAATAGGCCCATCATGCTAGCCAAACAATCATAAATCATAAGTATTAAAATAGTTTTTTTAGTTTTCTCACAAAATGATGCATATTATCTATGTTTATGTATTTAGGAAGTCATTAGGGCTCATGGTGTATAGGGTGTACACACCCATATGGCTCTGGCCACACCCACACAACACTAGTCACAGCTCCTCCCCTTCTCAGTATAGGCCCTTGAAAATTTTCAGCTCCAGGCCCATGTGGCCCTTAATCCGGCCCTGTACTGTATATGTGCAGTAGTGTTGCTGTCCCGGCAAATGAAAGTAAAATGATCACTAATGCAATATCTTTACTTTAATACATCGCAGGGCCGAGTTCCTATCAGTGCCCCAGTCCCTACATGTGAAAAATGATACATCTTGTAGATAAGTTAATAAATTATAAATTCTGCAAATGTTTCTAATGTTGGTATAGGAATATTGGAAAGGTATTACTAATATTATGACAACTCATTAATATAAAAATATTATATGCTGCTTAATAAAAAAGAAAAGGAATGAACAAGTGTATTATTTAGATACCATTCTATTTGAATCCACTATGAGTCCATCCAGAATTACTGTACGATATACACTGCTCAAAAAAATAAAGCGAACACTAAAATAACACATCCCAGATCTGAATGAATGAAATATTCTTATTAAATACTTTGTTCTTTACATAGTTGAATGTGCTGACAACAAAATCACACAAAAATTATCAATGGAAATCAAATTTATTAACCCATGGAGGTCTGGATTTGGAGTCACACTCAAAATTAAAGTGGAAAAACACACTACAGGCTGATCCAACTTTGATGTAATGTCCTTAAAACAAGTCAAAATGAGGCTCAGTAGTGTGTGTGGCCTCCATGTGCCTGTATGACCTCCCTACAATGCCTGGGCATGCTCCTGATGAGGTGGCGGATGGTCTCCTGAGGGATCTCCTCCCAGACCTGGACTAAAGCATCCGCCAACTCCTGGACAGTCTGTGGTGCAACGTGGCGTTGGTGGATGGAGCGAGACATGATGTCCCAGATGTGCTCAATTGGATTCAGGTCTGGGGAACGGGCGGGCCAGTCCATAGCATCAATGCCTTCGTCTTGCAGGAACTGCTGACACACTCCAGCCACATGAGGTCTAGCATTGTCTTTCATTAGAAGGAACCCAGGGCCAACCCCACCAGCATATGGTCTCACAAGGGGTCTGAGGATCTCATCTCGGTACCTAATGGCAGTCAGGCTACCTCTGGTGAGCACATGGAGGGCTGTGCGGCCCCCCAAAGAAATTCCACCCCACACCATTACTGACCCACTGCCAAACCGGTCATGCTGGAGGATGTTGCAGGCAGCAGAACGTTCTCCTTGGCGTCTCCAGACTCTGTCACGTCTGTCACATGTGCTCAGTGAGAACCTGCTTTCATCTGTGAAGAGCACAGGGCGCCAGTGGTGAATTTGCCAATCTTGGTGTTCTCTGGCAAATGCCAAACGTCCTGCCCGGTGTTGGGCTGTAAGCACAACCCCCACCTGTGGACGTTGGGCCCTCATACCACCCTCATGGAGTCTGTTTCTGATCGTTTGAGTAGACACATGCACATTTGTGGCTTGCTGGAGGTCATTTTGCAGGGCTCTGGCAGTGCTCCTCCTGTTCCTCCTTGCACAAAGGTGGTGTAGCGGTCCTGCTGCTGGGTTGTTGCCCTCCTACGGCCTCCTCCATGTCTCCTGATGTACTGGCCTGTCTCCTGGTAACACCTCCATGCTCTGGACACTACGCTGGCAGACACAGCAAACCTTCTTGCCACAGCTCGCATTGATGTGCCATCCTGTATGAGCTGCACTAGCTGAGCCACTTGTGTGGGTTGTAGACTCCGTCTCATGCTACCACTAGAGTGAAAGCACCGCCAGCTTTAAAAAGTGACCAAAACATCAGCCAGAAAGCATAGGAGCTGGGAAGTGGTCTGTGGTCACCACATGCAGAACAACTCCTTTATTGGGGGTGTCTTGCTAATTGCCTATAATTCCCATCTGTTGTCTATTCCAGTTGTACAACAGCATGTGAAATTGATTGTCAATCAGTGTTGCTTCCTAAGTGGACAGTTTGATTTCACAGAAGTGTGATTGACTTGGAGTTACATTGTGTTGTTTAAGTGTTCCCTTTATTTTTTTGAGCAGTGTATATGTTCTGAAAATCATCTTAACGTTTCCAAAACTGGGTTCTCAAGGCATCCTGATAGTCCAGGTTTTAAGGATATGCAAGTATAGATGGTATAATCAAACTGACTGTGGGACTAATTAAGGGCCTGATTGAGAGGTGTACACAGTGCCGATGTTTGCACAGTTGAACGATTATTTGCTACTGCACATGTGCAAAAAGTCCAGGAAACCTTTCTAGTAAATGGTTCCATCCTGTCCATCTGTTTAACTTCTTAGTGCAAGTGGCATCGCAAAGGTAGCTTGGTGCATGTGCAGTGCGATCGCAGCTCATGCACTGTCTACTGCTAATCTCTCAGTTGCATGAACATCAGCATTGCGTATAAACATGAATTAGGCCTCGTGCTTTTCAGGGTGGAAACTGGGAGGTGACCTAAAGTGATCCCAAAAAGAGGTGTCATGGGTATGTTATCCAGGGCCGTCTTTTCGTATGGGCTCAATGTGCTCTTGCCCAAGGGCCCCAGGAGTATAAGGGCCCTAAGCTGATAGCTGAGGGTCCCCTCTTTCCAGGGGTACCAGATTTTTTAAATTTGGCCCTGGGAAACCAAAGATATCCGACTTGAAAGTAGTGGTCCCCATCCAAGCCAGTTAATTACTCTTCCCAGCCAGATATCTTGGGTTCTGTCTGACTTAGAGTTTTTCTGAGGGTATACTCCAAAGACTGGGACGCTCCCCTTTTAGTGGACACCGGCAGCTTGTCTTTACTATGCCCAGAACCAGAGATAGCAGCCTTCAAGCAGCTGGTCCATGCTCAAGCTCCACACGCCTAATATGCAGTTTTAGATTTTCGTTGGTGAATTGCTCTGGCTCCTGAACTCTGATCCCCAAGTCCCCAGAACCTCCTGAAAGGTGGGACTCTCTAGTTTTTTTATCCCATTCAAAGCTAAGAAATCTATTTTAAGGAACTTGAGATATCTGCAGTAAGCTGCCCTCCCACTGGAAAATGATAAATATTAAGCCCACTCCACTATACACTCTCCCCTATGTATTAAACACCCCCTACAACCCTGGAAGTAATGTACAAGGGCTTCTTCATTCAATGCCCCCTTCTACAGTTTAGCCCCATCTGTGCAGTAAAGGAGTAATTAGCATAAATTACTGCTCCAGGTCCTAAATGCTCTATCGGAAGATAGAACACCCCCTACCACCAGCGGGACATCAAAGCTGCCGCTGATAACACCACCCACCGCTACCGCTGGAGGATGGGTAGGGGGCCCAGTGCATTGCTGTGCCCAGGGGTCTACACTGCTGTTAAGGCGGCCCTGATGTTATCGGAGTATCATCGGCATGTTTCAGCAGGTGGCTGCGAAAGTAGCAGTATTTTGAAAAATTTACAAGGGAGGATGCACACCAGGCTGGGGCTGCTTGACGAGCCGATGTTGCAACCAATGTTTTGCATGCACCTTTCGAATCAGCTCCCAAATAACCTGTGCTTAAGCATGGATATCTATAAAACCTGGACATGTATGATCCCTTAAGGACCAAGGGACTAATTCAGATCTGATCGCAGCAGCAAATTTGTTAGCTAATGGGCAAAACCATGGTCACTGCAGGTGGGGCAGATATAACATGTGCAGAGAGAGTTAGATTTGGGTGGGTTATTTTGTTTCTGTGAAGGGTAAATACTGGCTGCTTTATTTTTTGTCTGCAATTTAGATTTCAGTTTGAACACACCCCACCCAAATCTAACTCTCTCTGCACATGTTATATCTGTCCCCCCTGCAGTGCACATGGCGTTGCCCATTAGCTAACAAATTTGCTGCTGCGATCAGATCTGAATTAGGCCCCAAGTTTTGGAATCACTGTCTTAAAATTTTCTGATCTTCAGACAATGATTTAAAAATTGATTGAAGGAAACTGTTTATGAAGGAAGATATATAAGGACAAGGAGCCACTGAATTACTGTAGAAACATAATATTAGGAATAGAGTACCTCCCACTGGACCCTTCTTTTGTTCTTTGTACTCATTATTATTTAGATGTCAGGGAGTTCATGCACCTTCTACAAGGTTGGGTTATTTTATTTAATCTGGTTTGCCCTATTATAATAGTTTATTTGTAATCCATTATATTAGCATTGTGTACAAAATATGCTCTGTTGTGAATTAAATTCTGCATCAGGTCCAGTGAGTACAGCACTGTGCTTTCTAATGCTGGGCATACACTATCAGAAAAAATGCCTATCATCTGAGAAGAGAGATCCGTGCAGCCAAGAATCAGTCCCAACAAATTCAAGTCACATATAACTGGTACAGGTATGTTTCATAAATTAAGTAATTGCTTCTTAAATTTAATGTAAAATTTGGTCTGAATGTTTGATAGTTGGCTGAATCATTGGAAAATTATTAGATGACATTTTAAAACACATATTGAGCGGATAACTACTTAGAATTATTAAATGAATGCCAATGTGCAAAATACATTATAAACTTTTAACATGCTATTGGTTTCTAAAGCTGGGTACACACCTAAATATTTATTTATTTGGAATGAACATCTAATAATTAGAGATGAGCGGGTTCAGTTCCTCGGGATCCGAACCCCCCCGAACTTCACCCATTTTACACGGTTCCGAGGCAGACTCGAATCTTCCCGCCTTGCTCAATTAACCCGAGTGCGCCCGAACGTCATCATCCCGCTGTCAGATTCTCGAGAGATTCGTATTCTATATAAGGAGCCGCGCTTCGCCGCCATTTTCACTCGTGCATTGGAGATGATAGCGAGAGGACATGGCTGCGTTCTCTCAGTTTCTGTGTTCAGTGTGCTGCAAATATCTGTGCTCAGTGTGCTGCAAATATCTGTGCTCAGTGTGCTGAAAATATCTACGTTCTCTGCCTGAAAAACGCTCCATATCTGTGCTGCATTGTAGTATATAGTAGGAGGACAGTGCAGAATGTTGCTGACCACCAGTATATATATAGCAGTACGGTACAGTAGTCCATTGCTCTACCTCTGTGTCATCAAGTATACTATCCATCCATACCTGTGCTGCATTTTAGTTGTGCGCAGTATATAGTAGGAGGACAGTGCAGAATTTTGCTGACCACCAGTATATATATAGCAGTACGGTACAGTAGTCCATTGCTCTACCTTTGCGTCGTCAAGTATACTATCCATCCATACCTGTGCTGCATTTTAGTTGTGCGCAGTATATAGTAGGAGGACAGTGCAGAATTTTGCTGACTACCAGTATATATATAGCAGTATGGTACAGTAGTCCATTGCTCTACCTCTGTGTCGTCAAGTATACTATCCATATGTGTGCTGCATGTGCTGTTTGGGGACTATTTTTTAAATCTGCCATCCTGTCTGACACTGCAGTGCCACTCCTAGATGGGCCGGGTGTTTGTGTTGGCCACTTGGGTCGCTTAGCTTAGCCATCCAGCGACCTTGGTGCACCTCTTTTTTTCTTTGCATCATGTGCTGTTTGGGGACTATTTTTTAAATCTGCCATCCTGTCTGACACTGCAGTGCCACTCCTAGATTGGCCAGGTGTTTGTGTCGGCCACTTGGGTCACTTAGCTTAGTCATACAGCGACCTCGGTGCAAATTTTAGGACTAAAAATAATATCGTGGGGTGTGAGTTGTTCAGAATAGACTGGAAATGAGTGGAAATTATGGTTATTGAGGTTAATAATACTATGGGATCAAAATGACCCCCAAATTCTATGATTTAAGCTGTTTTTGAGGGTTTTTTGTAAAAAAAAACACCCGAATCCAAAACACACCCGAATCCGACAAAACATTTTTAGGGAGGTTTTCCCAAAACGCGTCCGAATCCAAAACACGGCCGCGGAACCGAATTCAAAACCAAAACACAGAACCCGAAAAATTCCGGTGCACATCACTACTAATAATGTATGGGAGCAAATGACAAGCAACCATTTGCTCTCACACACTGGAAAACCACCTGTTTAGTTCACTAAAGCTAAGTACACACTACACACTATATAATTATCTGACAGATAATCTGCCAGATCTAGCTGGTTGGAATGAAAAATCTGGTAATGGCTGAGAGCAAATTACAATCTATCATTTGTTCCCAAACACTGGAAAACGAACAAAACCTGTTGTTCATAAAAATTGGTTAAACACAAATTTAACCAACTTGGATGAACAACTGTGTTTGCCAGTTTTGCAGTGTTTGGGAACAAATGATAGATTGTAATTTGTTCTCATCCATTACCAGATTTTCTTTCCACCCAGCTAGATCTGGCAGATTATCTGTCAAATAATTGTACAGTGTGTACCTAGCTTTAGTATGTCTTGACCAGTAAGGACGAGTCTGTTTCCCAGCACACAGTAATCCTAATGAAGGACTGTCTGACCTTACTATACTTTAGTCATACATACTACAGTATCTATTAATCCAGATAAGGCTACCATACTGTTCCTTGTCTACATTACAAATGAGTTCCACTTGCTAGTGTAAAAACACCATTGCTTATCCAGTGGGTATGACCTAGCATGGTAAAGGAATATGTGACTTCCAATCTAAATTAGGAAACCGGATCCACATTGTTGGAGTTCACTTGCTCTAATCATTGACATGTCAGCTGAGGAGTCTCCTATGTTTTACGTGGAGATCTTGACTGTGACGCACTCTGTGTGAGCAACTTGGTATATTACCATATACATTATAACCCTGTGCTCTTCATGCTTACTAATATATAGACGTTCACACAATGGCTGATTTGGACTCAAAAGAACAAAAAGGATGAAAACCTTTCTATCTACGGTTTTCTTTCATAGCTGTGTCCTCATCCCTACATACTCTACAATACACCATGCTTGGCAAATGGGCATTATGGGCAGATGTTACAGGTGACTATAAGAAAATGACAATCTAAAGACAAGGGTTGGGTACGATATGTCAACTGTCATAATGTCAACATATCAACATACAGTATCATCCTTGGTGGCCCAGCTGTGACTGACCTGCTCCCAATGGCTGCAGTGGCATCTTCTGGGTACCAGCAGTAATGTGACTGAGACTTTCGGGTCAGACCTCCAATCCTATGGTGCTAGGATGAGTATTATTTCTTCCCTTGCCATAACTGTAATCCGCACTTTATTCCCCAACTCTAACTTGCCACCCTCCCGAATAACCAACACCTGCCTCCATAGCCTAACCCTCCCGCCTACAGTTTAATCCTAATGTCGACATTCTGACAATGTGAGCACTTCACCTGTCAACATTCTGAGGCTGTCGACAAATTGCCTGTCAACATTTTGCCAATGTCAACATTGTGGTGTTGCCATTGTGAGTGTTGGCACTGTTAACCTTCTGACTTCATCCCCTAGAGACAATTATATTTTTAAGTAGTGGAAAGGACATTATCAAAACATATAAACAATTCTGGAGAAACATTTTAGCCAATTGTTCGTAAAGGTACTTTATGAGTTTACAATATCTCTTTTTAACAGGGTAAGTAAATTAGTAAATATTGTAAAGGTCAAGGGATTTCAAAACCACATATTTTTGGGCTTGTGGAAACACAAGAAGGCTATCTGCAATTAATGAGGTGGAGGTTCACCCTGTTTTCTCAATATCTAAAGCCTATGTGTTCTCAATTAGAAATTCAGCCATATAACCAGCAGAAAAAAATGTATATGTAAAACTGTGCAAAGACTTTCTAATTAACACCAATGTCACATACCAGGTTTATATGGGCGTCCTTGGAAGTAACAGACACATGTAGTTGTAGTCGGAGCTGTAGAAGAGACTGTGCTACTTGTAGATGATTCTGTTGTTACACTTTGAGTTGTACTGGGTGTCGTCAACGATATACAAGTGTAGTTAGTGATGGAAATTGTACCATTGATTCCACACACAGCAATTAAGCAGTGTCCATTCCCGACATAGCTTGTGTAGATTGTTTGATTGTATGCATATATTACGCCATTGTATTCGCAGTAACAGTCTGCAAAGGGGAAAGATGTTAAGGTGAAAATATATAGCCATACACATACACACACACAAAACATTGTACTTAGTATGACAAAATGTGTTATTCTTGTATAAAGATTTTACTCAAAATTGGAAAGTTGGCCCATTATTGACATTTGCAGAAAGAAAATGATAAATATGCCCAAGCATTAATCACTGATATCAATAGTATCAGTATTGAGCATTTTTAAAAATTTTGTAGGCAGTTGACCAGTATCTTTCTCTGATTACACTAACAGACACACACATATTCCAGCCACTAATACACAAAAATGTCAGATCTGTTTAATTTGACAACTCCAATGAGAGAGAGGCAATTTTTCGCCCGTTTTTTAATTCGACACAATTTGACCGTCGAATTCCGGCAAGTGGGTACCGGAATTCAACATATTCAATAAAAAACGGATTCGACAGTCCCGCTGTCGAAAAATGGCCGATTTGACGGATTTTGATTAGACTTGTAAAAATGTAAAAAAAAAAACGGGAAAACTGTAAAAAACACAAAAAAAAATTGCGTGGGGTCCCCCCTCATAAGCATGACCAGCCTCGGGCACTTTTATACAGCGCCCTGCGGCCGTGGCATTAAATATCCGACTAGTCACCTCTGGCCGGGGTACCCTGGGGGAGTGGGGACCCCTTCAATCAAGGGGTCCCACACCCAGCCACCCAAGGGCCAGGGGTGAAGCCCGAGGCTGTCCCCCCCATCCAAGGGCTGTGGATGGGGGGCTGATAGCCTTGAGTAAAATGATAGAATATTGTTTTTTCCAGAAGAACTACAAGTCCCAGCAAGCCTCCCCCGCAAGCTGGTACTTGGAGAACCACAAGTACCAGCATGCGGGTGGAAAAAACGGGCCCGCTGGTACCTGTAATTCTACTGGAAAAAAATACCCAAATAAAAACAGGAGACACACACCTTGAAAGTAAAAGTTTATTTCATACATGCCGACACATACATACTTACCTATGTTGACCCGCCGACTGCCACGCCCCCCTCGTCACTGAAGAATCCGGGGTACCTGAAAATAAAATTATACTCACCTGATCCAGTGTCCTGTGGTCTTTTATTATAATCCACGTACTTGGCAAAAAAAATAAACGAACACCCGGACCAAACGGACTGAAAGGGGTCCTATGTTTACACATGGGACCCCTTTCCACGAATGCCGGGACCCCACGTGACTCCTGTCACAGAGGGTCCCTTCAGCCAATCAGCGAGCGCAACGTCGTGGCACTCTGCTGATTGGCTATGCGCGTCTGAGCTGTCAGACAGCGCATCGCAAAGCCTTACCATTATATTCAATGGTGGGAACTTTGCGGTCAGCGGTGAGGTCACCCGCGGTCAGCGGCTGACCGCGGGTAACCCCACCGCTGACCGCAAAGTTCCCACCATTGAAACTAATGGAGGGAGCTGTGCGATGCGCTGTCTGCCAGCAGACGCCCATACAGTCAATCAGGAGAGTGCCACGAAGTGGCGCTTCCTGATTGGCTGAAGAGACTTTTCTGTGACAGGAGTCACGGGGGGGTCTCTGCATTCAGGGAAAGGGGTCCCATGTGTAAACATGGGACCCCTATCAGTCCGCCTGGTCCGGGTGTTCATTTTTTTTTTTTTTGACCAAGTACGTGGATTATAATAAAAGACCACAGGACACTGGATCAGGTGAGTATAATTTTATTTTCAGGCACACCGTGGATTCTACTTGGACAAGTGGACAGAGGTCGGCGTGTGAACATAGGTAAGTATGTGTATGTCGACATGTGTGAAATAAAGTTTTACTCTCACGGTGTGCGTGTCCTGTTTTTATTTTGGTATTTTTTTCCCAGTAGAACTACAGGTACCAGCGGACCCGTTTTTCTCCCGCATGCTGGTACTTGTGGTTCTCCAAGTACCAGCTTGCGGGGGAGGCTTGCTGGGACTTGTAGTACTACTGGAAAAAACAATATTCTTTCAATTTTCTCAAGGCTATCAGCCCCCCATCCGCAGCCCTTGGATGGGGGGACAGCCTCGGGCTTCACCCCTGGCCCTTGGGTGGCTGGGGGGGACCCCTTGATTGAAGGGGTCTCCAATCCCCCAGGGTACCCCGGCCAGGGGTGACTAGTTGGATATTTAGTGCCACGGCCGCAGGGCGCTGTATAAAAGTGACCCCCGGCTATGGCATTATCTGTCCAGCTAGTGGAGCCAGATGCTGGTGTAAAAAATACGGGGGACCCCTACGCTTTTTGTCCCCCGTATGTTTTGCACCAGCACCGGGCGCAGAGCCCGGTGCTGGTTTTAAAAATACGGCGGATCCCCTGTCAGTTTTTCCCCCGGATTTTTAGAACCAGGACCGGTTCAAAGAGCCCGAGGCTGGTTATGCTTAGGAGGGGGGACCCCACGCAATTTTTTTTTCTGATTTTTAACATTCCATTTAAAAAAAAAATAATAATAATAATAATAATAATAATATTTTTAAAAATATATAAATAATACTTGTGCCTCCAAAATAGACAAACCAAGTACCTAATCCCTTCTAATATAAATAGATACGCTATTACCAATAAAAAAAACACAAAAAAACCCAATGTTTTTACAAAAAATTATTAGATTCCGCCAGCAAAGTGTGGCGGATTGAAAATGACGAATTTACTGTCTAAAAGCACTGTTGTCGAATTTACAAACTTCAATTGAATATACTTTTGTCGAATTGCCGCATTTGTACGATTGCAGAAATGTCGAATTTGACAAATGTCGAATTTCAAAAAGTCGAATTTGGAAAGTCCGTTTTTTTGACGAAAAGTACTGAATTGCATTGTCGAATTTTTTTGGGGGGTGAAAATGTCCCGTTTTTCGACATTTTCGGGAATTCGACCGCAATTGCATATACCTGGGGGAAATAGACTCTAATGCAGAGGTTCCCAAATGCGGTCCTCAAGGCACCCCAACAATCAAGGATTTAGGTATATCCATGGCTCAGCACAGATGGTTAAATCAAATTGATTGAGGTGCTAATTAAGTCACCTGTGGCCAAGCATGGATACATTTAAAACCTGGATCGTTGTTGTGCCTTGAGGACCGCGTTTGGGAACCTCTGTTTTAAGGTTTGATAATAAGGTAAAAACAACATGTGCAGGGCACGGCATGGAGTAGCAGCTTGTTGCTGTAGCTCCCTGCACGAATCCTGTTAAAATCCTGTTTCCTGGTGCCTATTACTTCCATATTTAGTGTGCGGCTGTGGGAATACTGACTGTGCCCTCCAGTGCCTGCAGTACGACTGTGGAGCCGAATTTCCCGCTGATCTCTGGCTTGTGAGTGGTGAGGCCTTCGGCTGGGACCCTTGAAGCCGAGACCCACTCTGTGCGCTCCGTGCGCCTCCTGCACTTCCGGTCGCGCTGGCTGCTCTGTGCTCCGGTGGCTGCTGACTCCTTTGTGCTCCGGTGGCTGTTGACTCCGGTCCCGTGAGACAGACTGCGTCTGGGAGCGGTGCTGGAGCTGCAGCCTGCCTGAGGTTGCTGTTCCTGTAGCTGCGTGGTCCTGCGAGCGGCCGCCATTTTCTCTCCCCTGCCGGGACTCCTGTCTGTCACCGTCCCCTCCGGCTGCCGCCATTTTTGGATGAGTCCTGCGTGCTGAGTCCCGGAGCTCTTGTTACAGCCTCAGAGATCTGTCTGCTGGCCTGCACTCTCTGGATGAGCTGAGCTCCTGTGTGTATAGCTCTGCTTCCTTTCTACCAGTGGATCTTCCTCCTGTGCATATATTGCTTCTTCCCTCTGAAGCCATGTTTAATCCTGCTAATACTTCTGGACATTCGGTCTCAATCATCCTGAAGGCTATCGCAGAATCCGAGCAAAGGGTTTTTGATATGTTTGCAGTAGAGACTGTTGCAGTGACTGATTCTCCTGTGGGGTCCACCTGCCTGCCGGTGCTGCTGCTCTCGGAACCTTTGGGTGAGCTTATATCTGTAATGCCTGCCGCTCCACTACAGTCGATGCTTAATGCTGGAGGTTCCTCCGAGGAACGCATTGTGAACAAAATGGGGGAGTTGCAGATTCTTCCTGCGCATATTCACCGTTATTTGCAGTGGGTGATGGCGCGTGGGATGTCGGTGACTGCCTCCGTCTCATCGTTGGTGACTGTATGGACCTCCATTGCAATTTTCTTTGAGGCTCCACAGTGTGACCTCCTTGATAATGGGGGAGAACGGTATTGTATCACTTTGCAGTTAGTTGTGGTGTTTGGGAGAGGGATGGTTCTCCATTCTACATTTAACGTGGAACTGTGGCCTATCCTCTTATCTATCTGGCTAATGCTGTGCAGGATGGTTTCTGGCTCCACTACTTTCCTGACTACTGTTCGTGTACCGCTGAGTGACTTGATTCCAGAGTGGGCTTATCCACCGGACTGATTTCCTTTCTTTCCAAGTCTGTATGACACCTCACTGGTTACCGGGTCCTTTGCTGTGTTCTATTTTATTGTTGATACTGTCTCAAATACTATGTTCTATCCTGCTTTTTGTATGTCTTACCATTGCTATAATTTCGTCATTTGATGATTCCAAGATGTTTTATTTGACCATCGCTTATTTAAGGGTTACATATCCATGTACACTGTTGTATCTCTGTAGGGTGCTACCAGCACTATTCCTTATATTTCCGGGTCACTTATCATATCTCCATATTTGTATATTCATTTTTTTTAATTCTCCTATGAGGGAGACCTACTCTATTTAATGTTCGGCCATATTTCTTTTTTTTTTACTTGCCCCAGTCACTCATTTTTTTATTTATCCTGGTATTAGGGAAGAGAGGGAGGGGGGTGTTAGACAGTTAGGTCACGTAGTTTAATGGGGGTGGGGGGGTTTGGGGATCCAGGTATACCTAGGTTGGGGTTAGGCTATACAGGGTGGGGGGTTCTGAGGTGGTTTGTTTTGGGGTTTTTTGTTTTTGTTCTGTATTACAGGGATTTTTGTTTTATTTCCTTGTGTGGTAGATGTCTTAGGATTTTAATTATTTTTTTTATCTGTTTTCTGTATACTTATGCAGGTGTTTTATTTATAGGCTGCAGTGCCAATACTTCTGTATTTTTCTATGCCTCATGGGTCAGTCCTTTTTATTTTATCATTTTATCCTCGATGTGTGAGCTCACATGGCGCCTGTGGGTTCTTATTGCTTATTGCTATATTGTGGGGCGTATTGTATATCCTGTCCTCTTAGACGTGTACTGTAATTGTACTCTGTGTCTACTGCCTGACCGTACTTCTGATTGCATCCTGCATGCTTTACTATAACTGCTGTTACTGTTTGTTTTATCTGTATACTTTTTTTTTTTATATATATAATTTTTTTGGGGGGAGGGGATGTTCATTTAAAACTTTCAATAAAAAGTATGCAATTTAAAAAAAAACAACAACATGTGCAGCCTACTTGTGGCCAACATAAGTGCTTGCAAATGCTACAGACCTGGTAAACACAGTTCTTATGCTGATAATTGTTTACCAATGAGTTTAATGAAATAGTGGACTGTTCTACCATATGCACAAAGCCGTACATATTCTTGCATTGGCATAAAGTAGTATATCTGGTTGCTATGGCTGTGTGCAGTTCTGGGCATTTTGCGTGTGACCCATAATCACAGCAACCACCTGCCAACTTGCTGCATAGTGAAGATCTCCAATGGCACTTTTGCATCTATGCTCACTCACAGACTTTTCTTCCATTGGACCACACACTGCTGACTGTACTATCTTGAATGGTTATGCACCTCTCTCTCTGCCCCTCAGGGTAGGTTCAGGTCTGTGTGTGTGGGGGGGTGGCAGAGAGGGGTCACATTTGGGGCATTATTTTAATTGAGGCATTGGGAGATTATCAGATTGCCCTGAGCTCCGCAAGGTCTAGAATCAGCCCTGTCACCAATTTAGGATTTTTAAATATTGTTTCTTTTCAAATGTAACATGCCACCACATGTTGGATAGGCCCACAATTCAGGACAGGGGAGGGGGGCACCAAAACATACCCTTGCTCCGGGCGCCATGGCACCTAGCTACACCTCTGTACTCCACAAGGATGTGTCTTGAGTCCCTTTTTATTTTCACTTTTCACGTATGATTGTGCCTCTTTGTCTCAATCAAATTTAATTGTAAAATTTGCCGATGATACGACAGTTGTGGGGCTTATATTGGATGGAGATAAGACTACTGTATGTACCGAGAACAGAAGGATAGGTTGGTCAGTTTGTCAGAGATAAATAGCCTATTGCTAAATCAAAAAAAGACAAAATAAATTATTATTGACTTTAGAAAAACAAATAGATCTAACCTGATGTCATTATCTATTGCTAATTTGGAGGTCAAAAGGGTAAATGTTTTAAATTACTGGACACTATTATTGCTGTTGATTTGACCTAGAGTTCTAACATTTTATCTATGGTTAAGAAGGCGCAACAGCGTGTGTATTTTTTGAGGAAATTGAAGGCAGCTAACCTGTCTAAGAAACATTTATTGAATTTTTATTGTTGTGTAATTGAAAGTATTTTAACTTATTCTATTTCTGATTGGTATGGTAATTGTACCATAGTGGATCGTAGGCTGTTTGAACGGGTGATCAGGACAGCAGGGAAAATTACTGGCACCGAATTGTCTACAGTAGAGGAGGTATGTATTAAGTAAAGTATAAGGAAAGGAAATAGCATCTTAAAGGATTGTGAACATCCATACTACAGTCTGTTTGCTCGAAAAGGCATTTCTGCTGCATTTAATCCAGAACCTCACGGTTCAGAAACAGGTTTTTTTCCATCGGTTATAGTAAGGATGAACCTAATTGGGGAGTTGTAATACCTATTCTGTTTCTGACTGATATGCATATGTGGTTGCTTTGGAGGAAATGTCATTGTTCTGTACAAAATTTTTATTGTTTGATCAATTACAAATAAAGTATTTATCTTATGTTATCTTATTATATTTACATTGAAACTTACCATTAACATTATAACTGCAATTAATTCCGCCTGTTGTGCATTCACTGAAAAATAAAAATAATTACTTAAGTCATGTAGCTTCACAAACCATGTTACATTTTTAAAAATGAAAATGCAAACTTTCATACCAAGTTTCACAATTGTTACAAGATATAACTTTGTCTCCTGGTTTATAATATTTTCCCATGTGATCATAGCAACCACATACAGCTACACACTCCATGTTAACTTCCTCTAAATAGGGCTTGTCACTTGGGCAGGAAGGATAGCAACCTAGGAAAGAGCACAGAAAATAAATAACCTTCGTCTTTTAGTGGCTTAACCCAATATTCACAATAATTGTAAACAAAGTTAAAGGAAACTTTAGGCAGATTTTCGAAGAAATACATGGGGAATGTCTAGTGTATTCCATATTTCTAAAACAACAACAACAACAACAACAACAACAACATGTGCTTGGTTTCAACCAGACAAAGGTTTGCTGGTCAGTATATTCTACCCCTTTTCACCCCCTTAGGAGTCGAAAAATCCTTGTTACGTGGGTGGTAGCAAATAACTGTCACAGTTTCCAGACCACCCAGCAGGTGACATGTTCCAGGTCACCCAGCAGATGCACACAGAGAGTTCACCAATTGTCACAGTGGTGAGGCATTGTAAATGGCAGGAGTACATTCTGCCACATAATTCTGAAATGAAACAACCAATAACAACCCCAATATAAATCTGCAAATCTTCAGACCAATAGCTTTAATTTGATATATGATGTGCCCTGCTCAGACAACGGTATCATAGAAATAAGTCACTCATAAAAGTTGTCCTTCAGTTAATAACATATAAATAATTGTAGTAGTAATAATAATAATAATAATAACAACAACAACTAGTTGATGCACCCGGTTTCAACTGGGCAAAGGTTTGTGACAAAGGGAAATGACTTGTTCAGGACAAGATAGAGAGGGAATAGGAGAGAGTGTTACGCTTAGTGATGGTGGTCATAGAAGATAAGTCAGCAGCAGCACTGAGATAGATTGGTGTAAAGAGAGACATTTGTCAGGGCGGCCAGAAAGGAGGAGACAGTTGCCCAATCTGAAGATGACTAGTGAGTGGTTTAGGGTTTTAGTAGCATCTAGTGTGAGAAAGGGTCTGATCCTGGAAAAAAAAATTGAAATGGAAAGAGCAGTACTGCAAGAGGTACTGAATATGTGGTTTGAAGGAGAGGGAGGAATCAAGGATAAATCCAAGGCCGCACAATTGTGGGCTGGAGGAGATAGCTGTGCTATCAGTAAATAGTGAAATTGTGGAAACTGACGTTATGTGGGAGGATGGAAAGATGATCAGCTCAGTCTTAGAGATGTTAAGTTTAAGACAGTGCTGGGACATCCAACAAGAATAGCAGAGAGACAGTTGGAGATATGAGTAAGGAGAGATGGGTAGAGGTCAGGGAAGGAATTATAAATTTTAGTATTGGAAGTCAAAAGAGTGACTGATCTCACCTAAATAGGATCCACAGTGGCAAACGCAGGATTTGCATGGGGGGGTTTCCAGAACTGGGCGGAGCCAATCACGGGGGTGGGGACTGAGGTGACCCAGTATATGCTGGGTCCGTAAAACTAGTGTGTCTGTATATATATATATATATATATATACACACACATATACACACACATACATATACACATATACATAGCATATTAACCATGCATACATATATATATATATATATATATATATATATGTACACACACATACAGTACACATATATATATATATATACACATGTATATATATATATATCATATGTGTGTGTGTGTGTGTATATATGTATGTATGTATATACATGTGTATATATGTATGCACATGGATATATATGTACTATAATTAAAATAAAGTAAACTTTTATTGCACTTACAAGTGCCACCAGGAAGACAGAGGACTCTAGACAGCCATTAATAATACTCATGCAGCTAAAAAAAAATAATAATATTTTTTTTTTTTTGTGGAGGGGGGTTTCTGGGTGCTCGGAAACCCCCCCTGGGTGCGCCACTGATCCATAGAGAGAAAAAAGGAGAGGTCCCAGTACAGAACCTTGGGGGACACCAACTGTTAGGGGATGTGCAGGGGAGGTGAAGTAATGAGAGGAGACAGAGGAGAGGTCAAAGAGGTAGAAGGTCAGCCAGGAGAGGGCAATATCACACAAACTAATGGAATGAAGGATTTGCATTAGGAGAGTATGGTCCACATTACCAAAAACAGTATAGAGGTCAAGGAGAATAAGAAGAGAGTAGTGTCCCTTGGATTTGGCAGCATGAAGGTCATTGCAGACTTTTGTGTGGGCAGTTTCAGTGGAGTGAAGAGGATGGAAGCCAGACTGAAATGGGTCAAGCAGGAAGTGGGAACAAAGAAAAGCAGTAAGACAGTTATAAACAATACACTCACAGAGTTTGGAGGCAAAAGGGAGGAGATGGGTCGATAGTTGGAGAGAGTGTTAGTACCAAAAATAGGTTTTTAAGAATAAGAGAGACAAGGAAATGCTTGAAGGTAGAGGGGGCAGTGCCTGATGAGAGGGAGTGATTGAGGAGGTGGGCCAGATGGGAACAGGCAGAAGAAGTGAGGTAGCAGAGACGGCAGGAGGGGATAGGATCTAGTGCGGAGTTGGAGGGGGGAGGACCAGATGAGGGCCATTAGTTGGTGACATGGATAGGGAGGGGTGGTCAGGGAAAGGAGGGGGTGGGTTTTGTCTGTTGTGATGTGATGTCCTGGTGTATGGGTGCAATTTTGGATGTGAAGTAGGTGGCAAGTCAAGGGCAGAGAGTAAAGAAGGGAGTCGAGGTGGGGGTGGGCAGAGAAGGAAGTTTACAGTGGCAAAGAGATGCCGGGGGTTCAAATACTGGGAGAAGATCAGGTTCTTGAAGTATGACTGTTTAGAGATGGTAAGGGCAGCACTATAGGATTAGAGCATACATTTTAAATGGAGGAAATCTACTTTAGAGTGTGATTTCCTCCACTGTTGCTTGGCAGTACATGAATATTTTTTTTGATATCTGGTGAATTTTGAATGCCATGGTTGAGATGTTATTCTGATGGTAAATAGTGGTTGCTGGACCAACAGAGTCAAGAGAAGAAGTAAGGGAGTCATTGCATAGAGAAGTGACTTGTTCAGTACAGGAGAGAGAGAATAGGAGATAATGTTAAACTTAGTGATTGTAGCCTTAGGAGATTGAGATGGAGAAACAGAGAGGGATAATTTAAAAGAGAGCAGGTGATAGTCAGAGAGGGAGAATGGGGAGTTGGAGAAGTCAGAAATATCACAATTGTGAGTGGAGACCAGATCACGTGAGTGTCCACACATATGGGAAGGTGAGGAGGTCCACTGGGAGAGACCAAGTATTGATGTGAGGTTAAGGAGTTTAGAGATAGAGGATTTGGTGAGGATATTAATTGGTATGTTGAAATCACTTAAGATAATGGAGGGAATGTCTGAAGAGAGGAATTGAGTGAGCCAGGAAGCAAAGTGATCAAGGAATTTGGTGAGAATGCCAGGGGGACTTACTGTCACCTTCTTGTCAGCTTTAACCAGTCCAGCAGTTTTACTCTGAACTTTCTCATAAACAAGGCAATATTTCCTAAAGGACAGGGTTTTTTTTATTAACAGTGTTCATTTTTCTTACCTTCCACTTTGGAAAGTTCAGCTACACAGTTTCCAGCTGGGTTTCTGCAGGTTTTTATGCAATCAACTCCACAAGATCTATAATGCCATTCACACTGTGTTTCATTTGTGTTATAGTAGTCGCAGAACACAGCTGAGGAAGGAGATAACCAACATAAGCTGTATAAGCTACTGTTACAGTATTTGTGCCATTAATAAGAATCTTAGTAGCAATCAGTTGTGACTGGTGGTGATACAAAAATGTCAAACAAGATGTACTTAGAGGCTCTTCTACTTCCTCTAACTTCTAGCTCTACCTACTGGCTTTGGATTTCTGTGACTTCTGGCTCTTACTGCTATCTTAGAATTTTGGTAACTACTGAATACTGGACTACTACTGCTACTACTCTTTAAGTTAGACTTACAATATTGCAGCTGCATATCATGTGTTGAATTTCAGCTACTCTCAGCTACCTGACATACTAAGGGGTCCAGTGCCCATCTCAGAATGGGTAATTGCTCTCAGTGGCTTTACGGTTTAGAGCAGCAGTGGCCAACCTGCAGCTCTTTCATCCGCCGCATGCGGCTCGGCCGGCTTCTGGCCAACACTGCCCGGCACATACACTTGTCTCCAGCGGCGGTGTCACTCTTCAATTCAGTGCTGGTCCATGAGCCAATCAGAGCTTGCGGACCGGCAGCTAAGGATGCCGGACCGCGAGCTTTGATTGGCTCACGGACCGGTGCCTAATTGAAGAGAGACACCGCCGCCGGAGAGAGAGAGACAGTAGAGGCGTATGCTGCGCTCTCCTCCCCTCATATATGCAGCAGCGCAGTGAGCAGCATGGGGGAAGGGGGGGCATGTATATCTGGCACTGGGGGCATTGCTGGCACTGGGGGTCATGTATATCTGAATTACCTCCCTTAATACGGTATATTCCTACATATGATACATCCAATTTCAGTGGGAAAGTTCTATTTATGGATTGTGAAATGGACAGAATTGATTGAAAGAAAATGAATGTGATTAGTTGTAAAATGAGCGTGATTTGGTCGATTGCATTTGTGTAAAATGGGTGTATGGTTCATGTGCAGTACTATTTCTTGCCCATATTTTGCCAAATGTTGGGTGGTATGTTATATTGCATTCATCCTGCCATGTAGATAACAGTGTTAGGGACTATAGGAGTACAGTACATGCGAGATCAGGGTGGGGGGCAGAGGCAGGATCATACATGTGGATCTTATGATGACCCATAGGGGTGAATACTGCATATACTACTAACATACACCAGACTCATCAGGCAATTACATTTGTATTTGAATGTCTATAGGGGGTCATTCCGAGTTGTTCGCTCGCAAGCTGCTTTTAGCAGCTTTGCACACGCTAAGCCGCCGCCTACTGGGAGTGAATCTTAGCTTATCAAAATTGCGAACGAAAGATTAGCAGAATTGCGAATAGACACTTCTTAGCAGTTTCTGAGTAGCTCCAGACTTACTCGGCATCTGCGATCAGTTCAGTCAGTGTCGTTCCTGGTTTGACGTCACAAACACACCCACCCAGCGTTCGCCCAGACACTCCTCCGTTTCTCCAGCCACTCCCGCGTTTTTCCCAGAAACGGTAGTGTTTTTACACACACACCCATAAAACGGCCAGTTTCCGCCCAGAAACACCCACTTCCTGTCAATCACATTACGATCACCAGAACGAAGAAAAAACCTCGTAATGCCGTGAGTAAAATACCTAACTGCATAGCAAATTTACTTGGCGGAGTCGCACTGCGGACATTGCGCATGCGCATTAGCGACTAATCGCTACGTTGCGAGAAAAAAATAACGAGAGAACAACTCGGAATGACCCCCATAGTCAGGTTAGTTGCTGTTTTAGAAAATGTATTAGAATATTAATGGAACTGTGGAACTTACGACAACGCTTTGGAGTTCTCCACTCAATACAAACACAATGAGAGAGGCATGCCTGAGCATACACTGCTATTGCAGTGCAGTAGCATTCACAATCTCCACCTTCATCACAGGCACAGGAGTCTTTGACGCATGCATCATAATAGCTTTCAGGGTCAACCTTTAAGTATAAAGATATAGAAAATGAAATCACTGTTATTTGATTTACAATGTCACAAACCTTACGTAACCTAAACTACTAATGAGGTACAAAGTACAGGGTATACTGTATGTAGCAATCTGTTTTTACCTGATGGTGTCATTCTTCCTCTGTTTTATTATCTCTCCATCAGATATGAGGCCTAATTCAGACATGATCGGCAGCCGCTCAGGTCTGAACTGCGCGACGGCTGTCTCAGCCCTGCGATCGCCTCTGCCTGATTGACAGGCAGAGGCGGTCGCTGAGCAGGAGGGGTTGGGCTGGCGGCATTTGGCCGCCATTTAGGGGGCGCTGTCCGGGCAATGCAGGCGTGCCCGGACCGCGCGGGACGTGGAGCGCAATGGCTGCGTGACATCACACGCAGCTGCTGCGACCAGCACAGCAACGAGTATCTCCATGCCAGCACGCAGGAGCTGCGCTGCCAGGGAGCTACTCTACAAGTACAAAAGCATCGCCGCTGTGCAATGCTTTTTTACTTGGGCGACGGGGTAGGGCCTGACATGTGGGGCGGACTAGCCCTGTGCTGGGCATCCCCCCACATGTCAGTGTGCCTCATCGTAGTTATGCTGAATTTAGCACATCTACGATCAGGTCTGAATTAGGCCCATAGTACTAGCAACTTTTCTTGAGAACTCATCTTAATTAATATAGTGGAAATTGACACTTTGAAATTGCCTTAGGAGGAGTCATCTGGAGACCTGTACTACAGCTTTATAAACTAGATAATCCTGTAATTCCGTTTTACTAAATTTTAGATCTTTTCCTGGTTCCTGTCTGAGGACATATGGCCTGATTCTTATTTGTACAATATTGTCAAGCTGCAGGGAAGCTGATTTGCAATACTGTATAACTAATTTGTAAATGCAGCAGGAGACTGTGGGGCCCATTTATCAATGAGTGATAAAACTCGTGCATAATACACTCATTACACATGATAAATGGTGCTCCAGCCAATCAGCTCCCATCTATAATGTGTTGGGTTCGTGTCGCCGGTGACCATACCGATGGCGGGATCTCGGCTGTTAGATAGCTGGTGTGTGGGGGGGGGGGGGGGGGGAGGTGTTGGCGATCGCCACACAGCAGGCTTGGTGGCTTGCTGCACTCACCACAGGTTATATTACCACTCTATGGGTGTCGTGGACGCTCACAAGTGGAAATAGTACCTGTTGGTCGGCATGCCGACCGGCGGGCTATTCAGCATTCGGGATCCCGGCGTCGGTATTGTGACAGGCAGTCTCCTGACCGCCGGTCGCATAACCACATCCCTGTATAACAATAAAGTTTGGAACTAGTGCTAACCAGTGTGATACTGATGGCCATGAGGTCAAAGGTTGGCATCCTACTTGTTGTAGACTCCTCCCAAAGAGGCACCAGCCCAGTGCTGAGTAGTCTGAGACTAGTTTTCACTATTGCAGGGGGGCAACTACCAAGAAGGAGAGGTACCAAACCCTCAAGAGACATAAAGTTTAGAAGTTGCCTATAGCTCCATTAGTGTGTGTCATCTTATACAGTAGACTGTGCTAGATAAATGATAGCTAATTGCGGATAAGTTTCTATTTGGCTTTATCTCTCTCAAAGGTTTGATAGCTATAAAAACATGCCAAAGTATTTTATGTATGACAAGTGTCTTATTGCAGGTGGCAGGTGCACCTAAATGTTTGCTTCTTTGCCAAACAGTTCAATAAAAAATAGGCTTTTGAATTGTTTATTATTGGTAAATAAGCACAATTGCTGGTGCTTTATGTCAGGGGTGATCATTTTTTCCTCCTATTTTACAAGATAAGCAAACATAGGGACACATGTACTAAGCCTTGAAAAGTGATCAAACGGAGAGAGATAAACTAGCAACCAATCCACTCCTAATTATCATGTTTTCAAACACAGCCTGTAACATGGCAGTTAGGAGCTGACTGGCTGGTACTTTATACATACCTCCCAACCTTCAGTCCCATGGAGTTGGAACTCTTGCGTGCCAAAGACGTGCCTAGCTGCAAAGCGGCATGGCTTAGGTTGGAGGGGCATGGCCTATGGAGAAAGGGGTGTGGCCTTACTTTATGACCCTGATTTTAGCATTCTGGAGGCATGCCCATCTCTCCCTGTGCAGCTGGCCCATCCCCCGGCTCACCTCCCAGCACTGTATAGATGCTGTGTGCGTGCACACAACATTTGTACAGCGATCACCCACTGCTTTGCAAAACAGAGCAGAACAGAGCAGCAAAGACTCCCCAAACTGCCCCCTGCCCACGGGAAACTGCGGACCATGGGTGGAAAAGCGGGACAGTGTCCCACTAGAATTCGGACAGGTATGCATCATCTCTCTAACCTTTATCACTCTCCGAGGCTTAGTACATATGCCCCATAGCCCTGTACTTCTGAAGCTTATTGCATGCCTATAACTGCTTTACATAATCTTATTTATCATTGGTAACCTGTAACCTGTAATTTATGTAGACATGTATAAATGTGGCCAGTCTGAATTCTGGTCTAACAGCTCACTAGTCTCCACATTCTCTGCAAATTTGTACATGGACAAACTAACTTCTGATACAGGGGAGCAAATGCTTTGTTTGCTTGTGCAGATGAACTTTTGCTGATTTTGTATGCACAAAATGCTGAGTTACTTAATTTCAGCGGAAGCTGCAGCCCCTAGACTGCAGCGCCGACCACCTTGTGCAGGCTGGGGAATGCTAAGCACATATAAACATACATGTGTAGATGTCTGTAATATGTGTGCTGATGTGTGTCCGGATCAGCAGCGGCGCTGTATACCAGAGCCACTGTGCAAAACCCAGGACACGGCATTAGGCTTCCCTCACCTAAGGCTGCCCCCAAACTCTCATTGGCTGGTTTCGAAGGAGTCTAGGGGCGGGCTTAAGAGAGGTAATCCTAATGCCGAGTGCTGTGTTTTGCACAGTGGCTGTAATACACAGCACTGCTGCTGATCCGGACACATGCCAGTACGTTAGAGACAAACCCATGAACACTTTGTCGCTGAATTACTATGATTTTCTCCTTTCCTCTTTTCTTTATTTACAAAAATTAACTAATGTGCAGTAAACTGATGTGAATTACGCCCTTTTCACACAACACAAATACAGTATGTTCCTTACATATACATTATTTCTACACAAATTACCTCAGAATGGCATGGTTTGAATAAGTCAGTGAGGATGATACTGCATTCCCTTTGTGCCCAGGATTTCCGGTGTGGGCTAATTTCACAGGGTTCTATCAGGCTTTCAGCTTCTGGACATGTTGATGACAGTTTCCAGCTGTTACCAAATTCAATAACATCTTCTACTATGAAATGTCCTCTGGTACTGAAGTCATTGACTGAATTGCCATCATAATTTCCACAGAGCCCACACACATTATTCTGTTGAGTAGTAAAAGACAGAAAGAAGGGAATATATAAAAATAAATGTACATGGACATACGTTGTGCAAATCCAGCAACTATAGAAAACTCCTTAACTACTTGCCTGACATGGTCGCCTCAGATGCGACCATGCAGGCTGGGCTTTTCCTCACATGGTCACATCTGATATGACCAGTCAGAAAGACCCACTGGGTGGCTTCTAGAAGATAATCTTCCAGCAGCTATTACTGTCAGAAGGTCCGCCCAAGCCGATCTGTTTTCTCATACCCATCCCCCAGTGCCTGCTGTGCAGCCAATCACTGCTGATCAGACAGCCTGCCGGCACCCCCATCAAGCAGCTGCAGAGATCAGCAGCCACTGGGGTGAAAGCAGCCCTCACCTTCCCTGTGTACATTTGGCAGCTGAAGAAAAGAGCAGCCGCCAGGAAAATATAAAGTCATATCAGCCTGCTTCAATATTAAAACAGATGGCTGATATTAGCCAATTAAGCGGTTAATAAAAATGCAACAACATGTTTATTTAGATGTCTGCCTCCAACTTAGGTAGAGTAACCGCGTGTTGGGCAATAGACAAAACTCCAGATCCCCAGAGTACAGATGTTTCCTCAAACAGTACATCTAGCATTAATGTGCCATGTAGCTCGAGATGCCTGGCATGAGTGAGCCGACAGGTCCCTTGCAACTCTGCTAACATCGGACATCTTTTTTTGCAGAAAATGCATCTTACTCGCAATTCAATCAGATTAGAATGCACACTGAAACTGTGATGATTAATTTGATATCTGACACTTCTATATTGTGTGTGACTGAGGCTGTATACAGTACAATTTAGGTATATATGCTGGCGCTTGCACCTCCTAGGTGTCTTAAATCAGAGTACCTATATAAATAGAAATTAAAAAAACACTTTAATTTCATACATATACAATGATCATAGGATGCAAAAAAACCTTGTTGTGTTAATAAAGTGACACAGTGCAGCCTTGAGAATGACAGTACCATAACAAAGTGACACAGTGCATGGGGTTCATCAATAAATGATGTGCATCAGTCTCTCACCCAATCTCGGTGCTGCAGTGGGCTAGCTGTAAGGCAAGGCAGGTCCCGGGCTGAAAAGCTCGGCACCACTGCAGCTAGCTTATTCAGACTTTTTCAAATGCTGTCCCCTCCTGTGTCTATCAGTGGTGCATGAAGTCCAAACAACTCGTTTCGGTTATATCCATTCTTAAAATAGGTTGTTAGAACCGAAACGTGTTGTTTGGGCCAGCATATATACCTAAATTGTACTATTTTGAACCATACGTGGAATTGAGTGCTCTTTACAAAAAAGGTATATATGAGGCAGCTTTGAATTCCCTTCACTGCGCGGTAAAAGGTGTATATATATTTTCTCCTTGAGTCTGAATACAGAGCACAATGGAACCTGTATTAGAAAAAAGCTGTGGTCGCTACATTGTAGCACTTCGTGTACAGATTCAGACTCAGTCACACAGATATACAGGTGTCATATCAAATTAATCAGTACAGTCTCCTTGTGCGTCCTAGTCTAAGTGACTAAGATGTATTTTCAGCAAAAAAGAAGCAGAAAAGACACTCCAATGCTAGAAGATTCTCAGGCAACCTGGCGTGCCAAGATGAGCTGTTTGGCAGCAGATGTATGAGGACATATCAGCATCTCAGAGGATCTCCAGATCCTCTGAAATATTCTCTGAGATACTGTATGTCAGTAGATTAAGGATACCATCAGTATTTCCCACTGTCTTAGGCCCTGAATCAAAAATGCACAAGGAGAGTGCTGAGTGTCTGTATCTTCCAATGCAGATATAGTAGTCTCTGCAGTGTGAATTCCCTGGCCAAACTACAGTTACCTGAGGGATACGCAGATGGCCGATGATTACACAGAGCGATCCGATGTTGTGTCTTCGGATGCAGCAATGTATCACATAAGCATTCAGGAGGTGTCAGTTAACACAAGATGCCTCCTGCAGCATTAGCATATTTTGGCACAGCAGCTGAGTCCAAAGATGCTGCTTTCAGCATCAGCTGCTGTGTTTACTGTGTCCTTCTTTAAATCGGTCCCTAAGTATGTTACCATCAAAAATAGGAAGTTCACCCAGTGGCGGATCTAGACTTTAGCTTTAGGGGGGGCGGATTAAAAATAAATACTGACTCCTCCCCTCTCTACTCTTACTCCTCCCACTTAGTTATGCCCCTCCCACTTAAAGAAATTTGTGAGGTCCGCAGCCTGGAGCAGCTCCTGGTACTTCCCCATCCTGTGACGGATGAGGCTGCAGTGGGGAAAGAGTGCTCCTAACAGCCGGAATATCCTTTCTGGAAGAGGTGATGATGAGGAGCTAGAATGAGGAGGGGGCAGACACGGATCAGTCACCCAGCAACAATGGGGGAGATGGAGGGAGAGTGTGTCAGATGTTTTTTGGGGGGAGGGGGGTGCCCACTGCAGCTACCTATTGTTCCCAGCATGGTAAAAGGTGACCAGTGGCTGCTGAGCCTGAAAAAGTCTCATCACATTTTCTTAATATAGAACACACAATTTTGGAATGCATTTAACTATCAAAAACTAAAGACCTAAAATCTGTACATCAATATTCCAATAGGTAGCTATTAATATAAATTGTAACACCTATAGATGACATATATATCACCTGTAGTGTGACCAATTGTATATACTGTAGATTCTGTAGTGTAAAAGCACACAATCAGAAATGAGGGACATCTGTAAATGCCACCTGGCAGTGCTGACATGAGTTGCTAGCTTATGGTTACTGTACATAAATGTGGCACAAGTCATCAATAGCTCATGTTAATATTTCCCATAGTTGGCACATTCACTAGTGTGGCCTTTACATCCATGTGCAGAAAGAAAACATTGTGATGCGGGCTGGTGCTGCCCTATACAGATGTGTAGTAATACTACAGTGTATATAGGTGATCACTCTGAGATCCACACAGCAGGAAGACATTCAACTGGTATCCCAGTAATAGCTTGGAGGGAAGTTCCAGTGTACTCACCGAGAACTTAAGCCTGCCCAGAAGGGGCATGAGTGTCTGACCCTGGCAGAGGTGGTTAGAGCCAGGGTGGCGAAGCTGATAGCCACGATCAGACATCCGAGCACCATCTGGGAGACTCCGAGGGACAGCATGATCCGTCCGGGAGCGGGTGCGGTACTCCCGAAGGCGGGACAGTCAGGCTGCAGGATATAGTGGCAGGGCTCAGGGAGTGGGTGCCGGAGAAGGCACTTAGTGGAATCATGGGCACCTGTGGTAGCTGACTAGCCGCAGCCAGGCTTCCCACAGTGCTGGCTACGGCTGCCGCAGCTGATCGTAGGGCCGGCCGCTGGCCGGATGTGCTGCCTGGCTGCGGCTGCGCAGATGAACGCAGCGGCGGGACCCGGCCGTCCATCCCGGCGCTGGTATGTATAGGGGGGGTGTTCGCCCTCATCGCCCCCCGCTAAATCCGCCACTGAGTTCATCTGGTAATAAAGAAATCTTACAAGATGGCTGAAGAAGATAATGGATGGCATTATGAAATAGAGATATCAGACAGGAAGCTTCTGTTAGCTGGTGGATATACAGTACTGTAGGTCACTTTTTCAAATACTGAATTTGAAGTGACAAAGGAAATACAAGATGAAATTACAGAAATACATTCAATACGGCAGTTCAGTGCAGATATTGGGAGATCCTGAGAGGAAAGAAAACGTTGGATATCATCTACACAAAGGTGAAACTAAGGGGGTCATTCCGACCTGATCGCATGCTATGTTTTTTAGCTGCATTGCGATCAGGTCAAAACTCTGCAAAACTGCGCAGGCGCGTCGCGCGGGTACAAAGCAAATAGTTGCTGAGAGATAGGTTTTACAAAGAATCCAATTGCACAGCTGATCGCAAGGAGATTGACAGAAAGAGGGCGTTTGTGGGTGGCCACTGACCGTTTTCAGGAAGTGGTTGGAAAAACGCAGGCGTGTCCAAGCATTTGCAGGGCGGGTGTCTGACATCAATTCCGGCCACGAACAGGCTGAAGTGATCACAGCAGCTGAGTAAGTTCAAACTTCAAACCTACTCAGAAACTACACAAAACTTTTTTGGACCGCTCGGCTGCACAAGCGTTCGCACACTTGCAAAGCGAAAATACACTCCCCATAGGCAGCAACTATCTGACCGCAGCGCTTCAAAAAATAGCTAGCGAGCGATCAACTCAGAATGACCCACTAAGATCCCGGGAGATGTAGTAAAAATAGAGAAATGGGGGTAGTGAAAACTCCTCCCTCCAGCGATCCCCACCAGAGCCCACAGCGCATTAATCTAGTGCTGATGCGCTGTGTCTTTCCTCCAAGCCAACTCCACTGGGCATACATGAGATCTCACAAGTCTTGTGAGATCTCCTGTGCAGCCTAGAACCCAGCAGCTGCCTGTTGGGATTCACCTGCCTTGAATGACTGGCAGGTGAATTGCTAGACAAGGATAAGTCCTGAGGTAGAACAGAAGACCAGTACAGTAGACCAGAAACACAACAGCAGCATCTCCTGCAGCCACTGGCGTATTTTTAATGTTTGCAGTTTGTGCATATGTACCCCCGGGGTTCAGGGGGCAAATACCGCACACCCTGCACCTATTATTCTTAATACTTACCCTTTGGAGTCCTACGTCACAGCAGCAGTGCTGCAGAAATCAGTGGGAAAATACTGTGATGCCATTTTCCTGGTGTTTCGCGCATGCGCAGTAGGAAAATCACTGTAAAAGTGGCTGCTGCGCCATTTTCCCGGAGATCTGCGCAAAGTTACTGCAAACCTGAAACACAATAGAAGCACCTCTGGCAATCCAAAGGTACTGCAGGCCAGAAACATAATAGCAGCATCTCTGGCAGCCCAAAGGTACTGCAGGCCAGACAATATAGGTCCTGACACTGCCGCAGCCAGGTAATGTGATGTCCCTGCTGGTGTGGTGGTGATGGGGCAATGTCAGCTGCAACTGTCAAAATCGATAGCTGCAGCTGTTGGGATGTTCGGTGCCACTGACCATTCATACGTACATTGCCTAGCATATCTGCCTGCTATCTTATATATAGCAGCGCCAATAAAGTGCAGGAGAATTATAAATTACACATTTATATTTATTGAGTTTTCAGAATGACAGCTTGGCTGAAGAAGGGACAATAGATCAATTGAGGAAAGGAAGCATGTGAGTGAGTAAGCGTAGGCAAAACTCTCTAAAAGGGCTCTATTTAATTGTAAGAGAGTTGAATAGCGCTGGGAATTAGCTCTCAGTGCTATTCAATACAGCGCGCTGTGACACCCGACAGTGGAATTTCTTCTCATACCCTCAGAGGGATGCGAGCTGAAATCCAACAAAAGTGCCAGCGCAATGCTGATTTCTGCCCTTAGCGCAGCGGAAACAGCATTGCGCCGGGCACTTAAGTCAGAGAATGCCAGTTCTTCCAACAAAACACCCTGTTTAGTCCAGGAGAATGGGCATTCACCGACTTACCACTGTGCTGTATTGACTAGCCCGGAGATCTAATTCCCAGCGCTATGCAACTCTCTTAGGATTGAATCGAGCCCAAAGATTGATAAGACACGGGAATATGAGAGAAAAGTTTGGTCAGATTCAGCTTTTTTTTTCATGATAGGGTAATAAGGGCATGCTTAGATAATGAAGGAAAGATACTAGATGAGAGAGAGAAATTATGTACTGTGTGTAGTTAAGCCTGAGATAGCAGACAGCGAGTGACTGATTTGTCCAGTGGACAAGTAGGAAGAGAAAATGATGATGATAATAATAATTAATAATAACTTATTATTATTTTCAAGAATGCAAAATACTTACCGTACAAACATTGCAGATCATATGATACACACTAAATAAACATTGTTTCATATTCACTCATAGGGGGTCATTCAGATCTGATCGTTGGGCAGCGATTTTTGCAGTCCTGCGATCAGATAGTGGTCGCCTACAGGGGGAGTGTATTTTCAGAGTGCAAATGTGCGATCACATGTGTAGCAGAGCTGCACAAACTGATTTTGTGCAGTCTCTGCGCAGCCCAGGATTTACTCTTCCCGTGCGATGAGAGCAGGCTGATCAGGGCCAAAGCGGATGTCAGACGCCCTCCTTGAAAACGCTTTATCCCACCTGCGTTTTTCCGGACACTCCCTGTAAACGGTCTGTTGCCACCCACAAACAGCCTCTTCCTGTCAATCTCCTTGTGAATGCCCGTGCGAATGGATCCTTCGCATAATCCAGTTGCAGAGCACCGATGCCCGTTGCAGCAGTGCGATGCATACGCCTGCACAGATTGGATCTGACCACCTGCTGTGCGAAAAAGCGCAGCAGAAATCAGATCTGAATGACCTCCATAGTCTCATACCCATAGAAGTAGCTTCTGTTGTTAAACCCAAAGTTTGGTGTCATTGTTGGTGTGAGGGAGGAGTGTGATGGTATAAGAGAGGGAGGGAAAAGCACCTGAGGAAGAGGTTTTGGCTCGGGTGCACTTACAATATAAAGGGGAGGGACTGATAGGTATAACACAGAGGGGAGAGACAGTGAGCATAGGGCCTAATTCAGACCTGATCGCATCAGCAAAATGTTTCTCTAATGGGCAAAACCATGTGCACTGCAGGTGGGGCATATATAACATGTGCAGAGACAGTTAGATTTGGGTGGGGTGTGTTCAAACTAAAATCTAAATTGCAGCGTAAAAATAAAGCAGTCAGTACGAGTACACTTACATCTTTGCTATTTTGCTCAATTTGGCACAACATGCAAAACACGGCTAAGCTGTTTTTCACAAATAGTGAGTGGATGGATTTTAACATTTTTGTTTGCCATAATAAAATATGTATAAAGTAACATATTAAAGAAGCAAATTACGAAAAATCACAAGGCATGGCTATAAATCTCTGAGTCTATGGCATGCAAAACCGTGCCATACATGGCGGGATATAGCAAAGATATATGTGGACACATCTATGTACCCTGCACAGAAACAAAATAACCCACTCAAATCTAACTCTCTGTGCACATGTTATATCTGCCCCACCTGCACTGCACATGGTTTTGCCCATTAGACAAACATGTTTGCTGCTGCGATCAGGTCTGAATTAGGCCCCTAGCTACTTTAATTTGTGGGAACACATGAAGAGAAGGTACTCGAGTGTGAAGAAAATTTAGCATTTATTGGTTGCCAGATCTTTCAATCTTGTCTTTATACAGATAACTTAGGGGGTCATTCCGAGTTGTTCGCTCGTTATTTTTTTCTCGCAACGGAGCGATTAGTCGCTAATGCGCATGCGCAATGTCCGCAGTGCGACTGCGCCAAGTAAATTTGCTATGCAGTTAGGTATTTTACTCACGGCATTACGAGGTTTTTTCTTCGTTCTGGTGATCGTAGTGTGATTGACAGGAAGTGGGTGTTTTTGGGCGGAAACTGGCCGTTTTATGGGTGTGTGTGAAAAAACACTGCCGTTTCTGGGAAAAACGCGGGAGTGGCTGGAGAAACGGAGGAGTGTCTGGGCGAACGCTGGGTGTGTTTGTGACGTCAAACCAGGAACGACACTGACTGAACTGATCGCAGATGCCGAGTAAGTCTGGAGCTACTCAGAAACTGCTAAGAAGTGTCTATTCGCAATTCTGCTAATCTTTCGTTCGCAATTTTGATAAGCTAAGATTGACTCCCAGTAGGCGGCGGCTTAGCGTGTGCAAAGCTGCTAAAAGCAGCTTGCGAGCTAACAACTCGGAATGACCCCCTTAGTTTTATCCAGTAATGGTGGTCTGAGGTATTGGGATGGAACTATTGACTGGAGGTTTTACAGTCTTAAAGAGGCATTTTTATTTAGAAGCCTAAGTGGAGATTAAAAATTGGATGTACTGGGAAGTGCAGTCAGGGGAGGCAGTGCCTCCCTGTCATTAATGATTAACATAATAGAAAGAAGATACTTATGACACATATTTTGTGTTATAAGTATCATCTTTATATTATGTTCATTATTTTAAAACCTTAAATTGGTTTGTGAGTGCCTCCCGTTGGCAATTGGAACGGGATTAAACGGGGGGCGGGGCCAAGCACTTGCTGTAAAAGCCCATTAAAAAAAATGGTGAAAGCGGCACTTCTACTTCTACAAGTGACTGGCGTTGGCAGGGGCAGCGCCAGGGCCCTGTCCTCGCCTGTCTGCTGGCTGAAGGTGAGCTGCTGCAGAGCGGAGAGGAGCAGGAGCATGCTGGAGGCTGGAGCTTACTTACTCGGGCCGTCACGCTGACTCCTGCTTCCTGTGATGTGTGACGCTGCAGTTAGCGCTGTCCACAGGGTGAGGAAGAGCATTCGGGACTCGGGGGCAGCAGAGAGGAGGTGACTGCTGGCAGCATCGGCATCAGACTTTCACTTATGAGTGAAGTCAGCTGGCGCCTGGCTACTTTGAATGCCATCCCGTGTGCTCCCGCACCTGAGTAATGCTGCTTGAGTGGCTTGGAGACCACACACAGATGGACCTTAGCCACAGCTTTCACAATCTGCAGATTGTGAATAAAGAAAAGCAGGATAACAGACTGCAGCATTTAGGGTAAGTCCCTTCCACTCCTTCCTGTCCCCTGCTACTACCCGCCACTACTTCCATGCTGCCCCTTGTTGTCCACTACAACTCCCATTCTGCCTTCTGCTCTCCAGTACTAATTCCATCCTGCACCTGCTCCTCACCACCACTACCCCTATCATGTCCTAAAGCCACCTACTTCCCACTACTACAATCATCCTGCCCTTTTGCACCACGCCAGTAGGCCGGGCCCCGTCCTCTCTGTAGTGCCCATGCTCCCCTCCCCCCACGCTGGGCCAATTCATATATGGTAACTTGGTCAGCTTTGAGGTGCTCCAGTCCTCCCTCCTGCACCACAGCAGCCGGCAGGCACTAGAACCCATCGGCAGCCAGTGGTTAGTAGGTGCCCCAGTCCTCCATCTCTGTGCTGCCTCTGTAAGGAAGGGAAGCCAGTGCCGCAGCAGTCGGCAGGCACTAGGACACAGCATCAGCCCAACAACCTATGACTTCACCGCACATCACTGGATGTACAGTATTTATTTTACAGCATCCAAAGCATTTCGGTAGTGATTATAGATAGAATATTTGAGAAAGTCCTGATTGGTACAAACCTTTTGCCTATGTCGGCAGTACAGTTTCTGTATTTATTAAATGAATATTATGGCACAGCTAGGACTAAAGCAAAAAAAATCAAGTAACTTTATATCTGGCACTAACCGTGTTGCGCTTCAAGGGTTGCAAATACATTTATTTTATTATTTGCATGCAGTATAATATTGGCAGCTTTTGCATGTAGCCCACATACTGTATGCTGGGCAGCTTTATTTTTACACTGCAATTTTGATTCGTGTTTGGACATGCCCCACCCAACTGTAAATCTCCCTGAACATTTTAAATATACCCCCCCCCCTCCCTGCAGTGCAACATGGCTCCGCCAAAGTGCAGTTACTGTTTGTTTGTTTATTTGCTTTGTCACCAAGTCGGAATCAGCCCCTATTGTTCTTTTGGCCAAATTCAGACCTGATCGCAGCACAGGGCAAGTATGTCCCGCATGTCAGGCCCACTTTCCCCCCCACACACACACACCCACCACCGCCGCCTTCCCGGCACAAGTGCAAAAGCATCGCACAGGAGCGATGCTTTTGTGCTTGACGAGTAGCTCCCTACCAGTGCAGCTCCTGTGCGCTGGCAGGAAGCTACCATCACTATCCGGGTCACATCGGCTGCGTGTGACACCACGCAGCCGCCCGCAGCCCGCCCTCCGCATGGTCCGGGTACGTCTGCGTTGCCCGGACCACGACCCTAAAATGGCGGCCAAGCGCTGCCGGCCCGCCCCCTCCTGCCCAGCGAACGCCTTTGCCTGTCAATCAGGCAGAGGTGACCGCAGGGCTGAGATGGCCATTGGCTGTCTGGCATGCGCAGTTCAGACCTGATTGGCAGCTGTGCGATAACGCATAGCAGCGATCAGGTCTGAATTAGGCCCTTTGTCTTTCGATGTTCACCACTGTTTGATTAATTTTATGTTATATCTGTGATTTTCAGTCCTGTTATTAGTATAAAATTACAGCTGTATCTCCACAATAGCAATTGCATTTCTCCAGACTCATAATATATAATGAGGCTCATTACATAACAGAATAAATGGCGTCAGATTGATTAGCTTACCAAAGGGACACAAGTTTTAAGAGGTTAAATGGGTAAAATGTATTGTAATATGACTTGCTGACAATTTGCCGATACATATATGGAAAGTGCAGACAGCAGTCGGATGAGATTCATGCAGAGATCAGACATTAATATTAATGGCAGGAATGTGACTAGTTTGTGTTATCCATCCCTTGCATTACAAACCATCTTGAAAAACTGCAACTATAAATAAAACTTACTTGAAAATGTTCTGGGATCTTGATAGTAATACTTGTCTTTTTATCCCAAATCAGGACCAAGCCATTCTGTGCTGTAATGACCAAATAAAGACTAGTGTTTCTGACCTGGAAGGGGGATCCTAATATATCTCCCTCGTTAAGAAATTCCATATCACCATCTGTTAGAAGGAGGATGTAGTCCTAAAGATAAGTAAACTTATTGTTAATTCTCAGAAAAACAAAATCAGGCTAAGTTGTGCACTATTGCTATTTATATTAGCGACAAGTAATCACTGCATTTATACAGCAAATAATCTGTTTAGGGCTGAAAAATAAATATGGTTTTATTTGTACAGTTTCAGCCCATTCCATCATTCAACAAGAACAGCAATCGTTATCTGTAATGTATACTGTAAGCCAATAAGAGGAACCCAGAGGAATACAGCCCCTCGTACATAAACTTCTATGCAGTGGCGTAAGTTTGTCCCAGTTACCCGGAGGCAAGAAAAATATTGGTGACCCCCCCCATATATATACTGTATATATTTGCTCCTGCATAGCAAGCCTGCAGATTCTAACTATATGAAGCTACTACAAAACCGTTGCAACTAGTCAGATCTATGTAGGGGTCCAGCCACACACTACATAGATCTGCTCAGTCACTCACAATGCTGATTATTTCTCTGACAAGTAATTTGCAAGTGTCATATCCAGGATTAGAACCCACAACCTATTACACTGGAAGCATGCACCTCACTGATGGAGATATCTGCTGTTGCATAGGAAGTGTGAGAATTCTAACTATATTAATGTAGGCCTTGTTTTATTTCAAGTATTTGTCTTTCAGCTCTAGTGCCTCCACTCAGACCTTTAGTCTGCTCACGAATTTTGGCAGACGGGGTAAAATCTGAGAAACCCCTATTATTTGGTATATATATGTCTTTCAATGTAGTCTGGTTGCTTTCAATATTATATATACAATTTAACATAACATTCCATTCACTTACTTGAAGTACTGGATATCTGCACCTTCGTTACTATAACAGGATACTTATCTCAGGAATGAATTGACCACATTAGATTTTTTAAATATCATGCAGTTTACTTTGAATAATAATAATATTATATATTATTTTAAAATATTACATATATATAACAATAATGCTACATGGACAGTCTTAACAATCCTATACTATACTTCCCCCACTATAGTCACTCCTCTTCTAGAGATATATATTTGCAAATATATGCTGTTAGTGCACTGAATTTAATTGATGTGTTGTAATCTCCAAATAGAGAAGTCAATTTATTTCCTTTGTGGTAACGATTGGTTGATTTCTGAAGTAGGCTCGTATCAATACTCGATCCACTGTCGCAGCTAAGTAACTAATTGGGTTGCACTAATGCCATCACCGTGAAACTCAGTCTATTTCGATCAGTCGACGTACTGACAATAGCTAGTTGTCTTTAACATCTGCCAATCCTTAATGGGATTTTGAGTCTCCTTTACTGTAGTATATTAGCTAATATATTTTCCTTTAGCAATGCAGTATTTTAGTCCTTGCAATCTCTCTAGGGTTTATATAATAAAGATGTAATGTCCTATCCTTATTTTAATACTCGGTTCTTCTTTCTTTTGGTGTAGCGGTACTTTCTTCAGATGGCCATGCAACTTATAAGGTAAGTATAGTTATTTTATTTACTGTAACCCTTTATGAAAATTATCATTTAGATTATATATATTACAAAAGTCTCCACACTCTAGGTGTACTCTTTTACCCTATGGCAGTATACCACAGGATCAGTCTATGCAGGGGATGGGTATGAGGTTAAATTTCCAGGGTTCTGGTATAGGTAGTAGATAGTGTTTCACTGAATAGCGAAGCTGTTAATACCGCTATTATGATTTTATATGGTGCTCATCGATGTAGAAGTATAATTGTCCGCTTCCTATTGTATTGTTATTTTAATAATAATTAATTGTATTGGCCGGTGGGGGAGACAACTTCTTAGGCAGTCTCTGAATTAGATCCTCCCACCAGGGTACTTGTCATGTACCTGGCCGCCTATTATGCTGTACAGCAAGGGATATGTCTGCCCCGTTGCCGGCTGGTTACTGTACCTCACCGATCACAGCCCTTCAGTCTCTGGAGAAGCGGCTGTCGGCCCGGCGGTCACTCTCTCTGCTGCGGCTCCCGGGATCACTATCTCCGCTGGCGGCTCCCGTATCACTATCTTTGCGGTCGGATCCACGATCACACTCCACCTTCAGTCAAGGCTGTCGGCCCGGCTGTCACTCTCTCCGCTGGCGGCTCCCTCGGTTCCTGGATCACTCTCTCCGCAGTCGGATCCACGATCCCTCTCCCCCGGCTTTCAGGTGAGTATCGGGTCAGAAATGCAAGTAGCGGCTCCACCATCCATCCTCCTGCTCGTAGCTGCAACCGTCTCTCTGTGTCGCACTTGCCTGCCTCTTTACACTGGTCCCCAGCCTCATTAGTAACCGTCTCTCCCCCCCGGAGTTTCCTCGAGCCGAGCCTGTTGTCCAGAGCCCCACGAGCCATTCCAGTCTCTGTTACCTCACACAGGCAATAATATAGGCAATAATACATATATAATACACCCCACCATACATCCTCCCCTTTATATATTTTTCACTGCAGCAAAGTATATATGCCATAACAATTCACAATACAATATACCAATTATAAATATATACATACATATATAAATTCCTTATGCTAAAAGTCACTCTACACTCCTCCCCCTGGTGGCAGGTATTGGTCTCTCTTATAGTTACCTGTCACCATCATAATTATCATACTCTCTTGGGTACCACTCTATTAATGGTCTCTCCTGCCATAAGTTACTATTATTCTCGAAGTATGGCCACGGCATTATTGTAGTTGAGTGAACAGCTCGGGGTTCTTCACTAGGAATCCCCAGACGATCATAAGTTAGTATTAAAGGTGGCCTATGTGTCCGAAGTGGTCGAACTCTTTGAGGCAAAGGGGTGTTTTCCCTTCCGTAATTATCCTCACTGACAAGGGACCCATCAGTTATTTCATTCCAACTAAGTTCATTACTATTCTCTACAAGAATATCGTCAATAGATCTTCCCCACTCGTATGTGATCCCTTCATTGTCAGAGGATTCTTTTCTTTGAGTTTCTTTTCCCGTGCTAATATCTCTCCCTTCTATTTCGCTATTAGTACGAGGACACTCTTCACAATAGAAGTACCCCGCTCCCTCTTCGCTCAGCTCGTTTGGTATGTTTTCACTGTATTCATATGAACTGGAGTGATCCTTTACCCTCTTAGGGATCTGGTTCTCTTTCACCACCACTGGTTGACCCATATTCCTATTATCTTCAAAAGGAATGTTTTGGCCGACGGGTAATAGGTGATTTCGATGATAGGTAACAATCGGACCATCATGCTCTTCTGGTTTTAATTGATAGACCGGGATACCAGGTAGTTGTTTAATGACAGTATATGGTGATTCCTTCCAACGATTCGCTAATTTTTGTCGTCTAGGAGCTCCTAACCGTCGAAGCAGTACTCGGTCTCCAGGCAGTAATATCTGTTCAATCACCTTATTATCAAATCTCTGTTTATTTTGCTCACCTCTTCTCTTGGAAGCTTTGTGAGCAAGATCAAAGGCTTCTTTTAAATCTTTCCTCAATCGTTTTACATACTGTGTGTGGGTTGGAATACAAGAATTAATGTCACTAACATTAGTCCCAAGACAAATATCAATAGGCAGCCTAGCTTCTCGTCCAAACATCAGTACATAAGGTGAATATCCGGTAGAGTCATTTACTGTACAGTTGTAAGCATGTACAAGTCTACAAACGTGTCTCTTCCACTGAATTTTGTCAAGTGGATTCAGAGTCCCCAACATGTCAAGAAGAGTTCGATTAAAACGTTCGGGTTGTGGGTCTCCCTGAGGGTGATAGGGTGATGTTCTTGATTTCCTTATTCCGCAACATACACACAGCTCTTTGATCAATTTACTTTCGAACTCTCTCCCTTGATCAGTGTGTATTCGAGCCGGTAGTCCGTAATGTACGAAAAATTTCTCCCATAGTGTCTTAGCTACTGTTATAGCCTTTTGATCCACAGTGACATACGCTTGGGCGTATCGGGTGAAATGGTCAGTAGCGACCAATATGTGACTGTCTCTCCCAGTAGGATCCTCCAGTGACAAGAAATCTATACATACTAGCTCTAAGGGTCCTGAGCTGTCCAAATTAATCAATCGGGCTGACGGCACTGGTATTGACTTTCTCAGAATACAATTCCGACAATCTCTACAGTAGGCTTCAATATCCCGATTCATATAGGGCCAGTATATTCTTTCGGCGATCAATAGTCGTGTCTTCTCGTACCCTAAATGGCCATGGCAGTCATGTAGTGAGTGTAACACCATGGCAATATACTCATCAGGTAATACCAGTTGACAACGGATCTTTCCTGTCTTATCCTCGGTCTTTCTGTAGAGGACCCCTTTCTTAAATAGTAATCTTTTCCGCTGTCTTAATAACACTTTTGTTTTATTAGATATTACTACTCCATCAGTATTCCTATGCCGGTTGTTTAGACAATCTATGGCCATTGCCACATTAGTATCTCGTAGTTGAGCCTCCCGTAGTTGTTCTTTAGATAATACTTCCAGTCCTCCCATCTCAGCCTGGGATATCCAACAATACATTAAAGGTAAAGCTGTATCAGATGCTCCCAGTGAACTGACAACATCTTGTGTTTCTCCTCTTAGACAGATCATCTGATGACATAATCCTTGCATAGCTGGTGCTGGTACTTCTATCCATTCATCATCGACACTATTGACAGTAGAATTCGGTAATCGGGATAAAGCATCCGCGTCAACATTACTTATCCCAGGTCTATATTTTAAAGTGAAGTAGTAATTGGCCAGTGCGGCCAACCAACGATGTCCAGTGGCGTCTAGACGGGCAGTGGAATTTATATACGTCAACGGGTTATTATCAGTATAGATGGTAAAATTTGTTCCGTATAGGTAGTCATGAAATTTTTCAACTACTGCCCACTTCAAAGCGAGGAACTCAAGTTTGTGCACAGCATATTTTCTCTCACTTTCTGATAATCCCCGACTGATATAGGCAATAGGTCTCAATCTTCCTTGTGATCGCTGGTATAATACTCCTCCTAATCCGTCGAATGATGCATCTATGTGTAACTCATATGGTTGGGTTGGATCTGCATAAGCCAACACCGGTGAATGTGTCAAACAATATTTAAGCCGTAGAAATGCATCCTCACATATTCCAGTCCACCGGTCCCCGAATTCCTCCTGAGGCTTAAAGAAACGGTTAGATGTACTATTGCTTTTGTTCCGACTACTACCCCGGCTCGGGGGATAACCTTTAGTCAATTCCGTAAGGGGCCTAACTATCCGGGAGTACTGGGGTACAAACCGCCGGTAGTAACCACAGAACCCCAGAAATGAACGTAAATCCTTCAGATTCTTCGGTCTGGGCCACCGCATTACTGCTTCCGTTTTATCAGGGTCAGTAGCAATCCCTTCTCGATTGACTATATGTCCTAGGTATTTGACCGTAGTCTGACAAAATTTACATTTGTCAATAGACAATTTCAACCCCTTTTGTTGAAGCCGATCTAATACTTTCAACAATCGTGCATTATGTTCATCCAGTGTCCTTCCGAAAACAATAATGTCGTCTAAATAAACGAGTACTTCCCGGTAGCACATGTCTCCTACCGTTTGTTCCATTGTGCGTTGAAACGTGGCAGGTGCCCCTTTTACTCCCTGAGGCATCTTGAGGAACTCGAAAAATCCAATAGGGCAGATGAAGGCAGTCTTAGCCCGATCTTCCGCTTTCATCGGGATTTGGTAGTAACCACACCTCATATCCAATACTGAAAACCATTTACTACCTTGTAAGCAGTCCAGTGCTTCATCTACTCTAGGGACAGTGTATTGATCAGCAATAGTTCTACTGTTCAAAGTGCGGTAATCTATGCATAACCTGATGTCACCATTCTTTTTCCGTGCTACCACAATCGGAGAGGCATAAGGGCTTTCTGAGTCAGCTATCACATGATTTTCAAGTAGCTGTTTCAAATGTTGACGCACGTCATCGAAGTCTGCTGGAGCCAATCGCCGAGACCGTTCCCTGAAAGGGGTGAGATCATTTAAAGGAATCCTATGTTCTACTCCTAATGCAGTGCCCAGATCCCATTCTTCTATTGAAAAAACAGTTCTTCTGACCAATAGTTCGTCTATTATTCGTTGTTTTTCTTTCAACGGTAGATCACTGTCCTTGAAACAAAGTTGCAATTTCGTAAGAAAAGGTTCACAGTTCCCTTCAACGAAGTTAGTGTTATTGATAAGGTATGTATCTGCAAAGTCGTTGACTTTCTCTCTTGGTGGTGAGCATAAATTTTCCTCAGGTTTATTATATAAGGATCTATATTGAGATAGACACCAGTCTGATAACGTCTTAAACAAATTTGAATTTGTGCCAATTATAACAGGTACAGCATCCCTATCTCCTGGGGGGTCCGGACACACCAGTGCTATGAAGGGTAACGGGGTTGCTGTATCCGAGGTTAATAGGGGATGGAATTCAATGTTGGTCACGACATATCCTAAATAGGGATATTTTTGATCACTAAGTCCCCATATCGCTAATCCATCGACAGGTGAGATGTGGAGGTCTGATAGAAATTGCCGATACCAACTTTCGAAAATTATCGAAACCTGTGACCCACTATCTAGCAGCACCATACACGGATGACCATTTATGATGGCTTGTACCATGGGGGCCTTTCCCATCATTCCATCGGGGATGGTCATAGGCCACTGAGTATTCCCCATTGCGCACACTACTATGGTTCGGGAGTTGATGCGGGGGTCATCAACGTCCCTTCCTGGTTTTCCGGATGATTAACATTCTGATTTCCAACGTGGTTGGGGTTTCTTCCATAATTTCCAATTTGTGGGCACTCAAAAGATCTATGTCCCATCTGACCACACCTGTAGCAGATTATGTGATCTCTATTATCCCCCCGTCGATTCATTCCTCTCCCTCTCCCTCGGTTCACTGGTGACGGAATACTGCTGTGCACTGTTATCAGTTGATCTAACTTTTTATTTTGTTCTTCTAAAAGTTTACACATTCGATCATGTGACAAGGTGACATCAGGGATTGGGGATACTACAGTTGGTACTACCACTTTCACCCTCTTGATATTTTTTTCTCTATTGTCAATTTGGACCTCCTCTAATTTCACATCTTTAATGAGTTCACTCAATGTAGGTGGACGATCTCGAGCCCCACTACATCTAAGTCTCTGAGCGACTGGGCTTGAGGTCAGTGCCCCTCTCAATAAATGCTTTAATCGACGTTCATCCATTTCAGATTGCTCTATCCCTCCTTTATCCAGGAGTTTATACAATATTTTATCCAATCGGTATATAAAATTAGTGAGTGGTTCTGAGGGTTCTTGGTAAGTATTGTTTAATCGGGCCAATATGTCTCCAATGTCTTCAATAGTTCCAAATGAATAGTCTAACGCATTAAAGTAATCCTTCAATGTTGCATTAGTGTTGCTGCGTCGAGTAGCATGTATTATCCCCATGGCGGGGCCCCTTAGACTTTCAACAATCCTCTGTTTCTTAATATATTCTGGGCACCTCCATTCCTCTGAATGTTGAATGGCAGCCTCACGCCATGCATCGTAACCTTCTTCTCCAGTCGGTACAGGTATCACGCCAGAGAATACTCGTAATCTCCTATAGCCTCCTTCATAGTGCCACCTTTCAAATTGGCTCACTACTTTGTCCATAACGGTTTCAACCTGGGGTTCTATAGATTCACCTACTGTTGTCTTGGGCTGTGACTTATCACCGGTGCCAGTTGCATCGCTCCCTTGAGGATCTGTCTCTTTGCTTGTATTTACGGCTTCGGTAGCCTCTCCGTCTCTCTCTTCAGTTCTTTTTGGCCATATTATCTGACACCTTCGACCTGAAGTTCCTCCTACTAATATGTTGATCGGTATTAGTGAAGGATCCAAGTAATCCTGTGTTGTGATTAATACTGCTATAATATCGTCTATCGTTCCCTTCCACTTGTCCACCAATAAGGGGACCCGCACCCCGCACAATTTCAATGCCTCTGTAATCACTTCATCATCAGTAACTCCAGTGAGGTCTCCTACTATACCCAGACTGCATCGTGTATTAATCTTGTGTTCTACACACCATTGGTATATGCTGTTTTCATTGATGACCTCCATCGTGGATATCTCGTTGATCCTGAAACGGTTAAAAATCTCAGCAGTGCCTCCAGTGTAGGCCTTGTTTTATTTCAAGTATTTGTCTTTCAGCTCTAGTGCCTCCACTCAGACCTTTAGTCTGCTCACGAATTTTGGCAGACGGGGTAAAATCTGAGAAACCCCTATTATTTGGTATATATATGTCTTTCAATGTAGTCTGGTTGCTTTCAATATTATATATACAATTTAACATAACATTCCATTCACTTACTTGAAGTACTGGATATCTGCACCTTCGTTACTATAACAGGATACTTATCTCAGGAATGAATTGACCACATTAGATTTTTTAAATATCATGCAGTTTACTTTGAATAATAATAATATTATATATTATTTTAAAATATTACATATATATAACAATAATGCTACATGGACAGTCTTAACAATCCTATACTATACTTCCCCCACTATAGTCACTCCTCTTCTAGAGATATATATTTGCAAATATATGCTGTTAGTGCACTGAATTTAATTGATGTGTTGTAATCTCCAAATAGAGAAGTCAATTTATTTCCTTTGTGGTAACGATTGGTTGATTTCTGAAGTAGGCTCGTATCAATACTCGATCCACTGTCGCAGCTAAGTAACTAATTGGGTTGCACTAATGCCATCACCGTGAAACTCAGTCTATTTCGATCAGTCGACGTACTGACAATAGCTAGTTGTCTTTAACATCTGCCAATCCTTAATGGGATTTTGAGTCTCCTTTACTGTAGTATATTAGCTAATATATTTTCCTTTAGCAATGCAGTATTTTAGTCCTTGCAATCTCTCTAGGGTTTATATAATAAAGATGTAATGTCCTATCCTTATTTTAATACTCGGTTCTTCTTTCTTTTGGTGTAGCGGTACTTTCTTCAGATGGCCATGCAACTTATAAGGTAAGTATAGTTATTTTATTTACTGTAACCCTTTATGAAAATTATCATTTAGATTATATATATTACAAAAGTCTCCACACTCTAGGTGTACTCTTTTACCCTATGGCAGTATACCACAGGATCAGTCTATGCAGGGGATGGGTATGAGGTTAAATTTCCAGGGTTCTGGTATAGGTAGTAGATAGTGTTTCACTGAATAGCGAAGCTGTTAATACCGCTATTATGATTTTATATGGTGCTCATCGATGTAGAAGTATAATTGTCCGCTTCCTATTGTATTGTTATTTTAATAATAATTAATTGTATTGGCCGGTGGGGGAGACAACTTCTTAGGCAGTCTCTGAATTAGATCCTCCCACCAGGGTACTTGTCATGTACCTGGCCGCCTATTATGCTGTACAGCAAGGGATATGTCTGCCCCGTTGCCGGCTGGTTACTGTACCTCACCGATCACAGCCCTTCAGTCTCTGGAGAAGCGGCTGTCGGCCCGGCGGTCACTCTCTCTGCTGCGGCTCCCGGGATCACTATCTCCGCTGGCGGCTCCCGTATCACTATCTTTGCGGTCGGATCCACGATCACACTCCACCTTCAGTCAAGGCTGTCGGCCCGGCTGTCACTCTCTCCGCTGGCGGCTCCCTCGGTTCCTGGATCACTCTCTCCGCAGTCGGATCCACGATCCCTCTCCCCCGGCTTTCAGGTGAGTATCGGGTCAGAAATGCAAGTAGCGGCTCCACCATCCATCCTCCTGCTCGTAGCTGCAACCGTCTCTCTGTGTCGCACTTGCCTGCCTCTTTACACTGGTCCCCAGCCTCATTAGTAACCGTCTCTCCCCCCCGGAGTTTCCTCGAGCCGAGCCTGTTGTCCAGAGCCCCACGAGCCATTCCAGTCTCTGTTACCTCACACAGGCAATAATATAGGCAATAATACATATATAATACACCCCACCATACATCCTCCCCTTTATATATTTTTCACTGCAGCAAAGTATATATGCCATAACAATTCACAATACAATATACCAATTATAAATATATACATACATATATAAATTCCTTATGCTAAAAGTCACTCTACATTAAGTTACTTGTAATTGTCAGAGAAATAACTTCATACAGTTAGAATTCTCATGCTTCCTTTATAGGAGCAAATAAGCTTCATCAGTAAGGTGTCTGCTTCCAGTGTATCTATAATAAAGAGGGTGTGATTTGTAAGGTGTAGTGACTAGTGGGGAAGTCGGCTACGGAAGAGATACCGGCTGCTGTCAATTAACTTAATTGATTAATGTCGCTGAACACACAGAACCAGAGGAAAAAGTGCCCCCCTTCAAAGCAGGAGCCCGGCGGCAGTTGACTCCGTTGCCTCCCAGAGTTCTGCCTCTGCTTCTATGTTCAGCAGACATTCCTTCACATTGATATTTGATGCAGCTATTCTCCCATCCTAGGGGTGGCAAGTCAAATGAACCTCTCCTAAGTAAGTCCTCATGTATTACTGCCAATTGGCCAAGAAGGCCAAACTGCTTTCTGATTTAAGGAAAACTATCATTTAATTTCATAGCATGATGACCAACCACCAGCTGACCACAGAGTCGACCATAAATCATTAGTCTCAAATATGTATGTCTAGTTTCTTCACAAAATAATGCTATTCTGATACTTTACATGCTTAGGATGGCAGTGGGGCTAATAGTGTTTGGGGAGTACACACTCACATGGCACTGGCCACACCCACACAGCACTTGTCATAGATCCTCCTCCTTCTCAGTATAGGCTTTTGAACATTTCAGCCCCACTCCCATGTGGCCCCTTAAACGGGCCATGCATTGATTAAAGTTGTGGATTATAGCTAAGGGAAGGCCTTTCAAAGAAATATGACAATAACAGGAGGAATTTCTGTTTAATACTTAACTGAACTTAACCAGTTTACTTCCACTGCCACCATTAATATAGTGACTCACTCCATTCTTATCTGTCACAAATTATGAATATACAAGCCAATAGCCCAGATCAGTGGCGACTCCTACAGTAGGGTGGCTGCTGCTGCCTGTGACTGCCCAGAACGGAGAAGAGGAGACCTGAGTCCCTGTCAGCCTTGTCCCAGCACCTTCGCAATGGATCAGGTAGGTTCCAGGACCGACACATGTGCACACGTGGTGGCCCAACAGTGCATGTATGAAACGCCGGCTTCTATGGACTGCATTGACTGCAGTCTATAGAAGCTGGATCGGGCTGCAAGAAAGGCAGGAAATTCCTGTGGATTCCCACAGGAAGCCCTCTTTCTGCTAATTGCAGCCCTCCCAGTGGGACTGCATGTAGTGTCTGTGTAGCGTCTTCCAATAAGAACGGGCAGATGTATTAATCTGGAGAAGGCATAAGGAAGTGATAAACCAGTGATATGTGCAAGGTGATAAAGGCACCAGCTAATCAGCTCCAAGATGTAAATTAACAGTTAGGATCTGATTGGCTGTTGCCTTTATCACCTTGCACATATTACTGGTTTATCACTTCCATATGCCTTCTCCAGATTAATACATCTGCCCCGAAGTCCCTACTTGTCACAGTGAAGGCAAGTACATATGCGATCAACATTGCTGCGGTAACCGGTGAGGGGCGGAGATGTATCTTAATACATCCCGCCCTGACACTGAACTGAGGTGGCAGATTTTACTGGGGTGGGAGTGAGGTATTTTTAAAGCATCTTACTTAACTAGAATAGCCATACTAAGTTATTGACAAAAGAAAATTTTTGATAGTGGGCTCCCCTCTTTTTGAGAGATGAGTTTGAACATTTTTATATCTCACAATCCCAGGCCCATTTATCATTATACACACTCCCCTGTTGCCTATTGCTCTCATCCCCGTACTCACTGATATTCTATTAGGACATCCCTCCCACCACAGTGTCATGAACAAACTGTTAGGGATCCTGAGGACCGAGTTTGAGAACCAGTAACTTAGAGCATAGTACATTGTTAAGGACAGCTTAGAGCAGGAATAAACTGTTAAGGTCTCAAATTCAATGGCAGAGTAGAGACTCTGGGTCATTGTCTTTATTATCTTGTGCTTAGTAGTTAAGCGTACAGTAGAGGAAATTTGATATACTGTAGAAGTCTGGTTATTAAATACAAACCTTAATCTCTCCCGTTGATTTTCCCACCAGTATGTGATTGCAAAAATTTTCCACAATTTCCTCTGCTGTTTATAACATATTACTATCTTCATTTGTCACACACTACTAGTACATACATGCTGTAACTAATATTTTATATAAAGTCGAGAACTCACTCCCATAAGCACTTTGATGTTTTTGGCGCAGAATGACTCAGTACCACATTGGACATTTTCCGAAATTATTCGAAATGTTCCATTCTGTATGTTTGCTCCACAGAAATCCTAAAAATAATTACAATGTATTATAAGCCATATAAATACAAAAGTTGAAAATGGTAAATAACTATAGTATTCCCTTGCAGAAAAATACATTAAATGCAAATATGAAAGTTCTCAAATTGGCCCTAGGGTAATAAGTACCAAATGTTACGGAGAGGTTTGTTTATTAACTCCCTTAATACTTTTTGTGTTTCAAGTCTTTATGCTAAAATGGTGTTGGTAGTAGATGTTAGTTTTCATATCCACTGGGGTCAAAATACAGTACATTTAATTCATGTTTTAATACAGGTTGAGTATCCCTTATCCAAAATGCTTGGGACCAGACGTATTTTGGATATCGGATTTTTCTGTATTTTGGAATAATTGCATACCATAATGAGATATCATGGTAATGGGACCTAAATCTAAGCACAGAGTGTATTTATGTTACATATACACCTTATACACACAGCCTGAAGGCAATTTTAGCCAATATTTTTTTTATAACTTTGTGCATTAAACAAAGTGTGTCTGCATTCACACAATTCATTTATGTTTCATATACACCTTATACACACAGCCTGAAGGTCATTTAATACAATATTTTTAATAACTTTGTGTATTAAACAAAGTTTGTGTACATTGAGTCATCAAAAAACAAAGGTTTCACTATCTCACTCTCGTTCAAAAAAGTCCGTATTTCGGAATATTCCGTATTTCGGAATATTTGGATATGGGATACTCAACCTGTACTAGTGCAATGCAAGTAATATCTCATCATCACTACTATTTTTTAGACTCACATCGGGGGGCATTTCTCCTAAAAAACCGTGGGGATAACATTTTGTATTGTTAGTGATCTCAGTGCAACACTGTATCCAAATAATACCTGAACAAGGGTATATTCACACTGCCCGCTGTATCGGTATGGTTTGTTGTCAAATGTTATGTAATTTCCTTCCCCATACACATCACATTGTGCCATAGTTCCAGTTTCCTCACAGACCCATCTACGGTTTTTACAGGTACTGATAATAAAAAACAAAACAGATTTTTAACAGTCTCCAAAATCCAAGACTTCATAATTAGTTTACATACTTATAGTTATAAATAATGATATTAGTTAACAGAAGGCATGAGATTAATAATTCATAAATATCTTTGACAATTTCATTGTAGAAATGTTCATTCAAAGCCATATAAAATATACCTGATAATTTGGTCGGAATTAGCAAATAAATTAGAATGTTTTAACGGTTATCACCACAAAAATGTAACATTTCTGGGTAGATGTTATATTTTCTTGATAATAATAAACAAGCCCTGGAATGTGAAGCAGATGTCAAAAATTTTACCAGAGAGGCATCCCAAGGTCCCAATGAAGTACGCACCGGCCAACGGGCATGCATGTGCATTAGCCGCAAACCAGGAAACTGATTGGTAGCTTAAGCTATTACTCTGCTTCCATCTCTTCAGTTGGAGGGGGTCTTATTAGGGACACCCGACAAGAGAGGCTTGTAAAGTTTATGTTAAAATATTCATTTTTACGTTGCAAATTTATGGAAAAATTTTTTTTCACATCAGCATTAAAAATATGAATTGAGATAACTAGGGCACTAAGAGTCTATAACAAGGCTTCCAGTTGACAGGCTGACACCAAGAACCGCTGCAGATTCAGAGACTTGTGCTGAGACTGGAAACTTGCAGACTTTTTGCTGTACCTAAAGAGTTTGAGCCCGAATCACTATCATTTGCTAATGTGAGATTGCACGCACTGAGCAATTATTGGCACACTGTGCATGCGCTGCAAACGCATTGCATGTGCATGAAGGTCAAAATACGATCGCTCTGCCCTTGGAGCCTAAGAGGGGGTGCACACGTAGCGACCGGGCTCAGCTCAATGTGTGCTGAGCCCAATGTTGGCTTAAGCACACATCGCAGCGGGTGTCTGTACACACGCAGTGTCGTGTGCTAGCCCGATCCTAATGAAATCGCATGGCTCAATGAGAGCATGCAGGCCAATCTAGGGCCGGTGATAGCGACGGGCGGGGCCGCGCATCACTATTGCTATGGGGTATACACACGGAGCTATGTGTGCTTAATTTCTAAGCATTCTGGTCACATTGCGAAGAAATTAAGCAAAAATCTCTCCGTGTGTATACCCCTTAAGTGTAAAGCGATCAAATTTGATTGACAGGAAGTTGCCATTCGTGGGTGGTAATATGGCGTCTGTGGGACGTGACTTGTAAAATAAAGTTGTGTTATGGCCATTTTCGGGGCGTGTATCTGACATCATCTGCAAACGCTGCAATCAAAAACATGGCGGCCTGTGCAACTGCATTCACATTATTTTGAGTAGGCATAGGTCAGCCACAACTGTCGATTGTGCTAATTTTTTGCGTATGCGCTGCGATTCTGCTAATATATACGCAGTTTTACGGACGCATCAGTGGGTGGGAGACAAATCGGACCTACAAGCCTTTTGTAAAGAATTGAATACCAATTCATTCAATATCAATCTCACATTCAAGATAAGCCGAGAGAGAGTACCTTTTCTAGACTTGGTTCTGTATATCACTAATAACAATTTACAAACAAGGAATTAAAGTCAATAAATGGACAGTAATGCATATATTTCTAAGAAAAGTAACCATCATCTGAAATGTCTGAAGAATATCCCAAAAGGCCAGATGACAAGAACCAGAAGAAACTGTACCGATCTGGAGGTTTACAAAAAGCAAACAGGTGAAATGAAATGAAAATTCCTATCACAAGGTTATACAGAAGCAGAATTGAACACTCCACTCTAAGAATTATCGACAATCGAGAGGAACACTCTTCTTATCCCAAAGAAAAAGAACATAAACCTGAAGGACAATGGAGAAGAAATGTCAATTTAATTTATTACTACATTCAATGGCTAGTACAAACAGGTGGAAAAGGTAATAAAGAAATATTGGAACCTATTGAGAAAAGACCCCATATTAAAGCCACACCTGAAAGAAAGACCTAAGTTCATATATAAGAAAGCAATGAATCTGAAGAATAGATTAGTAAAAACTACAATGACACCAAAGAGAGAAAGTAGAGTAAAAACCAAAGGCTTCCATAGGTGTGGCCTGTGTGTTACATGTAGCAACCATCGGGAACAAGAAAGTAAAACCATAAAGTACCATTCTTCCTCGACGAAACAAGAATACGATATTATGAACTTGATTACGTGCAACAGCAAGAACTGTATTTATATAACAGAATGCAAGTGTGGCCTGCAATACACAGGCAGAACTTCCAGACCACTTAAAGATAGATGGGCGGAGCACCTACGAATTATCAAAATAGGATACGAGAAACATTCCTTATCACTACACTTCAAGGAGCAGCATGCAAGTTCAGTAAAAGGTGTATGAACAATATTAGGAATCAAACAAGTATAAAAACACTGGCGAAAGAAAGCAATTGAAAATAATGTTGCAAAAATGGAGATGAAAACTATCTTTGACTTGAAAACATTACACCTTTATGGTATGAACACTGATTTTTGATTAAAATGGCTTCTCTAAAGATGCAGCAGACAGCACAACACATTTACATATTCACATGCTGAAAAAACACACTTTACGAATTTTTTACATTTTTATTAATATTTTTATATATAAATATTTTTTGTACACTATATTTTTTATATATTTTTGTATACTATATTATTATTTAACCTCTTAATTAATGTGGCTCTAATATCTTATAAGACAGGAAATATATAGGTCTGTTAAGATTAATGAAATTAATTAGTGATGAGCGGGTTCGGTTTCTCGGAAACCGAACCCCCCCGAACCTCACGCTTTTTACACGGGTCCGAGGCAGACTCGGATCTTCCCGCCTTGCTCGGCTAACCCGAGCGCGCCCGAACGTCATCATCCCGCTGTCGAATTCTCGCGAGGCTCGTATTCTATCGCGAGACTCAGATTCTATATAAGGAGCCGCGCGTCGCCGCCATTTTCACACGTGCATTGAGATTGATAGGGAGAGGACGTGGCTGGCGTCCTCTCCGTTTAGAGTAGACTAGAGAGTAGTAGAGAGTAGAGACACTTGATTTACTAATTTTGGGGAGCATATTAGGACGGAGTACTACTTGCTGATAGTGTGACCAGTGACCACCAGTTTAATTAATCCGTTCTCTGCCTGAAAAAAAACGATACACAGTGTGACACAGTCACATACCATATCTGTGCTCAGCCTCAGTGTGCCCTCAGTGTGCTGCATCATCTATGTAATACTGTATATCTGACTGTGCTGAGTGCTCACTGCTCACACAGCTTAATTGTGGGGGAGACTGGGGAGCAGTTATAGCAGGAGTACATATTTTAACAGTGCACACTTTTGCTGCCAGAGTGCCACTGCCAGTGCCAGTGTGACTGACCAGTGACCACTGACCACCAGTATATTGTGATTGTCTGCCTGAAAAAGTTAAACACTCGTCGTGTGGTGTTTTTATTCTATAAACGCATTCTGCTGACAGTGTCCAGCAGGTCCGTCATTATATAATATATACCTGTCCGGCTGCAGTAGTGATATATATATATATTTTATATCTCATTATCATCCAGTCTATATTAGCAGCAGACGCAGTATGGTAGTCCACGGCTGTAGCTACCTCTGTGTCGGCAGTCGCTAGTCCATCCATAATTGTATACCACCTACCTGTGGTGTTTTTTTTTTTTTCTATCTTCTTGATACTACTAGTAGCTTACTTTAGGAGTCTGCAGTGCTGAGCTGACAGTGTCCAGCAGGTCCGTCATTAAATAATATATACCTGTCCGGCTGCAGTAGTGATATATATATATATATATTTTATATCATTATCATCCAGTCTATATTAGCAGCAGACGCAGTACGGTAGTCCACGGCTGTAGCTACCTCTGTGTCGGCAGTCGCTCGTCCATCCATAATTGTATACCACCTACCCGTGGTGTTTTTGTTTTTTTTCTATCTTCTTGATACTACTAGTAGCTTACTTTAGGAGTCTGCAGTGCTGAGCTGACAGTGTCCAGCAGGTCCGTCATTATATAATATATACCTGTCCGGCTGCAGTAGTGATATATATATATTTTATATCTCATTATCATCCAGTCTATATTAGCAGCAGACGCAGTACGGTAGTCCACGGCTGTAGCTACCTCTGTGTCGGCAGTCGCTAGTCCATCCATAATTGTATACCACCTACCTGTGGTGTTTTTTTTTTTTTCTATCTTCTTGATACTACTAGTAGCTTACTTTAGGAGTCTGCAGTGCTGAGCTGACAGTGTCCAGCAGGTCCGTCATTATATAATATATACCTGTCCGGCTGCAGTAGTGATATATATATATATTTTTTATATCATTATCATCCAGTCTATATTAGCAGCAGACGCAGTACGGTAGTCCACGGCTGTAGCTACCTCTGTGTCGGCAGTCGCTAGTCCATCCATAATTGTATACCACCTACCTGTGGTGTTTTTTTTTTCTATCTTCTTGATACTAGTAGCTTACTTTAGGAGTCTGCAGTGCTGAGCTGACAGTGTCCAGCAGGTCCGTCATTATATAATATATACCTGTCCGGCTGCAGTAGTGATATATATATATATATTTTTTATATCATTATCATCCAGTCTATATTAGCAGCAGACGCAGTACGGTAGTCCACGGCTGTAGCTACCTCTGTGTCGGCAGTCGCTAGTCCATCCATAATTGTATACCACCTACCTGTGGTGTTTTTTTTTTCTATCTTCTTGATACTACTAGTAGCTTACTTTAGGAGTCTGCAGTGCTGAGCTGACAGTGTCCAGCAGGTCCGTCATTATATAATATATACCTGTCCGGCTGCAGTAGTGATATATATATATAATATTAGAGATGAGCGCCTGAAATTTTTCGGGTTTTGTGTTTTGGTTTTGGGTTCGGTTCCGCGGCCGTGTTTTGGGTTCGAACGCGTTTTGGCAAAACCTCACCGAATTATTTTTGTCGGATTCGGGTGTGTTTTGGATTCGGGTGTTTTTTTCCAAAAACACTAAAAAACAGCTTAAATCATAGAATTTGGGGGTCATTTTGATCCCAAAGTATTATTAACCTCAAAAACCATAATTTACACTCATTTTCAGTCTATTCTGAATACCTCACACCTCACAATATTATTTTTAGTCCTAAAATTTGCACCGAGGTCGCTGTGTGAGTAAGATAAGCGACCCTAGTGGCCGACACAAACACCGGGCCCATCTAGGAGTGGCACTGCAGTGTCACGCAGGATGTCCCTTCCAAAAAACCCTCCCCAAACAGCACATGACGCAAAGAAAAAAAGAGGCGCAATGAGGTAGCTGTGTGAGTAAGATTAGCCACCCTAGTGGCCGACACAAACACCGGGCCCATCTAGGAGAGGCACTGCAGTGTCACGCAGGATGTCCCTTCCAAAAAACCCTCCCCAAACAGCACATGACGCAAAGAAAAAAAGAGGCTTTTTACTGATATTTGGTGTTTTGGATTTGACATGCTCTGTACTATGACATTGGGCATCGGCCTTGGCAGACGACGTTGCTGGCATTTCATCGTCTCGGCCATGACTAGTGGCAGCAGCTTCAGCACGAGGTGGAAGTGGATCTTGATCTTTCCCTAATTTTGGAACCTCAACTTTTTTGTTCTCCATATTTTATAGGCAGAACTAAAAGGCACCTCAGGTAAACAATGGAGATGGATGGATTGGATACTAGTATACAATTATGGACGGACTGCCACGGTTAGGTGGTATAAAAAAACCACGGTTAGGTGGTATATATTATAATAATAATACAATTATGGATGGACGGACTGCCTGCCGACTGCCGACACAGAGGTAGCCACAGCCGTGAACTACCGCACTGTACACTGGTTGATAAAGAGATAGTAGTATACTCGTAACAACTAGTATGACACTATGACGACGGTATAAAGAATGAAAAAAAAACCACGGTTAGGTGGTATATATTATAATAATAATACAATTATGGATGGACGGACTGCCTGCCGACTGCCGACACAGAGGTAGCCACAGCCGTGAACTACCGCACTGTACACTGGTTGATAAAGAGATAGTAGTATACTCGTAACAATTAGGATGACACTATGACGGTATAAAGAATGAAAAAAAAACCACGGTTAGGTGGTAGGTATATAATAATAAATAATACAATTCTGGTCGGACGGACTGCCTGCCGTGTGCCGACACAGAGGTAGCCACAGCCGTGAACTACCGCACTGTACACTGGTTGATAAAGAGATAGTAGTATACTCGTAACAATTAGGATGACACTATGACGGTATAAAGAATGAAAAAAAAACCACGGTTAGGTGGTAGGTATATAATAATAAATAATACAATTCTGGTCGGACGGACTGCCTGCCGTGTGCCGACACAGAGGTAGCCACAGCCGTGAACTACCGCACTGTACACTGGTTGATAAAGAGATAGTAGTATACTCGTAACAATTAGGATGACACTATGACGGTATAAAGAATGAAAAAAAAACCACGGTTAGGTGGTAGGTATATAATAATAAATAATACAATTCTGGTCGGACGGACTGCCTGCCGTGTGCCGACACAGAGGTAGCCACAGCCGTGAACTACCGCACTGTACACTGGTTGATAAAGAGATAGTAGTATACTCGTAACAATTAGGATGACACTATGACGGTATAAAGAATGAAAAAAAAACCACGGTTAGGTGGTAGGTATATAATAATAAATAATACAATTCTGGTCGGACGGACTGCCTGCCGTGTGCCGACACAGAGGTAGCCACAGCCGTGAACTACCGCACTGTACACTGGTTGATAAAGAGATAGTAGTATACTCGTAACAATTAGGATGACACTATGACGGTATAAAGAATGAAAAAAAAACCACGGTTAGGTGGTAGGTATATAATAATAAATAATACAATTCTGGTCGGACGGACTGCCTGCCGTGTGCCGACACAGAGGTAGCCACAGCCGTGAACTACCGCACTGTACTGTGTCTGCTGCTAATATAGACTGGTTGATATTTAAAGAGATATTAGTAGTATACAACAATACTATACTGGTGGTCAGGCACTGGTCACCACTCCTGCAGCAAAAGTGTGCACTGTTAATTAATATAATTGTACTCCTGGCTCCTGCTAACAACCTGCAGTGCTCCCCAGTCTCCCCCACAATTAATTATAAGCTTTTAATTTATACATTGATGACTGTGCAGCACACTGGGCTGAGCTGAGTGCACACAGACTGAGTCACACTGTGTGACTGACTGTGCTGTGTATCGTTTTTTTTTTCAGGCAGAGAACGGATATAGCAGAGAGAAGTGAACGGATATATTATATTAAATAAAAGTTAACTAGCAACTGCACTGGTCACTGACTGTGGTAAACTAACTCTGTCTGCGACTCTGCACAATCTCTCTCTATCTAATCTATCTATCTCTATTCTAATGGAGAGGACGCCAGACACGTCCTCTCCCTATCAATCTCAATGCACGAGTGAAAATGGCGGCGACGCGCGGCTCCTTATATAGAATCCGAGTCTCGCGATAGAATCCGAGCCTCGCGAGAATCCGACAGCGTCATGATGACGTTCGGGCGCGCTCGGGTTAACCGAGCAAGGCGGGAAGATCCGAGTCGCTCGGACCCGTGGAAAAAAAAGTGAAGTTCGTGCGGGTTCGGATTCAAAGAAACCGAACCCGCTCATCTCTAATATATATATATATTTTTATATCATTATCATCCAGTCTATATTAGCAGCAGACGCAGTACGGTAGTCCACGGCTGTAGCTACCTCTGTGTCGGCAGTCGCTCGTCCATCCATAATTGTATACCACCTACCCGTGGTGTTTTTTTTTTTTTCTATCTTCTTGATACTAGTAGCTTACTTTAGGAGTCTGCAGTGCTGAGCTGACAATGTCCAGCAGGTCCGTCATTATATAATATATACCTGTCCGGCTGCAGTAGTGATATATATATATTTTATATCTCATTATCATCCAGTCTATATTAGCAGCAGACGCAGTACGGTAGTCCACGGCTGTAGCTACCTCTGTGTCGGCAGTCGCTAGTCCATCCATAATTGTATACCACCTACCTGTGGTGTTTTTTTTTCTATCTTCTTGATACTACTAGTAGCTTACTTTAGGAGTCTGCAGTGCTGAGCTGACAGTGTCCAGCAGGTCCGTCATTATATAATATATACCTGTCCGGCTGCAGTAGTGATATATATATATATTTTTTTTATATAATTATCATCCAGTCTATATTAGCAGCAGACGCAGTACGGTAGTCCACGGCTGTAGCAACCTCTGTGTCGGCAGTCGCTAGTCCATCCATAATTGTATACCACCTACCTGTGGTGTTTTTTTTTTTTTCTATCTTCTTGATACTACTAGTAGCTTACTTTAGGAGTCTGCAGTGCTGAGCTGACAGTGTCCAGCAGGTCCGTCATTATATAATATATACCTGTCCGGCTGCAGTAGTGATATATATATATATTTTTTATATCATTATCATCTAGTCTATATTAGCAGCAGACGCAGTACGGTAGTCCACGGCTGTAGCTACCTCTGTGTCGGCAGTCGCTCGTCCATCCATAATTGTATACCACCTACCCGTGGTGTTTTTTTTTTTTTTCTATCTTCTTGATACTAGTAGCTTACTTTAGGAGTCTGCAGTGCTGAGCTGACAGTGTCCAGCAGGTCCGTCATTATATAATATATACCTGTCCGGCTGCAGTAGTGATATATATATATTTTATATCTCATTATCATCCAGTCTATATTAGCAGCAGACGCAGTACGGTAGTCCACGGCTGTAGCTACCTCTGTGTCGGCAGTCGCTCGTCCATCCATAATTGTATACCACCTACCCGTGGTGTTTTTTTTTTTTCTATCTTCTTGATACTAGTAGCTTACTTTAGGAGTCTGCAGTGCTGAGCTGACAGTGTCCAGCAGGTCCGTCATTATATAATATATACCTGTCCGGCTGCAGTAGTGATATATATATATATATTTTTTTTTTTTATATCATTATCATCCAGTCTATATTAGCAGCAGACGCAGTACGGTAGTCCACGGCTGTAGCTACCTCTGTGTCGGCAGTCGCTCGTCCATCCATAATTGTATACCACCTACCCGTGGTGTGTTTTTTTTTTTCTATCTTCTTGATACTAGTAGCTTACTTTAGGAGTCTGCAGTGCTGAGCTGACAGTGTCCAGCAGGTCCGTCATTATATAATATATACCTGTCCGGCTGCAGTAGTGATATATATATATTTTATATCTCATTATCATCCAGTCTATATTAGCAGCAGACGCAGTACGGTAGTCCACGGCTGTAGCTACCTCTGTGTCGGCAGTCGCTAGTCCATCCATAATTGTATACCACCTACCTGTGGTGTTTTTTTTTTTCTATCTTCTTGATACTACTAGTAGCTTACTTTAGGAGTCTGCAGTGCTGAGCTGACAGTGTCCAGCAGGTCCGTCATTATATAATATATACCTGTCCGGCTGCAGTAGTGATATATATATATATATTTTTTTTTTTTATATCATTATCATCCAGTCTATATTAGCAGCAGACGCAGTACGGTAGTCCACGGCTGTAGCTACCTCTGTGTCGGCAGTCGCTCGTCCATCCATAATTGTATACCACCTACCCGTGGTGTGTTTTTTTTTTTCTATCTTCTTGATACTAGTAGCTTACTTTAGGAGTCTGCAGTGCTGAGCTGACAGTGTCCAGCAGGTCCGTCATTATATAATATATACCTGTCCGGCTGCAGTAGTGATATATATATATTTTATATCTCATTATCATCCAGTCTATATTAGCAGCAGACGCAGTACGGTAGTCCACGGCTGTAGCTACCTCTGTGTCGGCAGTCGCTAGTCCATCCATAATTGTATACCACCTACCTGTGGTGTTTTTTTTTTTCTATCTTCTTGATACTACTAGTAGCTTACTTTAGGAGTCTGCAGTGCTGAGCTGACAGTGTCCAGCAGGTCCGTCATTATATAATATATACCTGTCCGGCTGCAGTAGTGATATATATATATTTTTTTACATCATTATCATCCAGTCTATATTAGCAGCAGACGCAGTACGGTAGTCCACGGCTGTAGCTACCTCTGTGTCGGCAGTCGCTCGTCAATCCATAAGTATACTAGTATCTATCCATCCATCTCCATTGTTTACCTGAGGTGCCTTTTAGTTGTGCCTATTAAAATATGGAGAACAAAAATGTTGAGGTTCCAAAAATAGGGAAAGATCAAGATCGACTTCCACCTCGTGCTGAAGCTGCTGCCACTAGTCATGGCCGAGACGATGAAATGGCAGCAACGTCGTCTGCCAAGGCCGATGCCCAATGTCATAGTACAGAGCATGTAAAATCCAAAACACCAAATATCAGTAAAAAAAAGGACTCAAAAATCTAAAATAAAATTGTCGGAGGAGAAGCGTAAACTTGCCAATATGCCATTTACCACACGGAGTGGCAAGGAACGGCTGAGGCCCTGGCCTATGTTCATGGCTAGTGGTTCAGCTTCACATGAGGATGGAGGCACTCAGCCTCTCGCTAGAAAAATGAAAAGACTCAAGCTGGCAAAAGCACAGCAAAGAACTGTGCGTTCTTCGAAATCACAAATCCACAAGGAGAGTCCAATTGTGTCGCTTGCGATGCCTGACCTTCCCAACACTGGACGTGAAGAGCATGCGCCTTCCACCATTTGCACGCCCCCTGCAAGTGCTGGAAGGAGCACCCGCAGTCCAGTTCCTGATAGTCAGATTGAAGATGTCAGTGTTGAAGTACACCAGGATGAGGAGGATATGGGTGTTGCTGGCGCTGGGGAGGAAATTGACCAGGAGGATTCTGATGGTGAGGTGGTTTGTTTAAGTCAGGCACCCGGGGAGACACCTGTTGTCCGTGGGAGGAATAGGGCCATTGACATGCCTGCTGAAAATACCAAAAAAATCAGCTCTTCGGTGTGGAAGTATTTCAACAGAAATGCGGACAACATTTGTCAAGCCGTGTGTTGCCTTTGTCAAGCTGTAATAAGTAGGGGTAAGGACGTTAACCACCTCGGAACATCCTCCCTTATACGTCACCTGCAGCGCATTCATCATAAGTCAGTGACAAGTTCAAAAACTTTGGGCGACAGCGGAAGCAGTCCACTGACCAGTAAATCCCTTCCTCTTGTAACCAAGCTCACGCAAACCACCCCACCAACTCCCTCAGTGTCAATTTCCTCCTTCCCCAGGAATGCCAATAGTCCTGCAGGCCATGTCACTGGCAATTCTGACGAGTCCTCTCCTGCCTGGGATTCCTCCGATGCATCCTTGCGTGTAACGCCTACTGCTGCTGGCGCTGCTGTTGTTGCTGCTGGGAGTCGATGGTCATCCCAGAGGGGAAGTCGTACTCGTAAGACCACTTTTACTACTTCCACCAAACAATTGACTGTCCAACAGTCCTTTGCGAGGAAGATGAAATATCACAGCAGTAATCCTGCTGCAAAGCGGATAACTGAGGCCTTGGCATCCTGGGCGGTGAGAAACGTGGTTCCGGTATCCATCATTACTGCAGAGGCAACTAGAGACTTGTTGGAGGTACTGTGTCCCCGGTACCAAATACCATCTAGGTTCCATTTCTCTAGGCAGGCGATACCGAAAATGTACACAGACCTCAGAAAAAGACTCACCAGTGTCCTAAAAAATGCAGTTGTACCCAATGTCCACTTAACCACGGACATGTGGACAAGTGGAGCAGGGCAGGCTCAGGACTATATGACTGTGACAGCCCACTGGGTAGATGTATGGACTCCCGCCGCAAGAACAGCAGCGGCGGCACCAGTAGCAGCATCTCGCAAACGCCAACTCTTTCCTAGGCAGGCTACGCTTTGTATCACCGCTTTCCAGAATACGCACACAGCTAAAAACCTCTTACGGCAACTGAGGAAGATCATCGCAGAATGGCTTACCCCAATTGGACTCTCCTGTGGATTTGTGGCATCGGACAACGCCAGCAATATTGTGTGTGCATTAAATATGGGCAAATTCCAGCACGTCCCATGTTTTGCACATACCTTGAATTTGGTGGTGCAGAATTATTTAAAAAACGAGAGGGGCGTGCAAGAGATGCTGTCAGTGGCCAGAAGAATTGCGGGACACTTTCGGCGTACAGGCACCACGTACAGAAGACTGGAGCACCACCAAAAACGCCTGAACCTGCCCTGCCATCATCTGAAGCAAGAAGTGGTAACGAGGTGGAATTCAACCCTCTATATGCTTCAGAGGTTGGAGGAGCAGCAAAAGGCCATTCAAGCCTATACAACTGAGCACAATATAGGATGTGGAATGCACCTGTCTCAAGCGCAGTGGAGAATGATTTCAACGTTGTGCAAGGTTCTGCAACCTTTTGAACTTGCCACACGTGAAGTCAGTTCAGACACTGCCAGCCTGAGTTAGGTCATTCCCCATATCAGGCTTTTGCAGAAGAAGCTGGAGACATTGAAGGAGGAGCTAACACAGAGCGATTCCGCTAGGCATGTGGGACTTGTGGATGGAGCCCTTAATTCGCTTAACAAGGTTTCATGGGTGGTCAATCTGTTGAAATCAGAGCAATACATTTTGGCCACCGTGCTCGATCCTAGATTTAAAACCTACCTTGGATCTCTCTTTCCGGCAGGCACAAGTCTGCTGGGGTTCAAAGAACTGCTGGTGACAAAATTGTCAAGTCAAGCGGAACGCGACCTGTCAACATCTCCTCCTTCACATTCTCCCGCAACTGGGGGTGCGAGGAAAAGGCTCAGAATTCCGAGCCCACCCGCTGGCGGTGATGCAGGGCAGTCTGGAGCGACTGCTGATGCTGACATCTGGTCCGGACTGAAGGACCTGACAACGATTACGGGCATGTCGTCTACTGTCACTGCATATGATTCTCTCCCCATTGAAAGAATGGTGGAGGATTATATGAGTGACCGCATCCAAGTAGGCACGTCAGACAGTCCGTACTTATACTGGCAGGAAAAAGAGGCAATTTGGAGGCCCTTGCACAAACTGGCTTTATTCTACCTAAGTTGCCCTCCCACAAGTGTGTACTCCGAAAGAGTGTTTAGTGCCGCCGCTCACCTTGTCAGCAATCGGCGTACGAGGTTACATCCAGAAAATGTGGAGAAGATGATGTTCATTAAAATTAATTATAATCAATTCCTCCGTGGAGACATTGACCAGCAGCAATTGCCTCCACAAAGTACACAGGGAGCTGAGATGGTGGATTCCAGTGGGGACGAATTGATAATCTGTGAGGAGGAGGATGTACACGGTGATATATCGGAGGATGATGATGAGGTGGACATCTTGCCTCTGTAGAGCCAGTTTGTGCAAGGAGAGATTAATTGCTTCTTTTTTGGTGGGGGTCCAAACCAACCCGTCATTTCAGTCACAGTCGTGTGGCAGACCCTGTCACTGAAATGATGGGTTGGTTAAAGTGTGCATGTCCTGTTTATACAACATAAGGGTGGGTGGGAGGGCCCAAGGACAATTCCATCTTGCACCTCTTTTTTCTTTCATTTTTATTTGCGTCATGTGCTGTTTGGGGGGTGTTTTTTGGAAGGGCCATCCTGCGTGACACTGCAGTGCCACTCCTAGATGGGCCAGGTGTTTGTGTCGGCCACTAGGGTCGCTTATCTTACTCACACAGCTACCTCATTGCGCCTCTTTTTTTCTTTGTGTCATGTGCTGTTTGGGGAGTGTTTTTTGGAAGGGCCATCCTGCGTGACACTGCAGTGCCACTCCTAGATGGGCCAGGTGTTTGTGTCGGCCACTAGGGTCGCTTAGCTTACTCACACAGCTACCTCATTGCGCCTCTTTTTTTCTTTGCGTCATGTGCTGTTTGGGGAGTGTTTTTTGGAAGGGCCATCCTGCGTGACACTGCAGTGCCACTCCTAGATGGGCCAGGTGTTTGTGTCGGCCACTTGGGTCGCTTAGCTTAGCCATCCAGCGACCTCGGTGCAAATTTTAGGACTAAAAATAATATTGTGAGGTGTGAGGTGTTAAGAATAGACTGAAAATGAGTGGAAATTATGGTTATTGAGGTTAATAATACTTTGGGATCAAAATGACCCCCAAATTCTATGATTTAAGCTGTTTTTTTAGGGTTTTTTGAAAAAAACACCCGAATCCAAAACACACCCGAATCCGACAAAAAAAATTCGGTGAGGTTTTGCCAAAACGCGTTCGAACCCAAAACACGGCCGCGGAACCGAACCCAAAACCAAAACACAAAACCCGAAAAATTTCCGGTGCTCATCACTAAAATTAATACACAGATAATGCCTAATTAATCTCCCAGCGCCAGCTTTATATGAGCTGGAATGCAAACAGGAAGTCCTCGCCATGCGTTCCACGAGCAGTGGAATGCAAACAACGGAAGTGCAATGACACACTTCTGGTAAAGCCACGTTTAGACGCTATGAGTGGCTGGAGAACTGGAAAAACAGTAGAACTTAATATTGGAATGCATAAGGGGACGTACTTAGAAGCTACACTTCCGGTAGATGATAACTGGAATTAAAAACAAGCTATGTAATTAGGATTTTTAAGGATGAATTTAGATATCTGAAGTTTATATTTTTAATCAATTATGAGATTTCAAACCGATGTACTAAGTGATTGCATGCAGAATCATAATGTAGGTGTTTTGTAATGTTATGAAGACTTAATTGTGAAGGACCCCCCCTAGGCGGATCCACCAATCAGAGTCCAGACAGGGGGATAAATACACTGTCAGTAAACATCGCCCAATACACCTTAATAAAGGCTCTATTTAGCCGAAATGCATTGGTGAGAACACACAGCGGGAACAGCTACCAAACAAGCCAGGACTTTTGAGGTGGATTTCTGGTCCAGGTAGGTACCAGAGAAAGCCTAAATACTTGTTAAATGTGAATTGATGTGCAATATACACCAAATTTCTCTTACGTCCTAGAGGATGCTGGGGACTCCGTAAGGACCATGGGGTATAGACGGGCTCCGCAGGAGATAGGGCACCTAAAAAGAACTTTGACTATGGGTGTGCACTGGCTCCTCCCTCTATGCCCCTCCTCCAGACCTCAGTTAGATCTTGTGCCCAGAGGAGAATGGGTGCGCTGCAGAGAGCTCTCCAGAGTTTTCTGTGGAAAAATAATTTTGTTAGGTTTTTTATTTTCAGGGAGTCCTGTTGGCAACAGGCTCCCTGCATCGTGGGACCGAGGAGAGAGAAGCAGAGCTGGCTTGTAAAGTTGGGCACTGCTTCTAGGCTACTGGACACCATTAGCTCCAGAGGGAGTCGGAACACAGGTTTCACCTGGGGTTCGTCCCGGAGCCGCGCCGCCACCGTCCTCCTCACAGATGCCGAAGATAGAAGCCGGGTGAGTATTGAGGAAAAGACTTCAGGCGGCAGAAGACATCAGATCTTCATGAGGTAAGCGCGCAGCGGTAAGCTGCGCGCCATTGCTCCCAGTCACACACACAAAGCAGGCACTGAAGGGTGCAGGGCGCAAGGGGGGGGCGCCCTGGGCAGCAATAAACCTCGATTTGGCCATAAATAAGGTGGATTAGGCTGGGGGACAGTAAATCCGCGGACCCCCGCCATTTTATTAATATATGATGAAGGGACCAAAGCCCGCCGTCAGGTGGGCGGGGCTTGATCCTCAGCACTAACCAGCGCCATTTTCTCCACAGAGGCTGCATGAGAAAACGCTGGCTCCCTGTTCTCTCCCCTGCTGAGCTTCACAGGTTGGAAAAAGGAGGAGGGGGGCACTTTGGCGACGCAGTGAGTGGAGATTACGATTATAAACATATAAAAGCGCTATCTGGTTGTATATTTCAGTGTTTTTTTAAGCGCTGGGTGTGTGCTGGCATACTCTATCTCTCGGTCTCCCCTAAGGTATCCGGACTCCAGGTCGACAACAAAAAGGTTGACACCTTAGGTCGACACCAATTGGTCGACACACCTTAGGTCGACATGGACAAAAGGTCGATAGGAACAAGGTCGACATGGAAAAAGGTCGACATGAGTTTTTTATGTTTTTTTCTTTTTTGGATCCTTTTCATACTTAACGATCCACGTGGACTACGATTGGAACGGTAATCTGTGCCGAGCGAAGCGGAGCGGAGTGAAGGCACCATGCCCGAAGCATGGCGAGCGAAGCGGTGCACTAATTGGGGTTCCCGGTCACTCTACGAAGAAAACGACACCAAAAAAACATAAAAAACTCATGTCGACCCTTTTCCATGTCGACCTTGTTCCTGTCGACCTTTTGACCATGTCGACCTAAGGTGTGTCGACCAATTGGTGTCGACCTAAGGCGTGTCGACCTTTTTGTTGTCGATCCTGAGTCCCAGACCCCTCTCCTAAGGGCCTGGTTGGGGTTTTGTCCCCTTATAGGTAAATCCCTGTGTGTGTGGGGTGTCGGTACGTGGGTGTCAACATGTCTGAGGCGGAAGGCTTCTCCAAGGAGGAGGTGGAGCAAATGAGTGGTGTGTCCCCGTCGGTTGTGCCGACTCCTGATTGGATGGACATGTGGCATACGTTGCATGCAAGTGTGGCATCTTTACATAAGAGGCTTGATAAGGCTGGTTTAGGGGGGACATCAGGCGGTCAATCCTCAGATTGGACCGACTCACAGGGCCCGTCGGGGTCTCAAAAGCGTCCCTTAACACAAGACACTACTACCGACACGGATTCTGATTCCAGTGTCGACTATGACGAAGTAAAATTGCACCCTAGGGTGACTAAAACTATTCAGTGTATGATTGTGGCAATAAGGGATGTGTTGCATATTGTGGATGAACCCTCGGTCCCCGACACAAGGGTACACATGTTTAAGGAAAAGAAACAGATTATTAATTTTCCCACATCTCATGAATTAAATGAGTTCTTTGGAAAAGCTTGGGAGACTCCGGATGAGAGAGACCGCAGATCCCCAAAAGAATTTTTATGGCAGACCCTTTCCTTAAGCAGGACAGGGAGATTTGGGAATCACCCCCCACTGTGGACAAGGCCCTGACGCGCTTATCCAAGAAAGTGGTGCTACCGTCTCCTGACACAGCGGCCCTTAAAGACCCAGCAGATCGCAGGCAAGAAACTACCTTAAAAGGTATTTATTCTCATACGGGTGCTGTGCTAAGACCGACGATTGCGTCGGCATGGGTGTGTAGCGCAATTGCAGCTTGGACAGATGAGCTGACAGATCAATTTGATACTATGGATAAGGACACTATATTCCTAACCCTAGCCCATATAAAAGACGCAGTCTTATTTATGAGGGATGCTCAAAGGGACATTGGATTGCTAGCTTCTAGGGCCAATGCCATGGCTTTCTCCGCGAGAAGATCCTTATGGACTCGCCAATGGACGGGTGATGCGGATTCCAAGAAACATATGGAAGTACTACCCTATAAGGGGGGTGTATTGTTTGGGGATGGGCTGACGGACCTGGTTTCCACAGCTGCAGCAGGTAAATCAAATTTTTTACCATATATTCCCCAACAGCAAAAGAAAGTAACACCCTATCAGATGCAGTCCTTTCGGTCGCACAAGTCCAAAAGAGGTCGGGGATCCTCTTTCCTCGCCAGAGGTAAGGGCAGAGGCAAGAGAGCACCTGCTGCGGCAGGTGCCCAGGAACAAAAGTCCTCCCCGGCTGCTCCAAAACCCACAGTATGACGTTGGGGCTCCCCTGAGGGAGTCCGCACCGGTGGGGGCACGTCTTCAACTTTTCCGTCAGGCCTGGGTTAGTTCGTACCTGAATCCCTGGGTGTTGGAAATAGTTTCCCAGGGTTACAAGCTGGAATTCGAGGAGGTGCCCCCGCGCCGATTTTTCAAATCGGCCCTACCAGTTTCCGCATCGGAAAGGGATGTAGTGTTAGCTGCAATTCAAATGCTGTGTATACAGCAAGTGATAATCAAGGTTCCCCTGCACCAGCAGGGAAGAGGTTACTACTCAACTCTATTTGTGGTTCGAAACCGGACGGTTCGGTCAGACCGATTTTGAATCTGAAATCCCTAAACCTGTACATTAAAAGATTCAAATTCAAAATGGAATCACTCAGAGCTATAATAGCCAACATGGAGGAGGGGGAGTTTATGGTGTCTCTGGACATAAAGGATGCGTACCTTCATGTCCCCATATATGCCCCCTATCAGGAATACCTGAGATTCGCTGTACAGGATTGTCATTACCAATTTCAGACGTTGCCGTTTGGACTTTCCACGGCCCCGAGGATTTTCACCAAGATAATGGCGGAAATTATGGTGGTCCTGCGCAAGCATGGTGTCACAATTATCCCATACTTGGATGATCTCCTGATAAAAGCGAGATCAAGAGAGAAATTGCTGAGCAGTGTGGCGCTCTCTCTGAGAGTGCTTAAGCAACTCGGTTGGATTCTAAATCTACCAAAGTCACAGTTGATTCCGACAACTCGACTGCCGTTCCTAGGTATGATACTGGATACGGAACAAATGAAGGTCTTCCTCCCAATAGAGTAAGCCCAAGACATCCAGAACATGGTCAGAGAACTGCTAAAACCGAAAAGGGTGTCAGTTCACCAATGCACTCGAGTTCTGGGGGAAATGGTGGCGGCCTACGAGGCCATTCCATTCGGAAGGTTCCATGCAAGGACTTTTCAATGGGACCTTCTGGACAAGTGGTCCGGGTCCCATCTGCATTTACAACGGAAAATAACTCTGTCCCCAGGAACCAGAGTGTCCCTCCTGTGGTGGTTGCAAAGTGCTCACCTGCTGGAGGGTCGCAGGTTCGGGATTCAGGACTGGATCCTGGTTACCACGGACGCGAGCCTCCGAGGATGGGGAGCGGTCACACAGGGAAGGACTTTGCAGGGTCTTTGGTCAGACCAGGAGTCCTGTCTACACATCAATGTGTTGGAACTCAGGGCCATTTACAACGGCCTTCGACAAGCGGAGAGTTTTCTTTGAAACTTTCCGGTTCTGATTCAATCAGACAATGTCACAGCAGTGGCTCATGTGAACCGCCAAGGCGGGACAAGAAGCAGAGACGCGATGGCGGAAGCCACAAGGATCCTTCGCTGGGCGGAAAATCATGTAAGCGCTCTGTCGGCTGTCTTCATTCCGGGAGTGGACAACTGGGAAGCAGACTTCCTCAGCAGACAAGATCTCCATCCAGGAGAGTGGGGACTTCATCAAGAAGTCTTTACAGACGTAACACGTCTTTGGGGAACACCTCAAATAGACATGATGGCGTCACGCCTCAACAAAAAACTTCGGAGGTATTGTGCCAGGTCTCGGGACCCACAGGCAGTAGCAGTAGACGCACTGGTAACACTGTGGGTGTTCGACTCAGTCTACGTGTTCCCTCCTCTTCCTCTCATCACGAAAGTGTTGAGGATCATAAGATGAAGAAGAGTACAGACGATACTCGTTGTCCCAGACTGGCCTCGAAGGGCTTGGTACTCGGATCTACAAGAGATGCTCACAGGAGACCCCTGGCCTCTTCCTCTGAGGGAAGACCTGTTGCAGCAGGGGCCCTGTGTATTTCAAGACTTACCGCGGTTACGTTTGACGGCATGGCGGTTGAACGCCGAATCCTAGCAAAAAAGGGGATTCCGGAAGAGGTCATCCCTACTTTAATAAAGGCTAGGAAGGAGGTGACGATAAAACATTATCACCGTATCTGGCGAAAGTATGTGTCTTGGTGTGAGACCAAGAATGCACCTACGGAAGATTTCATTTGGGTCGTCTTCTCCACTTCCTACAGACAGGAGTGGATATGGGCCTGAAATTAGGCTCGGTTAAGGTACAGATTTCGGCCCTCTCTATTTTCTTTCAGAAGGAATTGGCTTCTCTTCCAGAAGTCCAGACGTTTGTAAAGGGAGTGCTGCACATCCAGCCTCCTTTTGTGCCTCCAGTGGCACCATGGGACCTGAACGTGGTGTTGCAGTTCCTAAAATCACATTGGTTTGAACCGCTTAACAAGGTTGAGTTGAAATTTCTTACCTGGAAGGTGGTAATGTTGTTGGCCTTAGCATCAGCGAGGCGAGTGTCAGAATTGGCGGCTATATCATACAAGAGCCCCTACTTGATTTTTCATGTGGATCGAGCTGAATTGAGGACACGTCCGCAATTTTTGCCTAAAGTGGTTTCGTCGTTCCATATGAATCAACCTATTGTGGTGCCTGTGGCTACTGGTGACCTGGAGGATTCCAGATCTCTGGACGTAGTCAGGGCCTTAAAAATTTATGTAGCCAGGACGGCTAAAAATAGGAAAACAGAGGCTCTGTTTGTCCTGTATGCGGCCAATAAGATTGGCACTCCTGCTTCAAAACAGACTATTGCTCGCTGGATCTGTAATACGATTCAGCAGGCTCACTCTACGCCTGGATTGCCGGTACCAAATTCGGTTAATGCCCATTCCACTAGGAAGGTGGGCTCTTCTTGGGCGGCTGCCCGAGGCGTCTCGGCTTTACAACTTTGCCGAGCGGCGACGTGGTCGGGGTCAAACACTTTTGCTAAATTCTACAAGTTTGATACCCTGGCTGATGAGGACCTAGCGTTTGCTCAGTCGGTGCTGCAGAGTCATCCACACTCTCCCGCCCGATTGGATGCTTTGGTATAAACCCCATGGTCCTTACGGAGTCCCCAGCATCCTCTAGGATGTAAGAGAAAATAAGATTTTAAACCTACCGGTAAATCTATTACTCCTAGTCCGTAGAGGATGCTGGGCACCTGTCCCAGTGCGGAAACTCTGCAAGACTTGTATATAGTTGTTGTTTACATAAGGGTTATGTTACAGTTGACATCGGTCTTGGACCGTTACTGTTGTTTTTTGTTCATACTGTTAACTGGTTATGTATGTTCCAGGTTACATGGTATGATTGGTGTGGGCTGGTATGAATCTTGCCGTTGGATTGCTAAATCCTGCCTTGTATTGTCCATCTCCTCTGGGCACAGTTCTCTAACTGAGGTCTGGAGGAGGGGCATAGAGGGAGGAGCCAGTGCACACCCATAGTCAAAGTTCTTTTTAGGTGCTCTATCTCCTGCGGAGCCCGTCTATACCCCATGGTCCTTACGGAGTCCCCAGCATCCTCTACGGACTAGGAGAAATAGATTTACCGGTAGGTTTAAAATCTTATTTTTATGGTACGCTACTAGACCAATGTCTGCTTTTAAACCTTAAACTTTTGAATAAAACAGTATCACACTATTATCACCTATTTTTGTCCCCCTATATATTTCATATTGATGAGAGGATTCTAGGACAAAAGGGAAAAACCTGATGTCTAACTGAAACGGAAGAGAAAAGTGTGTGAATACAGCTGGGCTATGCTAATGAGAACTGACTGAAGAGAAAAGGAGAACTACTTTACAATTATTTTAAGAGACCATAAGAGTGGATATTTATTTTATCAGAAAATACCTCTTTGGATCACTAGCAAAATTATTATATACCCCTATTTTTCATTTGCGCCAGTCCACAACTGTTGTTTGTTTTTGTGTATATTTGTGAAGGGTGTAGCAGGTTCACATCCAGGACGTGGCTACATTTGTATGTTGGAGCGCATAATTGTTTCTCATTGTCGCCATCTAGGAGTGGCACTGCAGTGGCAGACAAGATAGCAGTTTTATAAACTAGGGCCCTCATTCCGAGTTGATCGCTCGCAAGGCGATTTTAGCAGAGTTACACACGCTAAGCCGCCGCCTACTGGGAGTGAATCTTAGCTTCTTAAAATTGCGACCGATGTATTCGCAATATTGCGATTACAAACTACTTAGCAGTTTCAGAGTAGCTTCAGACTTACTCGGCATCTGCGATCAGTTCAGTGCTTGTCGTTCCTGGTTTGACGTCATAAACACACCCAGCGTTCGCCCAGACACTCCTCCGTTTCTCCGGCCACTCCTGCGTTTTTTCCGGAAACGGTAGCGTTTTTAACCACACGCCCCTGAAACGCCGTGTTTCCGCCCAGTAACACCCATTTCCTGTCAATCACATTACGATCGCCGGAGCGAAGAAAAAGCCGTGAGTAAAAATACTATCTTCATTGTTAAATTACTTGGCGCAGTCGCAGTGCGAATATTGCGCATGCGTACTAAGCGGAATTTCACTGCGATGCGATGAAATATACCGAGCGAACGACTCGGAATGAGGGCCCAGGCCCCAAAGAGGACACAACGCAAAGAAAAAAGAGGTGCACCGAGGTTGCTGGATGACTAAGCTAAGCAACACAAGTGGGCATCTCAAACACCTGGCCCATCTAGGAGTGGCACTGCAGTGGCAGACATGATGGCACTTTTATAAACTAGGCCCCAAAGAGCACATAATGCAAAGAAAAAAAAAGAGGCTCAAGAAGGAATTATGTTGTTTTAACAGGACATGCACAGTTTAATAAACCCATCATTTCAGCAAAAAGGTGGTCCCCCTGGAAAAAGCTCGCCAAGTTCTCCGAATCATAGCTAGCTACAAACATACCACCTCCATATTACCAGTTACACGCATGTGAGCATACCTGTGTGTCTTGTTTATTTTATTCATATTAAGTACTAAGCATGACTGTGCAGTAATTTTTTTTTTGTTATTGAGCTCCTGCCCTAGTGGAGCTTACCACTCTACAATCCAAACTCATTTTGTACTATAAGTAGGACTGTGGGAGGAAGCAATGCTAACCTCCATGCCCACAGCATGCCTTAGCCTGGAAAGCCAGACATCTTCCTGGCTGTAAACTACCATGAGACTCCATAATGGGCCTTATTCAGTAACTGTTTGTGCCTCACAGGAGCTCCTGGCCCATCTAGTGCTGCAGTGCAATGGAAAGCTGATGCAATGCAAGATCAACTCTGTTCTTCTAACACCGCAAGGTCTTGCGATAACCCCATGCAGCCCTTAGGAAAAGGAAAATCCCTTTACAACAAATGTGCATCTTCTAAATAAATAATCCCAAGATGTGGAACATTAATAATAAATTAAAATTAAGGTTGACTAATTGGAGCAATTCATTTGAGTGAGTCCCTAACATGAAATAATTGAGAAGAACTTCTTTCTAATGCTCCAGCAGAAAACATCACATTTACCTCTCCGCCAATTGCGTTGGATTATTATTCAGTCTCTTCTGAGTCACACTTTTAGCCACAAATGTGGTGTTTCCCCACTTTTAAACATACACTTTCCATTTCCACTTTTGCAGCTAGTTTTCACAAATCTGTTTGTGATGTTGAGGCTTGTTTCATATCTGCTCTAGAGCTTTCATTTAACAACCAAAATATACACAATAATGTGGGCGCTCAGAAAAGATATATTTACAACAGGTGCTGGTTTTGTAAAATATAGATTTTATTAATATTACTCCTGAATAATTTCTAAGTCACTTAGATCTTATATATATCACAATAAAACAATTATCTAATAATAAAACATTTAAAACATTTACAAAGGACTATTGTCCGAGCGCTCAACACTTGCTGACAGTCCTGCAGGTAAGCTGGTGATTAGTATGATTAGTATGCATATGCCGGCTGTTAGTAATCAGTAGTGCTTATCACACAATTTTGAGCTCAATAGCAAATTAATAGAAGCAGTTCATTGCTTTATGTAGCCTGTTATACTTCACCAAGTCCGGACTGGTTAAATGGATCCGATGATATAGAACATGTATTGCAGACAGTTCCACATCTGTATTGTATCTGGAGATGGATCATGCTCGTTCTTGCTGACTCACAGACAGGTCACTCGGTAGTGATTCCCCAATGCTGGGGGTTCTTTTAGAAGGTAATGATGGTCTGTACCTTCTTGTGCCACTTAGCTGTCAGGAGGAGCGGTACGGGCAGCAAGCCCTGAGCTGCAGGAGACGCCGTGTTTGGCCGCGATTTGCGGCTTCCGGGTTCGGGGCTTCCGGCTTCCGGTTTGCGTTCCACCTGCGTTCCACGGTCAAAATCAGTCACCTGACGCGTTTCTCCGCCTCTTCAAGGGGCGGTTTCATCAGAGGTACCTCTGATGAAACCGCCCCTTGAAGAGGCGGAGAAACCGGAAGCCCCGAACCCGGAAGCCGCAAATCGCGGCCAAACACGGCGTCTCCTGCAGCTCAGGGCTTGCTGCCCGTACCGCTCCTCCTGACAGCTAAGTGGCACAAGAAGGTACAGACCATCATTACCTTCTAAAAGAACCCCCAGCATTGGGGAATCACTACCGAGTGACCTGTCTGTGAGCCAGCAAGAACGAGCGTGATCCATCTCCAGATACAATACAGATGTGGAACTGTCTGCAATACATGTTCTATATCATCGGATCCATTTAACCAGTCCGGACTTGGTGAAGTATAACAGGCTACATAAAGCAATGAACTGCTTCTATTAATTTGCTATTGAGCTCAAAATTGTGTGATAAGCACTACTGATTACTAACAGCCGGCATATGCATACTAATCATACTAATCACCAGCTTACCTGCAGGACTGTCAGCAAGTGTTGAGCGCTCGGACAATAGTCCTTTGTAAATGTTTTAAATGTTTTATTATTAGATAATTGTTTTATTGTGATATATATAAGATCTAAGTGACTTAGAAATTATTCAGGAGTAATATTAATAACATCTATATTTTACAAAACCAGCAGCTGTTGTAAATATATCTTTTCTGAGCGCCCACATTATTGTGTATATTTTGGTTGTTTCTAGTTTTGGTGGATATCCAGATCCCCAATTGTGGGCAGCTAGAGGAGTTGAACAACATTATAAAGTAGAAATTACCCTATCCAATTACTCATTTTCTAAACAGCGCCCACTTTTCTGTGTATAGCTTTCATTTAAACCTAGGATCAAGTACAGCAGCACCCATGGACTTATACAGCATAGGCAGCACCCCTGAAGAATGACACAGCAGGCAGGCAACAGCTCCCCTGGACTTAAATGGTGGTGGGGCAGCACCCCTGGACTGATAGGGCAGAGGGGTAACACCCCATATACACCCCTGGAATGATGTGGCAAAGAAAAGACGTGCAAGATGGAATTGTCAATGGGCCCTCCCACCCACCCTTATGTTGTATTAACAGGAGATGCACACTTTAACAAACCAATCATTTCAGTGACAGGGTCTGCAGCATGACTGTGGCTGAAATGATGGGTTTGTGTGGGCCCCCACCAAAAAAATAAGCACTTAATCTCTCTTTGCACAAACTGGCTCTACAGTGGCAAGATGTTGTCCTCATACCCCCCCCCTTCTGTGTTTACACCCTCATCCTCACAGAGAAATAATATTCAAACAAACAAACCACATCATTTAGGTGTCAGTGGACTGCTTACGCTATTACCCCAAGTTTCAGAACTTGACAATGACATAATGAATGTGCTGCAGGTGATGTACTGTATAAGAGAGGATGTTTCTAGGTGGTTAACATCCTTACCCCTACTTATTATGGATTGACAAAGGCAACAGATGGCTTGACACCTGTTGTCCAGATTTGTGGAAAAATAATTCCACACCGAAGAGGTGGCTTTTTTGGTATTTTACCCAGGCATGACAATGGGCTTTTTCATCCCATGACCAACAACTGTCTCCACTGGTGCCTTATTCAAACAAACCACATCACCATCAGAATCCTCATCATCAACTTCCTCCGCAGCACCAGCTACTCCCATATCCTCCTCATCCTGGTTTACTTCTACAGTGACATCCTCAATCTCAATATCAGCAACTGGACTGGCAGTGCTCCTCCCAGCACTTGCAGGGGGTGTGCAAATGGTGGTATGAGCCTCCTCTTCCCATACAGTCTTATGAAGGTCAGGCCTAGACATCGCAACCGCAGACAGTGTGAGCACCCCTGTATTTTCACAACACCCCTGTAATTTTACAGCATACAAGACAGGGCCAGTGTACACTGATTTTATCTGCACCCTAGAATTATTACAGCATACAAGACAGGGCCAGTGTACATTGATTTTCACTGCACGCTAGAATTATTACAGCATACAAGACAGGGTGAGTGTACATTGATTTTCACTGCACCCTAGAATTACTACAGCATACAAGACAGGGCCAGTGTACATTGATTTTCACTGCACCTCTGAATTTTTATAGCATACAGGGCCAGTGTAATGTTATTTGAACAGCAACACCCCTATATTTTACAGCATACAGCAGTGTGCTTTTAATTTTTAACAACTGCACCCCTGAATTTTTACTACATACAGGGTCAGTAGCACCCTTATATTTTACAGCATACAGCAGTGTGCTTTTAATTTTTAACAACTGCACCCCTGAATTTTAATAGCATACAGGCCAGTGTAATGTTATTTAAACAGCAGCACCCCTATATTTTACAGCATATAGCAGTGTGCTTTTAATTTTTAACAACTGCACCCCTGAATTTTTATAGCATACAGGGCAAGTGTAATGTTATTTGAACAGCTACACACCTATATTTTACAACATAGAGCAGTGTGCTTTTAATTTTTTAACAATTGCACCCCTGAATTTTTATATCATACATGGCCAGTGTAATGCTATTTGAACAGCAACACCCCTATATTTTACAGCATACAGCAATGTGCTTTTAATTTTTAACAATGCACCCCTGAATTTTATTAGCATACAGGGCCAGTGTAATGTTTTTTAAACAGCAACACCCCTATATTTTACAGTTTACAGCAGTGCTTTTAAATTTTAACAACTGCACCCCTGATTTTTTACAACATACATTGCCAGTAGCAACCCTATATTTTACAGCATATGGGAGCAGTGTGCTTTTAATTTTCAACAACTGCACCACTGAATTTTAATAGCATACAGGGCCAGTGTAATGTTATTTGAGCAGCAGTACCCCAATATTTTATGGCATAAAGGAGCAGTGTGCTTTTAATTTTTAACAACGGCAACTCTTAATTTTTACAACATACAGTGCCAACAACACCCTTATATTTTACAGCATACAGGAGGAGGACAGTGCCCCAGCACCCTGTACAACACAGTGACAGCCAGGACAGCAACACCCATGTACAGCTGCAGCACCCGGCAATAACAGCACATGAAACACCAGTGACAGCCAGGACAGCACCCCTAACAGCACAGGAACACCACAGTGACAGCAGCAGCACTCCTACAGAGCACACACTAACCCCACCCGACGCCACAACCCACAGAGAGAGACAGAGGTCTGTCTCCCTCACTCTCCAAGTCTGGGGTAAAAATGGTGGTGACGCACGGCTGTTTATATGAGATCTAAAACCCATGAGAATCCCACAGCGGGATGATGACGTTTTGCCTCGTTCAGGTTTCCGAGTCTAGCAAGAATTCCTGATCCGGACTCGGGCCAGGCTCGGAATGGGATGTTCGGAGGGGGGTTCAGTTCTCAGGGAACCGAACCCGCTCATCTCTACTAAATACCCATAAAAGGTGGGTGTTCTCTCACTAAGAACAAGACACCTGGAAGCTGACCCACATCATACAGCTGAGATTGACCTTGAGGTGGTATCATATTCTGCCACAACTTGTGTAAAGTAAGGAAGTGAATGGGGTTTAACCTCTTATAATTAAGCCTAGTGCTGATACAGTAGGTAAAGAATCAAAAGTTATACAAGAGAACTGCGTGCACCGGGCATTTTTGCTGGATTTGGATTTGGCTCTGATTTGTCATCCAGCTTTGATTTAGAGTTGCCAAACTGCTGTGACTGCATTTGGATATGTATTTGAATTTTATGTCAAATCTGCAAGTTAAAAAACAGTGCAGCTCGGTTAAAACTGTGTGGATCACAGGGCTTATAGAGTCACATAAACAAAGCACACTAAGGTAAAGCGCACTAAACAGTACAATTTACAGCAGAGTACAGCGCAGTATACAGCAGTGTGCCCTCTATACACAGTCACTATACAGAGCACAGCCACTATTGAGTCTGGAGACTCTGGACACATCACAGCCAAAACATCAGAGTAAGGCACAGCATGCAATATGATCCTATATGCTGTACACTGTCACTCTACTACACAGCCCCTTAGTGAAGTCTGGAGTCTCTGGAGTCTGGACACAGCACTGACAAAACTGCAGAGTATAACAGAACAAACAGCAGCATGCATTGAGTGAAAAGGCTCAGAATCCTGCCGCAACACCTTATGTGGAATCCAAGTCCTGCAAGAAACCGACGCCGGGAGGGTGATGTTCAACCTTGACATGTGATCCAATTCTGGCAGGAACACCCAAGCTGTTGTGTACCTCCTGCCACTGATTTGTGATATTACTATTTATCCAACAGTACTGTATGGGCTTGCAATTTTGCTATTTGTTTGGAATCATACCATATATGTAAATGACCTCAATAAAAGAGATTTAAAGATAAAACAGTATTTGATAACATACATCTATTTTATATTTTCTTTACTTGCTCTTTCTGGAATCCAACATAAAGGGAGCCATAAAATGACAGTTGACAGAAATTCACTTATACACAGTGGCGTCTGCTGCCCCTGTTCTGCAACACCAACCAAAGTGTGTGTGTGTGTGTGTGTGTGTGTGTGTGTGTGTGTGTGTGTGTGTGTGTGGTGGGAGAGGTTTAACACATATAACCATACATATTCTGCATGTAATATATGAGCTGGCTGGTTATGTGCTAACCCCCCGTGCACGCTATGGTCGGCGCTGCAACCCAGGGGCAGCACCCACCACTGATTATACAGGTATAGATCAAGCTAGGTTCTGCACAAAACAAGAGTTAAAGATAAAACAGTAGCATATGGAAAATATGGTATCCATACAGCACATACTGGAAACGTACTGCTATTTCTGTTTTATAGTCATGTAGATTAAATTGCTAGAAATAATAAAACTTACCACATTTCACAGCCAATCTTAGTTTTCTGCAAGTGATCATATACGTTGTCATTGTAAACACAGGTGCAATTGTCTATGGGAACGCATCCTCCTTTTCCATCTGCGAACATATCACCAGGGCAAATACAGCCTGAGACACACTCAAGACTGAACTGTTAAAGACAAAAACACAAATAATCAGATTCTTCTGAACATGTAATGCTAATAAAGGTAAACATTCATGTAAAATAATATCTGTTCCCATACTTGATAATGATAATACAATTTACTGTCATCAAACAAAACAAGTAGTGAATTGTTAAACAAAATTACAAATACAACACTATAGTGCTGAGAATGAACAAGTGGTACAAAAGCGTACTGAACAATTCCTTAAGCATATTTAAGCTGGACATTAGTATAGTTCAACATACAGTATGAATAGCTGATAGTGATTGCCCACCCTGCAAACACATAATCGATCCTCCCATCTGCTACACTCGCCGAAACAGCTCTGGTGATTGAGCCAGTGGTCTCTACATGGTGCGACGGGCGGGCCCGGCTTGATCCATGCCCCTTCCTCTACCTGCAGTCTCCCGTTACTGAGCAATGCTTGGTGGGTCCCTCCTTTGTCTGAGCTATTGTGTTGACAGTGCATCTCCTGGGAGAGTCACCTCCATTAAGCTACCTATCCATTCTGTACAGTATAGTGATAAAATGCAGCATATAATATTATGCAAAATGTATATATGCTGTATTCTTTGTTTATCATTTGTTACATCTCTAGAATTATAAGCCATTTCCTATTTAAGGTTGTTCATTTAACTATTTTTTTGACCGGAAAATAAAAATAAACAACATTTGTGTATAAACATATATTACTGAAAGCAAATTTTAGAGCGATTCGAATATATAAAAATACAGCACATCCAAAAGTAAAATGAATAGCCTGATAATATACTTACACACTCTATATTTAATGTTTGACAGCTCTTTAAGCATTCAACTCCCTTGGAGCCATCAGGTGCCAATGAACAGTTAAAGAAAACCATGGGAGATGTGCAATCTGAAATATAATAGATATAGATGAAGATATATGCCAAGGTTCCGCTATAATAATTATCACCACTTTCATTCATGTACATTTTTTACTGGTTATTTGTCAAGCAACTGAAATATTTATAAAGAATACATTGCATGTTTTGTCTTTTGCAAATACACTGCTCAAAAAAATAAAGGGAACACTTAAACAACACAATGTAACTTCAAGTCAATCACACTTCTGTGAAATCAAACTGTCCACTTAGGAAGCAACACTGATTTACAATCAATTTCACATGCTGTTGTGCAAATGGAATAGACAACAGGTGGAAATTATAGGCAATAAGCAAAACACCCCCAATAAAGGAGTTGTTTTGCAGGTGGTGATCACAGACCGCTTCTCAGCTCCTATGCTTTCTGGCTGATGTTTTGGTCACTTTTGAAAGCTGGCAGTGCTTTCACTCTAGTGGTAGCATGAGACGGAGTCTACAACCCACACAAGTGGCTCAGGTAGTGCAGCTCATCCAGGATGGCACATCAATGCGAGCTGTGGCAAGAAGGTTTGCTGTGTCTGTCAGCGTAGTGTCCAGAGCATGGAGGCGCTACCAGGAGACAGGCCAGTACATCAGGAGACGTGGAGGAGGCCGTAGGAGGGCAACAACCCAGCAGCAGGACCGCTACCTCCGCTTTTGTGCAAGGAGGAACAGGAGGAGCACTGCCAGAGCCCTGCAAAATGACCTCCAGCAAGCCACAAATGTGCATGTGTCTACTCAAACGATCAGAAACAGACTCCATGAGGGTGGTATGAGGGCCCGACGTCCACAGGTGGGGGTTGTGCTTACAGCCCAACACCGTGCAGGACGTTTGGCATTTGCCAGAGAACACCAAGATAAGCAAATTCCCAGAGTTAATATTTTTTATAATGTCAAAGGCCACACACCCATACCAGTATCGGGGCCTGGTGTAACTCTCTAAGGTCCTGGATGTGTAAGTTGCTTATTAAAGCTTAAAGAGGGGGGGAAAGGGACTATGTCTATAGCTCTAAGAAAGGAGAGTAAAGAGAAGACCTCATAAATTCCAGCAAGGAAGACCAGGTAGTCGATATGTTTGCCAAAAGGTAATAATAGCAAGGGGGTGTCTTGCTAATTGCCTATAATTTCCACCTGTTGTCTATTCCATTTGCACAACAACATGTGAAATTGATTGTCAATCAGTGTTGCTTCCCAAGTGGACAGTTTGATTTCACAGAAGTGTGATTGACTTGGAGTTACATTGTGTTGTTTAAGTGTTCCCTTTATTTTTTTGAGCAGTGTACACATCACTGAGATATATATATATATATATATATATATATATATATGTATATATATATACATATATATATTCAATCCCTTGTTTGAAGAACACAGGGGAAAATTATCGCTATCTGAAAATCCGTCTCCTCAAAAAGGCCAGTTTTTTTAAAGTGATCATTTTCTCACGGGGCAATGATGAATCATGAAAAAATTGTGAGAGAATACAATGAGGATTAAAAGCTAAAAATTCTCCTTGCACAATTTTTTCATGGTGAATATATACCCCATAATCCCTTATTAAATATATGTACTGTAATCCAAATACTGTAAAAGCTTATCTGTTCCTTATTATAAAAAAGTGTAGTCTTACTTGTTTGTTGTAAGTTTTTGTAATCACACTTTAGCTCTCCGTTTTTGCAGATACTAAAAAAAAAAACAACAGAAAACATTGTGAGATGCTTTTTTTGAAATGTAATAGTATCAGTGGATTTAATCAATCTACTGAAGAGAATGATGAATGACACTGTAAAAGAAATGCCATACATCCCAACAGGATGTAGTTATGTGACCGCCAGTCGGGAGGCCGCTGGTCACTATACGGACGTCGTGATCCCGACCAATTAACAGCCCCACAGTCAGCATGCCGATTGACATTGACTATTCCCACTTGTGGGTATCCACGACACCCATAGAGTGGGAATAGAACCTGTAGCGAGCGCAACGAGCCACTGAGCCTTCTGCATGGCGAGCACAGAGAGCCCATAAGGGGCTTCATTGCACTCCTTCCCCCACCGGCAATCTAAAGCTCAGGATCCCAGCATTGGTATGGTGACCAGTCACCTGAACCCAACCCATCCCAACTACCCTCATTTAGGGCCTAATTCTGAGTTGATCGCAGCAGCAAATTTGTTAGCAGTGCAGGGGGGACAGATGTAACATGTGCAGAGAGAGTTAGATTTGGGTGGGGTGTATTCAAACTGAAATCTAAATTGCAGTGTAAAAATAAAGCAGCCAGTATTTACCCTGCACCGAAACGAAATAACCCACCGAAATCTAACTCTCTCTGCAAATGTTATATCTGCAGTGTACATGGTTTTGCCCAATTGCTAACAAACTTGCTGCTGCGATCAACTCAGAATTACCCACTTAGTTAGATCAGTTCCAATCCATTTGTCAGCAAAGGATGATGCTATCAAACTGAGATGTTGGGTTGGGTATGATATGTTGACAGTCATCGTCCTGACATGGTCACAATGTCAACACTGATCATGCCATCATTCATCATATAATTGTGATGAAATGTCGACATGTTAAAATGTCGACATATCATCCTTGGCGGCGCACCACTGACATTTATGCTCCAAATAGCTGCAGTGTCTTCAGCTGCATCTTCCAGGTCCAGAAAGGTATGTGACAATTACTTCTGGGTGAGACCTCTGAATCTTGGGGGGTTCTGGTAAGTATTTGTCCCATTTCCCTAATCCCTACCATTACTTCTAGTGCCTAACCGTAACTACCCCTCGCAGCCTAACCCAAACCCTCCCTTCTGCAGCTTAACCTTAATATCAACATTTTCACCTGTGAACATTCTGAGAATGTTGACACATTGCCTGTCAACATTTGATATGTTGACATGGTAACTGTCAACTTTGTGGTGTTGACATTATGATTGATAATATTGTCATTGTCTACTTTTTGACTACTTCTCAATATGTCAGTATGTGAGAATACATGCCTCATCAGTAGGTCCCCTAAAGTACTTTCACCTCCTACAGTCGAGGGTAAAAAAAAAAAAAGTAGGGGCCCCCAAACAGTCACCAGAATTAATGGAGAGCAGAGCAGCATTTTGCTGCCTGCGCTCTGTTTCTCCACGGTGGCTCAGTTCTATATACAGCAGCTGCCACGGAGCTCACTGCCCTGCCATAATGTCATGTGGTTTTCTTCTCCAAATTTTAAGAGAACTGCATTAGGGAAGAGTTGGGTGGTAGTGGGTATTCAGACTGAGCAGCTGCTATGGTGATGATGAGACAGTGAGGTCAGAAGGAGTCTGTGCTAAGCCTGTATTGGCAGAGCTCAGCACATGCTCCTCTGATCCGAGCAGTGGACAGGGCTACAGCAGTATGATCTTTATCTTCTGTTCTGTGTGGCAGCAATGCCATGGAAGAGGAGGGACCTGCTGCAGGAAGCTACACATCAAAGTTAGAGGTACAGTACCTCAGTCTATCTGTACATAAGTGTCTATGTATGATCCTGCCTCTGTGTGTGTGTGTGACCCTGCCTATATGTACAGTACCAGTCAAAAGTTTGGACACACCTTCTCATTCAATGGTTTTTATTTATTTTAATTATTTTCTACATTGTATATTAATACTGAAGACATCAAAACTATGAAAGAACACATATTATTATTATTATTATTATTATTATTATTATCCTTTATTTATATGGCGCCACAAGGGATCCGAAGCGCCCAATTACAGAGTACATAAACAAATAATCAAATAGGAAAACAGCAACTTACAGTGAACGACAATATAGGACAAGTATAGGGTAAATAAACATAGCTACATCAGCAGATGACACTGGATAAGTATCAGGTGGCAGAAGACTGCTGGATTTGGTGCAGTTGAATATTATTAAAGTAAGAAAAGGATAAGCACATGAGGAAAGAGAGCCCTGGAATTATTGGGCTATTTCAGACCTGATGGTAGATGTGCTAAATTTAGCACATCTACGATCAGTCACACTGACATGCGGGGTACGCCCAACACAGTGCTAGCCCGCCCCATATGTCTGTCCCTGCCCCGTCGCACAAGTACAAAAGCATCGCACAGCGGCGATGCTTTTGTACTTCAGGAATAGCTCCCAGCCAGCACAGCTCCTGCGCGCTGGCAGAGAGCTACTCGTAGCTGCCCGGGTAGCAATGGCTGCGTGTGATGTCTTGCAGCCGCTGCAGCCCCCCTCTCAACAGTCCGGGAACACCTACGTTGCCGCCTGCTCACCCTCTCCCGCCCAGCAACCGCCTCTGCCTGTCATGGCTGTCTGCCATGTGCCGGCGCCCTGCGGCGCAGGCGCATGTGCAAATCAGACCTGATCGCTGCTGTGTGAAAACGTACAGCACCGATCAGGTCTGAATTAGCCCCTATGTTGTAAACAAAAAAGTGTTTAACAAATCAAAATATGTTTTCAATTCCTCAGAGTAGTCCCCTTTTGCTTTGATGACAGCTTTGCACACTCTTGGCATTCTCTCAATCAGCTTCATGATGTAGTCTCCTGGAATGGTTTTGAATTACCAGGTGTGCCTTGTCAAGAGTCAATCTGTGGAATTACTTGCCTTCTTAATGTGTTTGAGACAATCAGTTGTGTTGTACAGAGGTAGGGTTAGTACATAGTGGACAACCCTATTTGACTACTGTTGTAATCCATATTATGGCATAAACCACTCAACTCAGCAAAGAGAAACGACAGTCCATCATTACTTTAAGACATGAAGGTCAGTCCATACGGAAAATTTCAAGAACTTTGAATGTATCCTCAAGTGCAGTTGTAAAAACCAACAAACATTATGATGATACTGGCTCTCATGAGGAACGCCCGAGGAAAGGAAGACCAAGAGTAACCTCTGCTGAAGAGGATAAGTTCATTAAAGGGGTGGTCTCTAGTATGCCGAATGTCGGGATCCCAGCGCACAGTATACCGGCGCCGGAATCCCGACACCCGGCATATCGACAGCTATTCTCCCTCGTGGGGGTCCACGACCCCCCTGGAGGGAGAATAAAATAGTGTAGCGCGCCACCGTACCCGCAGCGTGGCGAGCGCAGTGAGCCCGCAAGGGGCTCCTTTGCGCTCGCCACGCTGTCGGTATGCCGGCGGTCAGGCTCCCGGCATTCTGGTCGCCGGGAGCCCGAGCACCGGCATACCATACTACACCCCATTAAAGTTACCAGCCCAGAAACTGCCACTTAACCGCACCTCAGATTAGAGCCCACATAAATTCTTTACAGAGTTCAAGTTGCTGACAAATCTCTCAACAGCAACTGTTCAGAGAAGACTGCGTGAATCAGGCCTTCATGGTCGAATTGCTATGAAAAAGCCACTACTGAGGATGAACAAGAAGAAGAAGAGAATTGTTTGGGCCAAGAAACACAAGGAATGAACATTAGACCAGTGGAAATCTGTACTTTGGTCTGATGAGTCCAAATTTGAGATTTTTGGTTCCAACCTCCGTGTCTTTGTGAGACACAGAGAAGATGAGCGGATGGTTTCTGCATGTGTGGTTCCCACTGTGAAGCATGGAGGAGGAGGTGTGATGGTGTGGGGGTGCTTTTCCGATGACACTGTTGGTGATTTATTCAAAATGCAAGGCACACTTAACCCGCATGGCTACCACGGCATTCTGCAGTGCCATGCCATTCCATTTGGTTTGCGCTTACTGGGACCATCATTTGTTTTTCAACCAGACAATGACCCCAACACACCTCCAGGCTATGTAAGGGCTACTTGACCAACAAGGAAAGTGATGGAGTGCTGTGTCAGATGACCTGGCCTCCACAATCACCTGACCTAAACCCAATTGAGATGGTTTGGGATGAGTTGGACCGCAGAGTGAAGGAAAAGCAGCCAACAAGTGCTCAGCACCTCTGGTAACTCTTTCAAGACTGTTGGAAAACCATTCCAGGAGACTACCTCATGAAGCTGATTGAGAGAATGCCAAAAGTGTGCAAAGCTGTGTATCAAAGCAAAAGGGGGATACTTTGAGGAATCTAAAATATAAAACATATTTTAATTTGTTTAACATTGTTTTGATTACAACATAATTCCATTTGTGTTTTTTCATAATTTTGATGTCTTCAGTATTAATCTACAATGTAGAAAATAATTAAAATAAATAAAAACCATTGAATGAGAAGGTGTGTCCAAACTTTTGACTGGTATTGTATGCATGTATGTATTGTATGTATGTATGTATGTATGTATGTGATCCTGCCTAAATATATGTACAGTTTGTGACTATGTGACCTTGCACACTCGTGTGTGTCTGTCTATATATACTTTGTCAATTTTAATGATTGGGGCCCCCACATGTTTGCTGCCTAGAGGTCCCCACAAACCTTAATCCAGCCCTGTACAGTTTCATATACAGTATCTCATTTAGGAACTAGCTAGCTACTCTCTTGATTCTTATTTGTGTTCCTATTATCTCATATATCATATACAGTAGGAAGACATTTACTAACACTATCATTTGGGGCATATTTATCATCACTGTAAAATGTCACAATTTCTACTGTCCTCAGAAGATGTAGAAAATGTGACATTCATCAAACTGCGAAAATGCATTTTTTTTGCAGTTTGACCGTGAAACTGTTCGCCATCCTGAGATAGCGAACAGCCTCCGAATCTCTGCACAAGCTGCCGTCTACACAGCAGCTTGTGCAGTCTGCTGCGATTAACAAGTCTGGAGAGTGCCACCTATTGTGTATTATATTACAGGTATGCCCCACGGCTACTGACTTTCTTGATTAAGGGAGTGCCTGCACATGCTGCACCGATATATATATATATATATATATATATATATAGTTGCTAAATTCTTATAAATAAGAATGAAGGGCGGCACTCCAATAGTTGCGTAGAAAAGTGTAAACTTTTAGTGAATCATCTCATATCATTGTCAACGTTTCAAGACCCGTAGGCCTTTTCATCAGGACATTTACAAGCTGTAAAAAGTGGATCAAAGTGAAGCATACAGACCTGATGTCCTAAACATACCTTTATAGGATGTGCATCCCCACAGGTGTTGGCGTCCGCCGCTCCCATCCGATCAGCACGGGTGACGCACCTCCGGAAGTGACGTCAGCCTAGCTCCCGTCCAGCCGGTAACCAAGCATCCATAACAACCACCGCGGCTCTCCTCGTGCTTCACAGGGGTTGGCGTGCGCACCCTTGTGGGCAGCACAATGATGTATAAGTGTGCATATCTAAAAGTGAATTAAAAAATACACATCAAATACAAATCGTGAGTGCATACAAAGTGCTCACAAAGTGAAAATTAAATGCACAAACATACACACATATAAAAAACATATATAAAAGCCAGAGAGGCCCAGACCTATATTCTAACAAGGACTATATTAATTAATTATCTTACGGATCACTATGCAACATGAAGGGTGACAATTTAGGAAATAACTATATATCTACATTGCATAAATCTAATTCGTCATATAGCCCAAGCAACCAGTTTCACCTGCGGGAATGTACCACAGAGAACAAGTTAATATAAGAGGATAAATGCAGAAAACTAGAAGTTTACAAACGGACAGGCCATTATTCTATATAAGCCAGAAGCCATCCTTGATGTCTATAAAAATATACTCCATTAAATTTTTTCATTGAGGCCTCTAGGGGATATTGTATCCAAAATGTGAATCCATTTGGATTCACACTGGCTCAAACGCTTTTTACGGTCACCCCCTCGGATATCGAGGGGGACGTGATCTATAATCTTATATTTCAGAGATGTCAATGAATGATGGGCATTTGTAGAGTGACGAGCCACCGGCTGGTCACATTCCTTATCCTCTAATGCCGCCTTACACCGGTCGGCCATTAAGGCGGCATTAGAGGATAAGGAATGTGACCAGCCGGTGGCGCGTCACTTTAAAAATGCCCATCATTCATTGACATCTCTGAAATATAAGATTATAGATCACGTCCCCCTCGATATCCGAGGGGGTGACCGTAAAAAGCGTTTGAGCCAGTGTGAATCCAAATGGATTCACATTTTGGATACAATATCCCCTAGAGGCCTCAATGAAAAAATTTAATGGAGTATATTTTTATAGACATCAAGGATGGCTTCTGGCTTATATAGAATAATGGCCTGTCCGTTTGTAAACTTCTAGTTTTCTGCATTTATCCTCTTATATTTATCTTGTTCTCTGTGGTACATTCCCGCAGGTGAAACTGGTTGCTTGGGCTATATGACGAATTAGATTTATGCAATGTAGATATATAGTTATCTCCTAAATTGTCACCCTTCATGTTGCATAGTGATCCGTAAGATAATTAATTAATATAGTCCTTGTTAGAATCTAGGTCTGGGCCTCTCTGGCTTTTATATATGTTTTTATATGTGTGTATGTTTGTGCATTTAATTTTCACTTTATGAGCACTTTGTATGCACTCACGATTTGTATTTGATTTGATGTGTATTTTTTTATTCACTTTTAGATATGCACACTTAGACATCATTGTGCTGCCCACAAGGGGGCGCACGCTAACCCCTGTGAAGCACGAGGAGAGCCGCGGTGGTTGTTATGGACGCTTGGTTACCGGCTGGACGGGAGCTAGGCTGACGTCACTTCCGGAGGTGCGTCACCCGTGCTGATCGGATGGGAGCGGCGGACGCCAACACCTGTGGGGATGCACATCCTATAAAGGTATGTTTAGGACATCAGGTCTGTATGCTTCACTTTGATCCACTTTTTACAGCTTGTGAATGTCCTGATGAAAAGGCCTACGGTTCTTGAAATGTTGACAATGATATGAGATGATTCACTAAAAGTTTACACTTTTCTACGCAACTATTGGAGTGCCGCCCTTCATTCTTATTTATAAGAATTTAGCAACTATCTTATCCATTTGGGAAGGCACCAGCTGTTTTATGCTTTATCATCCAGAGTGCCAAGCAACAGTACTTTATATATTATATATATATACCAGCAATAACCGGCATTCCTTACTTGAAAATAATGATTGCTCCGTTGCCATCCAGTAGATTGTAAATACCAAATGCAAGATGATGGTGGCACTCGCAGGTGTTTGCAGTGAAAACACTTAAATAGCAGCAGTCAAACGACTTTCAGCAAAGTCAACGTTTCATTTATTTAAATAAATTTTGTCAGGACATTTTGCAATTGGTATATATTATATATATATATATATATACTGCATATTTCTATGTATATGTATGTGTGTATATATATACATATATATATATATATATATATATATATAAAAACAGTATATAGGTTTATACAGAGTCGGACTGGCCCACAGGGGTACCAGGGAAACCACCGGTGGGCCCCATTGCCTGAGGGCCCACTTCTTCCTCTAGGGATCAGGTTCCAGACTGTGCACTTGTATTATACATGGTAGATATGTTGCATTACATTGCACTAGACTATTGTGTATTTCAAGCCTCTGTAGAGGCTGGCCACACCCCTTTTGTAGGCTGGCCACACCTTCAAGTATGGGCCCCTATCACTGCATTCCCCCGGTGGGCCCTTCATGCCCCAGTCTGACACTGGGTTTATACACTAGTATGAGCAGCTCTTTTTCAAACTTGTCATGCTATCTAAACTACAAATCAAGCAGTGACATACATACCACTTTATGCCATTTCTGTGGATTTCGGCTCCTGGGTTAATTGGCTCCCCCAAGTGGTAACATGGACATTGGCTTTTAACAACACATTCACCATTGTCTGACATGTAAAACCCCGGATTACACATACAGCCATCAATGGGAGTGAAGGGTTCATAACAGTATCCATCTCCGATACTTAAAGACTTGCATGTGGGCTGGCATACACTGACTTGATAACTGTAAGTCATAAAATCTGAGCACTCGTAGATATATTTGTCTAAAAAGAAGGAAAAAAATATGAAACATGCCCAAAATGTTTAAATGTTCATGTTAGACAAGGGCATTTTGTCATGTATTAAGCTTTGAAAAGTGATAAATTGCAGGGAGATAAAGTACCAACCAACCAGCTCCTAACTGTCATTTTTCAAACCCAGCCTGTGACATGGCAGTTAGGACCTGTTTGCTGGTACTTTATCACAGTGAAATGTATCACTTTTCAAGGACTCGTAAATCTCACCTAGACTGGGCATAGAATAAAAAAGAGGAGGTCGAAAAAAGCAAAGAGAAAGAAGGAAATATATTTTTAAAAATGTCATTGGAGTCTGAGGACCATATTTCATATTGAGAGTAGTTATTTAACTGCATAATTTACATTATATGGTGAGAAAAGAACTGGGGCCAATATGGATGTCTATACTTGCCTGTGCCTTTAGCAGGCTTGACTACCCAGCCTGTCAATCCTGGAACTAGTTTACACTATAGCAGAGGGAGCTGACTGTGTAAGGCTGGGGCTAGGTATTATTTTAAAATGGGCCTGAAAGTTAATTTATTGCATCACATTTGTTTATTTTCTGTTACTACCAGCAGGGATGTAGCCTACATGGTAATATCCAACACCCAAGTGAAAGGCTGCTTGGCAGTGGCAGTGGTTTCCCATTGGAAGCACTCACTGCCAATCACAACTGTACAGGCAGTCACAGACTGCAGTTAGCACTCCACTGCTGTAACATCAGCCTAATCTGACTTCTAAGGGCTGTAGCCAATGCAGTCCCTAGAAGTCTGGGTTGCATTTTAATTTGTGCACATGTGCGGGATCATAATCCTGTGCATTTGCACGAGCTGTACATTTCAGCCCGGCCAACACTGGTACCACATGACACGGTGATGTCACACTGATAGCTGAAGGCAGATAGGTACTGTAGGAGAGGTCATTTGTAACTATTATTTTTATACGATTCTACAAAGGATTAAGGGGTGGATTCGGTAAAGTGCAACATTTTATCACACATGGCAGGTAATTACCCATATGGGCTGTGAGCTAAAACAAGGTTTTCTTGCCCAGAAAACCAGCATCATTTTTGAGTGTCAGGTTCCAGTGAAAACTCGTTGCAAATTAGAGCTCCCCTAAAGCAAACCCCTTATATTACTTTTCTTGAAACAAGGCTTGGTGAGAATGTCCTAGTAATGGGTGTGTTAGGCGATGGGTTTAGGAAACACACCTATATAAGAAGTCATTCCAGGCACTTACCACACCAATCTTGTCTCCAATTATCAATGATGACTCCACGCTCGGTACAAGCTCTGACATAGCTTGAAAATACTGCACATAAACAATCCTCTGACTTCCTGCACAAACATGTATCATACAAGCATTTCTACAAAGAGGACACAAGATAAAGTTTATTAAACAGATTAGTAACTGCCACAGTGCTGGGTTAAAGTTTCCAAATCATGGAATTTGAATTATGGTTGCAAAGTGCATTAAGATGTATACAAATTTCAGTGACAATGGTCTTATTTATAATTTTGTTAAAATAGTGCCACCTTTTACTAACCTAGTTTTCTTACTGGGTAGCGTAATTTAACAAAAACAAATTAAAAGGTTAACATTGCTCCTCACCTGTATGGGAGAAATTCAAGTGTTTTATGCGCTGGAGGCCACTAAATTGTGTCTGATGGAACAATTCAAGTGTTCTCCGTTCAGCCGCGCACAGCCATTACTGTTATGTTGTTTTGTCATTTTGAAGGGCTAGTAACTAGTATTTTAGATTTGTTGTTGACACATTCACTATAGGTCCATTTTCACTCAAAAAACAATTTTTTTTTTGAATACTATTCATTTACATGCTGTGATGTAATTCACATCTACTGTATATGGCACAGTATGTGCAAGAATAGACATGTGAAAGAGTACTAGTGTTGGCCAGCTCCAGACAAACCTTCACTTACAGTGTACAGTAGTTGTAGATTATTTGCACTGAATACATCACAAACATTTCTCATAAAATTGTAGCATGTTATATTACATTCCCATTACACCCTATAGGGGCAAACACAGGATTTCTGGAAGGTGGTTTCTAAATGTTTGATTTTAGAGTGATTGTCTCCAGCCCATGAAGGATGCGTTATTTGCATGTAACAAGCTATAGTTTGCCCAAATAAAGTACAGTTTATGTAACACAATGCTTCAGACCTATGCATGCACAAAGATAACAGTAAGCTACTTACCAGATTCTCTCTCTCTGGTGCAATGATTGAGCACTCAGATCCACAGGCATGCAGTATGGGAGGCATTTAATTTGCTGGCTGTCAAGATCCCAGCTGTCAGGATACCGATGCTGGAATCCAGACACCTGGTGGAATACCGCCGCCCGATAGCCACACTCGGTTGGTGGTCCACGCCACCACCCGAGGGGGAATATAACCTGGTCACCACCAGGCCCAAAGCGTGGCAAGCGCAGCGAGACCATGAGGGGGTACACTGCGCTCGCCGCTAATATTCCAGCTGTCGGGATCCCGGTGTCGGATCACGACAGCTGGCATATCATACTGAATCCCACAGTATACTTGGCCAGATATAATACGGTGCAAGATTTTTGTGTGAGTCAACATCGGACCATTTTGCACATTTTGAAGGTGCGAGTTTGTCCCACAACTCACAAGTATAATAGGGTGTGAGTTTTTAGGGTCCCACGTAACTTGCATGCAACATTACATGAGATTTCACACTAGGAAGCATGTGAGATTCGGACCAACCGGAATGTTAGTTTCATAATGCGAGTGGCACAGTTTTAAGAAAGTCACCCATTGGCACCCAAAAGTCACATCAGTTGTACAGTACCTCACATCCCCTATATAAGTCCCAGCCTGGCTATTTTGACCTTTGATAGGTTTGTGAAGGAGACTGGGAAGAAGAGAGTTTGCTGTTTGAGAGGGAGAGCTTGGATTTTTGTTTGCGGTCACTATATCTTTCAGTTTCCAGGGGTGAGGAGAGCAAGGAGGAGGTGGAGATGGTGCCATTGTCACATAAAGGAGAGGAGAGAAGGTGCATCAGAGCCAGGAGGAGGAGGAGGATGAGGAGCCAGTTGCAACAGCCCCCTGGAAGACTTGGGGAGGAATGTGTGATTTTCTTATGATGAAAATGATGCGCTCATGATCGCAATGGTGCAGATGTTTCTGAGGCTACTGGTACAACATGTTCACAAACCCCCGCATCCCAGAAGAAGGCCATGTGGAAGAATTTGTCAGATGCAGTGAATGTGGTCAGCTTCTGCTGTCAATCGGATGCTGAAGGTGACCCAGCATGAAGGTGACCCAGCAGCAGGCACCCGCACAGGTCACACCTCGATTCGCCACCCCAGGTGTTGAGGATATGACACTGTCCCATGACACCTTCTGACACCCCCAGATGGCTGACATACTGTACATTGACATGCAAACCAGGCAAATGGACGCCATCGCTCATCAGCTGAACTGCGCATATTTTAAATGAAATAGGCCACCTGGTGTCCCAAAGAGCTATAAGGGAGGCTCTGTCAGCCTCTACGGTAAGCTCCCAAACCATCATCCCCAAGCTGCATCACCGGTGACTCCCCCTAGGGGACACGCACCCATGAAGGTGCAACAGAGGCAGTTCCACCTCTAAGTAAAAATGTATTTTGTTGGATATTGTTGTTTTTGTGTTTGATTTTAATTGTAATGTTCAGTAAACTGTTTAAAAATAATTGTTTGTTTTTATTTTTAGAGTAAGTAAATTTATTTGTATAAATTGGTTTTTAGTTTTTGTACATTCTGTTCGCATCATTTCGCATCTAAGACACATTTTCTGGGGAAAAATGTAAAAAAATTACATGTACAGTAAAGGACTATTTTGAGAGATCAAAGTATTTTTATTTAATTTTAAGGTTAGAAATAATTGTAAAAATGTTTATTTGTTGTAAATGTGCTATAATTGTGTACTTTTAGTTGATTTTCAACACTGACAAACACAACTTACCCCAAAAAAGCTCTATTTTGTATGAGATTTTCAAATGCGGACTCCATTACATCGGCTGAGTTTTATGTTTAACATGGGGAAAACATCTGGATCTGACAATTTACCATGCGCTCATGTTCAGAGTAGAAAACATCTGACTTTTCATGAACGCAGATGCTATTACATCGGCGGATTTTGCAAAATGTCCAACTTTTGTGGCAAAATTTAACAAATTTGACATTTTACAAACTGGGCTAAAATTTGTCTTCCATTACATCCCGGCCTATGAATCCTGCATGACCGTTTTAACAATTAGGGCAGTCTTGGCCCACTATAAAGGATCACAAGCCTCTGGACAGTATTTGCAGCCGGTCAGGCATAATATTTCGGTGAAGCTAGAGTATATGCACCTTTTAGATCTACTATATTGTATTACCATTATAGTCCATTATATTACTAATTTCAATTCCAATTATCTGGTTATATATGACATTTTATGTTTTAACTTGTAAAATAAATTGTTTTTTTATTTACCATAACATACTTTGAAGCACATTTGTGAACTTATCTCTTCTTTAGAGTTTATCTCTCTTTGTCTTTACTATTTTCCTTCTACTTTCCCCAATGTGAATGTATAAGCACTGTGAACACAGCTAAAATTAAAGCACCCTTTACTATTTCCTTAGAGACTGGTAATGGATCCCAGTGGTTTAGTGGTATATCATTACCCAATCCGTAAGGTTCTGGATAAATAGGCCTATGGTTATTGTCTAGATATCATACTTGAACCTCAGGTGTTAGTAATTGTCCCTGTTCATTGGCTATAAATACTGTGATTCCCCACATTAGACCTATCCCCAGTGGTGAATTTACCATTAGGCATGGGAGGCACATGCCTAGGGACAGCACTTGTTTGGGGGCGCCAGTTGGAGCTTGTGTTGGTACTGTCAGCCAGTAACTGCTTAATATTTGAAATGTACCAGTAACTGCTTAATCTTTCCACTGTACTGTACCATATGCCAACTTGAATGTAGTGGAAATGGATAGGACATTCATATACTCCTTTAAACTGTCCTACTTAGTTAATATGTACAGATGGGTCCACGTTTATCTTGGCCTTTAATAGGATTAATTGAGCCAGGTCAGTCAGACTTAATCCCCAGATCTAATGATTTAATCCCCTGATGTATTGTTCTCTGTATTGTATTGCAGCTCAGAACAATAGATGAAGGGTTTATGTTAATAAACCATGGAGTGCCTAGGGGCAGCAAAGAAGTCAAGATAAAGGTGGACCTATCTGTATGCATACAGTAATTAAAACAATAGAATGTCATAATGGATTTTTGATTATTCTTTTTAATTGGCTATCATCAAAAGAGGACTTATAACCAATCAATGAACACAATAAAATTAGGTGTGTGTGTGTGTGTGGGGGGGGGGGGGGGGTTACTGTTGTGCCTAGGTGCACCCTCAACCCCAGGGCTGCCATCAGAAAGGATGGGGCCCAGGACTGACAATTAGGCAGCCCCCCCTACACACACACATACACACGCACTGACACATTGTTCCCCCCTGCATCCTGCAGCACCCAAAACCTTACTTTTGAGGGGGCCCGGGTAGCAGCATTTTGAGGGGGCCCGAGAGGCAGCAGTGAGGATCAGTGACAGGACCAGCTCATGGCATGGAGAGACAGAGCTGCAGCAGTATTCTTACTACAGAGACAGCTATAAGCCAATCGGAGCTCGCGAACTGGTAGCCACTCAGGAGCTCTGATTGGGTCACGGCTGGCTCTGTAGTAAGAATACTGCCTCAGCTCTGTCAAGGGACAGACTGGAGCTCCGTTTTGGACCGGGCATTTCTGAATATATATATTTCCAATTTATATTTACGGAATTAAGTACAGATTAAATATAACGTACCTCATAGTAGTATGTTGGATTAACTACAGAATGGCAGACCTCAAAAACTGTATCTCTTGAAGTCAACTTGGAACACCATAATGCTGCATATGATTCTGTGTGGAAAAATGATAATATATCACAAACAAGTCATTGTTTCATTTTATTCAAATGTGTATGTGTAATTAAAAAAACAAAATTGGGCTGGGAAATGCATTGCTGAGACAGAGATAAAATAAACCTGTTAGTGTATGATAAAATATTTATGGGAAATATATAATAACAATCTAAGAGATAAATGCTACTGTACTAACAATCAATAACATAAAAAACAGCCTCAAATTGCTATGCCCCTGATTCATCTAATGTACATCCCTTTACTATTTGCCCAGTCATGCTTCTAATTATAGTGGACACATTATTGATATAATAGAGTATGATTGACAACAAGACTTTAGGACTGTCATACAAAACAACTGGAACAATTAGGGTATACGGCAGAAATATAGCAAAAATGCCAGCACATACACTGAAAGAATAGGTGTATGCCTAGTTTATGTCTTGTGAAAGCGCTTGCAACAAAGCATTTGCGGGACTGTGGTCTCTTATGACCTTTATGGAAAATGTCACTTTGAAGTCTAGGATACTATTCTATTGTGGTCAAGATGCATTAAAAATTGCATTTATAAGGTTATCATTAATGGACATCTTTGCCTATAGTCAGGGCCGGCTTTACAATTAGGCAGCTTTAGGCAGCTGACTAGGGCTCCAGGATCTTGGTGGCGTCACTAAGTCTGCCTATCACAAAATTATGGATGTCTATGGAGAAGACATCCTTATTGTACTTAATGCAGGTGGCAACTGTGGAACCTTTTGGACACCACCTCCATACTATCACTTGAGCTGCACTTGAGGGGCTGGAAAGTGGGTGCTGGTGGCTGTTTGGGATTGGCGAGCAGAAGGTTGATTTTCTGCCTAGGGCACAAAGAAGCCTTACACCAGCCCTGCCTACAGTACTTACCTGTTGGAATAACAGCCTGAATTGCTCAACATATTCTTGCAGCTACAGCTCCACGATACCCAGCTGACCTGGCAATATTATTATCACTACCAGGGTAATGACCTGAGTGATGTAATGCACATGAGCAGCTCCATACAACCCAACAAGGACTGCTCTGGCCATGTTCTGTCACGATCCGGGTATCTGGACGCCATTACTTACCCTTCGGATGCCTCCTGGGGCTGGCTCGGCGTTCCAGGACCGGATCCCGCTGTTCCTGAGTTTCCACATGCAGAATGTCAGAGTGGTGATTTCATCAGCCGCGGCCTCCGCTGTGCCCGCGTGGTTAAATGTGCGCTTGTCAGTCTGGCGTCTCCTGTCTCCTGTGGCCGGCGTCGCCATTACTGTTTCAATTCTCACATGGATTACAAACCAAACTTCCCTCCAAGTGTCTGCATGGGCACAGCCATCTTGGATTTTGTCATCTGATCATTTCCACCAATCTGCTGTCTGTATTGTTGATTTGCATAATTGCCTAGCCAACCCCTTCCTTGCTGCAGGTATAAGTAAGCTGTGCCTGAGCAAGGAAGGCGTCAGTGCTTTGGTTGTCTAACCTAGTTCCAGTTTGTCTCTCTCCTGTGGTTGTCTTCCAGGTTCCAGCTCCTGTCTCCAGACTTCTGCTATAGAGACCCGCACCAGCATTCCATCTGCGGTGTAGCCTGACTCTCCGATCCATTCTGGACTCACCTGTTTCCAGCTACAACAATCACCTGCTTCCAGCCCAGCTTCCAGCAGTGTACAGCTTCTCTTAAAGGGCCGGTGTCCTTTTCTGCAGTTTACCACTCTCCACCGGTATTATTATTTCACCGCTCTCAAACTCCAAACTTCATTATTATTTCATCGCTCTCAAGTTCGTTTATTATTTAACTGGTTCCAGCCAGTATCCACTCCGTACCAACAACAGTCTGGTTCCAGCCAGTATCCACAGCAGCCGTTTTACCTTCAGCAGCCCAGCCTTTCCTGGAACATCAGCTGGTACGATCCTGGGTTCTCTCCATTGCTACAGTCAGGCCTGGTAAGGACTTTCCAACTAGAAGATTATAAGAACTGTCTCACACTACCAGTGCCTGTGGCCCTTGCCACCCTGTAGTACCCAGGAATTGTATTTATCCTCTGTTGACTTTTATGTTTCCTTTTACTGCTGCTGTGTTACGGAGTTTTGTCATAATAAACATCATTGACTTTTATCCTGGTTGTCGTGGTCACGCCTTCGGGCAGTTATTCTACATGTTACTTACATGTCTAGGGGTCTGATACAACCTCCCAGGTTCCGTTACATCTCAGCCCCTACAACTGAGGCTGCCTCCCGTCAGCTCAGGCCCTCAGTTGTGACAGTAAGCACTGACCTAATGAATCCAGCCGGAGACCAGGATCAAGCGGCCAGGCCGATGCAAGAACTGGCAGCCCGACTTGAACATCAGGAGGCTGCACAGGGCCACATCATCCGCTGTCTCCAGGATCTCTCTACACGGCTGGATGGGATTCAAACGACCCTCCGTGGACCTGGCACATCCGGTGCGTCCACTACAGTAACACCAGCTGTAACCCCACCCACCTTACCCATTTCCAGTCCACATCTTCATCTTCCAACGCCAGCAAAATTTGATGGATCTCCAAGGTTCTGCAGGGGATTTCTCAATCAATGTGAAATCCACTTTGAGCTTCTACCTGGCAATTTCTTCAGTGACCGTACCAAAATTGCCTATATCATCTCCCTTCTCAGTGGCTCAGCCCTTGACTGGGCATCACCTTTATGGGAGAAGTCTGATCCCCTGCTATCCTCCTATACTGACTTTGTAGCTACATTCAGGCGCATCTTCGATGAGCCAGGCCGGATAACATCTGCTTCATCTGAGATTCTCCGTTTACGCCAGGGAACACGTACTGTGGGACAGTATCTTATACAGTTTAATATCCTGGCATCCGAACTGGCATGGAATGACGAGGCCCTGTATGCTGCATTCTGGCATGGCTTATCAGAACGCATCAAGGATGAGTTAGCTTCCAGAGACTTGCCCTCTAAGTTGGATGAGCTAATTTCTCTTTGCACGAAGGTTGATCTACGTTTCAGAGAGAGAGCAACCGAGCGAGGAAGATCATCTACTCCTAAATCTTCTGCTCCTCCTCCTCGTCAACCATCTCCATCCAAGGGTGAGCCTATGCAAATTAGTCGTTCCCGTCTATCTCCCGCTGAGCGCCGAAGACGTCTCTTTGAGTCTCTCTGTCTCTACTGTGCAGCTCCGTCGCACACTATCAATGCCTGTCCCAAACGTCCGGGAAACTCCAGATCCTAGCTCGCCAAGGAGTGGGCCGGCTAGGAGTAATGATCTCCTCTCCATCTCCTCATGACTGTAACCTTCCAGTGTCGCTCCAAATTGCTCAACGTTACAGGAACGTCATTGCCCTCCTTGATTCCGGAGCAGCTGGGAATTTCATAACCGAAGCTTATGTTAAACGGTGGTCCCTACCCACCGAGAGACTGTCCTCGTCCATCTCTTTGACTGCCGTGGATGGCAGCAAGATTTTTGACGCAGTCATTTCCTTAAGGACTCTTCCAGTTCATCTGAGAGTGGGAGTTCTTCATTCTGAGTATATTTCTTTTTTAGTGATTCCAAGAGCCACACATCCAGTGGTTTTAGGCCTTCCATGGCTCCGTCTCCACAACCCATCAATTGACTGGACGACTACGCAAATACTGGCATGGGGTCCCTCCTGTGCTGAGACTTGTTTAGCCAAAGTTCTTCCTGTTTGTTCTTCCTTCCCCAGGTCATCTGATGTTCCGCCTCCTCCATATCAAGACTTCACGGACGTGTTCAGTAAAGCCTCTGCTGATATCCTTCCTCCTCATAGAGAATGGGACTGCCCAATCGACCTCATTCCAGGGAAGGTTCCACCGCGAGGTCGAACTTATCCGTTGTCTCTGCCTGAGACACACTCCATGGAAGAGTACATCAAAGAGAACCTGGCGAAGGGTTTCATCCGACCATCTTCTTCTCCAGCCGGCGCAGGCTTCTTCTTCGTTAAGAAGAAAGACGGTGGTCTGCGTCCGTGCATCGACTACAGAGGTCTGAACGACATTACCGTCAAGAACCGTTACCCTTTACCCCTGATTACCGAGCTCTTTGATAGAGTTAGTGGTGCAACTATTTTCACAAAGCTGGACTTGAGGGGTGCCTACAATCTCATCCGAATCCGTGAGGGTGACGAGTGGAAGACCGCTTTTAACACCCGTGACGGACATTATGAGTACCTCGTCATGCCCTTCGGATTGAGCAACGCTCCAGCAGTCTTCCAGCACTTCGTGAATGAGATTTTCAGGGACATCTTGTACCGCCATGTCGTGGTTTATCTAGACGACATCCTCATCTTTGCTAATAATCTCGAAGATCATCGTTTCTGGGTAAAAGAGGTTCTTTCCCGTCTCCGTGTCAATCACCTCTATTGTAAATTGGAGAAGTGTGTGTTTGAAGTTAAAACCATTCCGTTTCTAGGTTACATTGTGTCCGGTTCCGGACTAGAGATGGATCCTGAGAAACTCCAAGCAATCCAGAATTGGCCTATACCCTTAAGCCTCAAAGGGGTCCAGAGGTTCTTAGGGTTCGCCAATTATTATAGAAAATTTATACGAGACTTTTCCACCATTGTGGCGCCTATCACTGCATTAACCAAGAAAGGTGCTAATCCGTCCAAGTGGTCCGAGGAAGCTACACAGGCCTTTCACCTTCTGAAGCAACGGTTCATCTCTGCACCAGTTCTGAAACAGCCCGACACCGACTCTCCTTTTATCTTAGAGGTAGATGCCTCCTCCGTTGGAGTAGGAGCAGTGTTATCCCAGAGGGCCAAAGATGGACATCTACATCCTTGCAGTTTCTTCTCCCGGAAGTTCTCCCCAGCTGAGCGCAACTATGCCATTGGCGATCAGGAGTTGCTAGCCATCAAGCTCGCTCTGGAGGAGTGGAGATACCTGTTGGAGGGAGCTTCCCACTCAATCACCATACTTACCGACCACAAAAATCTTTTATATCTCAAAGGCGCACAATGTCTGAATCCTCGTCAGGCCAGATGGGCACTTTTCTTCTCTAGGTTTGACTTTAAACTCCAGTTCTGTCCGGGTTCTCAGAATCGTAAGGCCGATGCCCTTTCCCGCTCATGGGAGCAAGAAAATGAGTCCGAGTCTGCAGACAAGCATCCTATTATTAATCCGTTGGCATTCTCCACGGTAGGGATGGACTCTACGCCTCCACCAGGGAAAAGTTTTGTTAAGCCAGTTCTAAGGAAGAAGCTCATGCATTTGGGCCCATGCTTCCCGTTTTGCTGGACATACAGGCATTCAGAAAACCCTTGAATTTATTTCTAGGTCCTACTGGTGGCCAACTCTGAAGAAGGACGTTATGGAATTTATTGCCTCCTGCCCAAAGTGTGCCCAACACAAAGTCTCCCGCCAGTCGCCTGCGGGGCAACTGGTTCCATTATCTGTTCCCCGTCGACCTTGGACCCATTTGTCGATGGACTTTGTTTCCGATCTACCTATCTGCAACAAGTTTAATACCATCTGGGTGGTAGTTGACCGGTTCACCAAGATGGCACATTTCATCCCTCTCACCGGTCTTCCGTCAGCTTCCAAGTTGGCTCAAGTGTTTATACAAGAGATCTTCCGACTTCACGGTCTTCCTGAAGAGATCATCTCGGATCGTGGAGTACAATTTGTAGCCAAATTTTGGCGAAGTTTGTGTCAAGCCCTCCAAGTCAAGTTAAAGTTTTCCACGGCTTACCATCCTCAGACCAATGGTCAAACCGAGAGGGTGAATCAGGACTTGGAGGCCTTCCTCCGTATATATGTGTCTTCCCCTCAAGATGACTGGGTTCAACTCCTTCCTTGGGCCGAGTTCAGCCACAACAATCAATACCATTCCTCATCTACTTCTACACCATTCTTCATTAATTATGGATTCCACCCTAAAGTCCCAGAATTCCAACCGCTTCCCACAACTTCTGTTCCAGCAGTGGATGTCACCTTGCGTCAGTTTTCAAATAACTGGAGGAACGTCCGCGCAGCCCTGCTTAAAGCCTCATTCAGGTATAAGAAGTTTGCCGATAGGAAGCGTAGAGCGGTTCCTGCTCTCAAGGTGGGTGATCGTGTGTGGCTGTCCACGAAGAATTTGAGGTTGAGAGTTCCCAGCATGAAATTTGCACCTCGCTACATCGGACCCTTCAAGATTGAACAAGTCATCAATCCTGTTGCCTACAGGTTACAGTTACCATCCTTCTTGAAAATACCCAGGACATTTCATGTTTCTTTGTTGAAACCGCTGATCCTGAATCGGTTTCATTCCGCACTTCCTCCAGCTCCCAAAGTTCAGACTCAACGGGGAGTCGAGTACGAGGTGGCCAAGATTTTGGACTCACGTTTCCGTTACGGTCAGTTACAATACCTCATTGACTGGAAGGGCTATGGTCCTGAAGAACGCTCTTGGACCAATGCCTCAGACGTCCATGCTCCTGCCTTGGTCCGAAATTTCCACGCAAAGTTTCCTTTAAAGCCTAAGAAGTGTCCTGGGGCCACTCCTAAAGGGGGGGGTGCTGTCACGATCCGGGTATCTGGATGCCATTACTTACCCTTCGGATGCCTCCTGGGGCTGGCTCGGCGTTCCAGGACCGGATCCCGCTGTTCCTGAGTTTCCACATGCAGAATGTCAGAGTGGTGATTTCATCAGCCGCGGCCTCCGCTGTGCCCGCGTGGTTAAATGTGCGCTTGTCAGTCTGGCGTCTCCTGTCTCCTGTGGCCGGCGTCGCCATTACTGTTTCAATTCTCACATGGATTACAAACCAAACTTCCCTCCAAGTGTCTGCATGGGCGCAGCCATCTTGGATTTTGTCATCTGATCATTTCCACCAATCTGCTGTCTGTATTGTTGATTTGCATAATTGCCTAGCCAACCGCTTCCTTGCTGCAGGTATAAGTAAGCTGTGCCTGAGCAAGGAAGGCGTCAGTGCTTTGGTTGTCTAACCTAGTTCCAGTTTGTCTCTCTCCTGTGGTTGTCTTCCAGGTTCCAGCTCCTGTCTCCAGACTTCTGCTATAGAGACCCGCACCAGCATTCCATCTGCGGTGTAGCCTGACTCTCCGATCCATTCTGGACTCACCTGTTTCCAGCTACAACAATCACCTGCTTCCAGCCCAGCTTCCAGCAGTGTACAGCTTCTCTTAAAGGGCCGGTGTCCTTTCTGCAGTTTACCACTCTCCACCGGTATTATTATTTCACCGCTCTCAGACAATCACCTGCTTCCAGCCCAGCTTCCAGCAGTGTATAGCTTCTCTTAAAGGGCCGGTGTCCTTTTCTGCAGTTTACCACTCTCCACCGGTATTATTATTTCACCGCTCTCAAACTCCAAACTTCATTATTATTTCATCGCTCTCAAGTTCGTTTATTATTTAACTGGTTCCAGCCAGTATCCACTCCGTACCAACAACAGTCTGGTTCCAGCCAGTATCCACAGCAGCCGTTTTACCTTCAGCAGCCCAGCCTTTCCTGGAACATCAGCTGGTACGATCCTGGGTTCTCTCCATTGCTACAGTCAGGCCTGGTAAGGACTTTCCAACTAGAAGATTATAAGAACTGTCTCACACTACCAGTGCCTGTGGCCCTTGCCACCCTGTAGTACCCAGGAATTGTATTTATCCTCTGTTGACTTTTATGTTTCCTTTTACTGCTGCTGTGTTACAGAGTTTTGTCATAATAAACATCATTGACTTTTATCCGGGTTGTCGTGGTCACGCCTTCGGGCAGTTATTCTACATGTTACTTACATGTCTAGGGGTCTGATACAACCTCCCAGGTTCCGTTACATCTCAGCCCCTACAACTGAGGCTGCCTCCCGTCAGCTCAGGCCCTCAGTTGTGACATGTTCTCTGTTCTTACAGATCGGTATGAGTACAGTATACTGTAACTGCAGTAAAACCTAAAGAAAATGCAATTTACTGGTGGTTTTACCACTAAATCTCTTTCATAGATCCTACCCTTGGGGAATTTACACAATGTAGTGAACATTTTTAAAGATTTTCTCTTAAAATAATGCTTGTTGAAAATGCATTTATGTCTTGAATAAAACATGATAGTCCCTGGTGACCCTGGTCACTACATCCCATGCACGAATCTTAGATTTTACCCGCTGGAACAAGCTCCCTTGCTCTATTTGTCTCTCCCCGACCTTGCAAAGCTTCAAACGCACACTTAAAACCCACCTGTTCATCAAAGCCTACCCTTCTGCATAACCCAGTCTTGAGGCCGCTCTACCATCCTCATGCCTTGGCCATCTCTGCCTCGCTTATTTCCTAACACCAGGCCACCTTCCACTTGCTTATACCTCATGTCACCTGTCTATTTCCCTCTTCCTCTAGATTGTAAGATCCTTGGAGCAAGGCCCTCTTCCCTCCTGTTCTCACAGACCTCTTCTCTTACACCTCAGTTACAGCTTTCTCCTGCTCGGTGACTGCTTATACCTGCAGTTCCTCCTGCTCGTGACTGTTTATCTCTTCCAATGGCTGCCCACCCCTCCGTAGTATGCAGATTACTTCTTGGCTTCCTGAAATCTCAGCTGTATTGTGTACTGAGATCTGTGGTGCTAATTGTTACCTCTGCTCTCTTTTTGTTTTCTGTGAATTTAAGTTCTGTATACCCTGTATTGTTCTAATGTGTGTTGTATGTACGCAACTGTGAAACACTTGTGGCACCTTATAAATAAATTGTAATAATAATAGTCCCAAAAAAAATTGGGGATGTCATTGTTTTATGTTAGATATTTGTACATTTCAATATTTTACAACAGTAGTTTAATATATATCAACTGTTCTAGAATATTCTCCCCTTTCATCTTGGATTCCCACCCATAATGTTTTACTTTGTTTCTTTATTGTTGTTGGATTGTTGATATGTTCCACTAACTTTTCCTGAAAGAGGGAGGTGCAGCATTGGCAGCAGAGACTTGCACAGGCGCAAGAGTTAGGCATGGAGCACTTCCCCTTTTTGGTGATCATAGGCAAATGGGGGTCGGTTACAGTTGTCTGGAAACCCCCTTCCCCACAGCCTGGCTGGCAAGCTGAGTCTCCATGCAGTATAAAGGGTGGAATGGAGCTGCTACATATGCCCAGTGGCAGCAGATTTTCCTACCAAGTCCACTGTGTATGTGTCTGTGGATCTGAGTGCTCAGTCATTTCATCAGAGAGTGAATCTGGTAAGTGGCTTACCATGATCTTTGGGCCTGCATATATCTGACCATGGCAGCCAGTGTCAATGTAAGTGTGCAATGCACTCATGACTGGTAGCCAACCCCCAGTTAACAATCAGAAATGGCCATCGAAATTGCATACAATTTTTCTCTGCATCTCTGTGTGGTAACACGTGCAGAGGGATGTCATTAGACACTTACTCCCAATGCCTTCCCTGCGTACACCTCTGAATCATCCCAGGAATGTGAATTATGAAAGTTTTAGCGGTGGGGGAGGGGGGGGGGGGGATGGTTGCAATGGTCAATTTTTCCACTTTATCTCTCTAATGTTTGATACATGTCCCCCATGGTTTCTTGGATGACAGAATTCCAGAATTAAAACTCCAAACTGTTTTTTCTTCACAATTGTAAATGCAATTAAGGCACACACTGTATATCTTTATACATAAAAAAAAGTTTACATACCTATTTATATTGAACAAAAAATTAATAAACTGTTTTTAAAATAACTAAGTATATTATGATTATAGGAATGTCTACATGGACACTGCTTATTTGATATCCAAATTTGCACCACAAATTATTTTAACATGCTATATTGTTCACCTTTTTGAATGTTGATGGCACAGGGATCGATGATATTTGTGGGGACCTTTGAACAGGTTTGATCACTCTTCCAGGAATTTGCAAAAATGCTCAAATCTTGAACTGACAATCCATATGGTGTCGTGTAGTCATCATAATGTTTATCATTAAAATTTCCACACAGCCCTGAATGTTATGTACATAAGAGGGAGTTAGTATTTTAATATACAATCAAGAATTTAGTTAATCAACAGGTATAGCCATCTACATGCAGGCCTGTATGCTCAGTGTAATAGAATAGGTACAATCTATGAGTTTTACTTTTTCTAGCACAATGTTTTTCTTCTGCGCATGCATCTAGGTTGCACCACACATGTGTCTCGACGATGTTCATACAGAGCTGTAGTACAAATTCAGACACACACACCAAGAGGAGTATTAGAAATGTGCTGGATGTTTCTAGTCAGTTACAGGGGGTTCAATAATCAGCTGTAGATGTAACATAGTATGGGCATGTTGCAGAAAGTGGTTGCATATAGAGATGCTGAATTGCTCATATCTGAGGCCGTACTCAAACAGATGATCTGCAGCTAGCATAGGTTCTGGATTTCCCACAAGGCAATCTAGGCACCCACCTAGAGCACAGTGGGTCTCAATGGGCCCATGGCCAGGCCCCATAAAATCCAGCCAGTCCACGATCTATCGAAAAAGGCTGGTTTCTAGTTAAATATTTTACAGAGGCTCAGTAACGGGGATCAGACTAGTATTAAAATCACTACTGCTGGCATTGAGCTCCATTACTGTGCCTCTGCAAAATGTTTCCAGAGGAGCCTACACGACCACCATGTGACATCATTGCATCACGTGGACCCACCCACACTCCCAGAATCCCATTGTCTGCAGTGCATTGGAGGGTTCGACACCAGCCACAGCCACAGCACTGCAGCAGCTGCCAGCACATTGAGCTGCCGGGAATTTGGGACATTTCCCAATGGGCCAGCATCTCAGCCCCGCGCACCCCAGAGTGAGCTAACGCAGCTGGTTATCTTTAGGTAAATAAACTATCCTCACTACTGCCATTTAGAGAGTTTCCGGGACAGGTGCACCTTATATATAGTCACCGATCTCTTGTCATGTTTTGCTTGCGGGCTCATAACAAACATGAGAAGCTTTTGCAAACTTCTCCCATTGTGTCTGCTTTCCCACATTACTGCAGAAGCTGTCAAAACGAATTACTCATGTTATTGGGATCTCTACCAATATACTGTAATGTGTTGTTTATCTCCATTTGTATAATGTGAGCCATATCTATATGATATATCCTATATTTTTTTAGGAACCATGTTGCTGTAAAATAATGGGCATCTTTGCTGCTAAATAGCAGCTACTGGTGTAATGTGAAGAAATACACAGCCAATATAATATGATGTGCTCCGTGCTCCCTTGGCGGTGTAATGTGATGGGCACGTTTACTGGTATTATATGTAGGTCATCACAACAGCTGCTATAATACATAGGGCGGGAAGTAATGGAGTCCGAGTTCGCCGGACATGCAGGTATGCCGGCCAAACTTGGATGTTTTTTTAAAGGGGCAATTATTTACAAGGCAAAACAATGCTTTGTAAATGAATGCTCCTTTAAAAAAATCTGACTCCATTAAATCCCGCCCATAGTGTTTTAAAATGGAAGCTGCTCAATCAATTCAGTAATATTCTTCAGGTACATGAAAAGGAGGGGTTATTAGAAAAAAAGTTGTTGATTTTTCCTGTTGGGAGCCAGTGCTTTTATTTTTTTTTATTTTTTTGGGGGGAGCAGTGTGGGGTTTTCGTTTCCTGTCAGGGCTAATGTGTTTTATTTATTCCTGTGGGGAACAATGTGTACTTGTCTGGGTCCAAAGGTTTTTTTTTTACCTATCGGGGGGCCATTGTGTTTTATTTTTTTTCCTATTGATGCTAATGTGCTTTATTGCTAGGGTGTAGCTACCATAGGTGCAGGGAGTGCAGCTGCTATGGGGCTCAGACCGGTGAGTGGCCACCTTCACTATCAAAGTTACGCTTTATATACAGTTTCACCTTTGGGTGGTACAAAGAGGCCCTTACAAACTTTTGTCTTGCGGCCTACAATAGATCTAGGTATGTCCCTGGACCTGCTCATTGTAACGTGGTGTAAAAGTTATTGGAGGTCATTATGTTACATAATATGAACTGGGGCACTGTAATGTGGCATAATATGAACTGGTGGTACTGTAATGTGACACACTGTAATATGAACTGGGACACTGTAATGTGGTACAATATGAAGTAGAGACACTGCAATGTTACATAATATGAAGTGGAGGCACTGTAATGTTACATAATAGGAACTGGGACACTGTAATGTGGCATAATATGAAGTGGGGGCACTGTAATGTTACATAATAGGATCTGGGACACTGTAATGTGGTACAATATGAAGTGGAGACACTGCAATGTTACATAATATGAAGTGGAGGCACTGTAATGTTACATAATAGGAACTGGGACACTGTAATGTGGCATAATATGCAGTGGGGGCACTGTAATGTGGCACAATGTGAAGTGGAGACAATTTAATGTTACATTATATGCACTGGGGCACTGAAATGTGTAATAATATGAACAGGAGACACTATGTCATTATGTGAATTGGGGGTACTGTGTTGCAAAATGTACAGATGGAGCCCTGGTCATCTAGCCTTCTCAGCTGCGCCTAGGTGCACCAAGGTTTATTAGCATAAGCCTTTCATCTATTGTTCTCAACTGCAATACAATACAGAGAGAACAATACAGCAGGGGATTAAGTCATTACAGCAGGGGATTAAGTCCGACAGCATCGGCTCAATTAATCCTATTAAAGGGATAGATGAGCAGGGCTCCATCTGTATACTGGTAGCCCTACAATGTGACTTAACGTAAACCAGGGCACAACTATGTTTCCTAATATAAATAAATGCACTATTATGTGGTATAACATGAACTAAGGCATTTTTATGGGGCATAACATTAACAACTGCTGCTGAGAGTTGTCGCTCTAGAAGCATTGGGACAGGGGCCTCTTTAAATTGTTGCTATGGGGACCACAAAATTCTGGCTATGCCCCTACTTTATTGTATTTAAAAAAAAAAACAGTATCTTGCCTAGGGCCCCATGAGTTCTAAATCCAACTCTGCATTAGGCTGTTGGTGTGACTGTTGGTGGCATCTAAAGATGCATAAAGTATGATTGCAACATCTGTAGACAATTAAAGTAGACAATCAGTCCTTGTGTATTTGGAAGCATGGACATACATCATGGAAGTGCTTTGTAGTGGCATTAGCATAAGGTTTCAGACACAACTGCAGTAAAAAATGAGAGGTAGGTCGCAACTGTATCCAACTCAGAATCAGGCCCCAAGAGGAGGGATCTCTCACCCCTCAACAAACCAGACCCTGCCCCCATTAGGGCTGCTCTCATAAAATTCCTGGGCTGGTTTTCCAACCCAATCCACCCCTAGCACTTGTTTTTTTTTCTCCCCATGACATTGTCCAGACATTATTTGTTTTAGTACTGAACTGACTTCCCTTGCCACCCATGCAAATGCCTTGAGGTACTTAGTGTGGAGACAATGGGGGTCATTTCGAGTTTATCGCTAGCTGCCGTTGTTCGCAGCGCAGTGATCAGTGGAAAAAACGGCTAATATGTGCATGCGTATGCACCGCAATGCGCACACGCGACATACTGGTACAAAGTCCTTTGTGGTTTTGCACAGGTTCTAGCGAAGCTTTCAGTCACACGGCCGAACGCAGGAAGATTGACATGAAGTGGGCATTTCTGGGTGTCAACCGAATGGTTTCAGGGAGTGCTTAGAGAAACGCAGGCGTGTCGGGGAAAACGCAGGCATGGCTGGGCGAACGCTGGGTGGGTGTGTGACATCAAAAGCCGTCCCTCCGTCATTAGAATCAACGCACACGCAAAAATACACTCCCCGGTGGGCAGCGACAATGCGTTTGCACAGCTGCTAAAAGTAGCTAGCGAGCGATCAACTCGGAATGACCCCCAATATTGGGACCTTCTACTGACATAAAAATTGGTTTGTTTGCCAGTTCAATTGAAAATTTGCTTAGTGTGTAGTTAGCTTTACACAAAAGCACATTTCTGTAACCTAATTAACAAACTGTGGTATTTTCAGCCACACCTATCATTAGATAACTCTTGCTCTTTAGTAGGTTGATCAGGCTAAAGGTGTCATTACATGCTAAATACAACTTTTGAATTGCATCAATAATTAGAATTACATGTATAGTTAAATATAGTACTTGTGCAAATTCTGCACCTACAGTACATGAGAAGGATGCAAAGAATTTTCATAGTACACATTTTTTTGGTGCAGTACCTTTTAAATTACATATACTATCATAAGATGTATCTTGCTCAAAATGGAGATGTGAACACTGCTCAACTGACTTAGAGGGTTATTAGAGATGGATGCAGATCGCTGCATCTTCAGCAAGATCTGCGTCTGTCTACTCACATGCTGGGGGCCGCCCGGCACAGGGCGAGGCCACCCAGCATGTGTGGCCCCGCCTCATGGTACGTTCACAATTTAACTGTGGATGCATCGATTTAAGGCCGAGCCACGATTGCGCAGCCTGCCTGCATTGGCAAGCGGTCTGCCAGCATTTTTCTTATCAGACCGGCTGCATGTGATGTCATGGAGCTGCCCTGAAAATGCTCATGATATGCCCCCGTTTTGGCAGCAATGTCCGCAAAATGCAGAAACGCCACCCCCCGAACACACGCCGTTGTCAATCACCTTCCAGCCGAATCCCTATAGGATGCGGCCACAAGGAGAAGGGTTACACCAGTGTGCATGCACAGACCAGATGGACATGGCTGCTGCATTCAGACACGCAGCTGCGTCGATCTCTGAATCACCCCCTTAGTGTCTTCTAATCATTATTTTTAACCTATTATTTTGGAGGACATCATTATAAAAAAGACACAATCTTAAAATGCTGTAACAACTTACCACAAGTTTGGCCAGCGTAAGAATCGTTTACATAGATGTATACTTGCATTACAGGTACGAGCTGGATGTCCACCCTGAGACCAATGTTTGTTTGCACAATGATGTAGAATGACGTTGGCATGAAAATAGTCAAGTTACCTGGTAACACATAAGTATATTATTAGTATAATATAGTAAGTAAAGGCATGAGATATAAATATTAATATACTGTATGTAAACAGAAGCCTAAACCAAATGCTGCCACATTGGCATAGTTTAAGCTACTTCATAAACTCTTACATATATGGCTGGTTTAAAGTCATAAATAAGATATTTTCCATGGTTCCCCGACTATAGAAGTCCTCTTTTATCATTATATTCTCTAGTTTTCTGATTAGTTGTTCTTAAATGGTTACCCAAATTTATAAACAGTATGCTGTCAGTCTTACCATCTGTGTTGGTTGATGTAAATGATTGTCTTTCTGTCATTTCATCTTGTATGTTCTCACACCAACTCAAAGACAATCTGTCAGACTAAGCTAATAACACACCTATCAGCCTCAAAATAAACCTGATAATGGGGGTAATTCGGAGTTGATCGCAGCAGCAAATTTGTTAGCAGTTGGGCAAAACCATGTGCACTGCAGGTGTGGCAGATATAACATGTGCAGAGAGAGTTAGATTTGGGTGGGGTGTGTTCAAACTAAAATCTAAATTGCAGTGTAAAAATAAAGCAGGCAGTATTTACCCCCACAAAAACAAAATAACACACCCAAATCTAATTCTCTCTGCAAATGTTATATCTGCCACACCTGCAGTGCACATGGTTTTGACCAACTGCTAACACATTTGCTGCTGCGATCAACTCAGAATTACCCCCAATATCTCTATTTCTGTTGACAACATAACCCCTTTAAAGTCACTGCCTTGGTGACATCCCTAATTCAGAACTGTCCTTTGCACCTTATTCAGTAAGGATTGCAATTTCTGCTAAGTAGCAGTTTCTGAAATCAAAAAGTTGCCACCCAGAAAAAAAAAAGCAGCACATCGCAAAAATTGCAAATGCATCACAATATGCGGGCTGATCGCAAAACCCTACACAAGGCAAGGTCATCCACAATTATTGTAACACAAAAGACTGCAAGTGGTCATCGCTGATGTCAGGGGCCCTCCTTAAAATTGCCTGAGCACACCTGCGTTTTTTCAGACACACCCAGAAAACAGCAGGTTTCCGCCCAGAAACACCGGCTTCCTGTCAGGCAAACAGCAGCTGAATTGCAATCACAATCTGTATGCAATTTCTGTTGCAATTTTTGATCATGCACAGATGTGCGATAATCGGCCGGATTGCGAATCGCAAATTTTACATTCCTTACTGAATAAAGTCCTTTGTTTCTTACATTATATACATTCAAGAAACATTTTCAGAATGTGCATATATCTCATAACAGACAGCAATCACGACCAGTGTTTTTATGGGTCCATTGAAATTCTTCACTTTATTTCCCAATAGATCCCCTCCATACTCAAACTCTGAGTGTCTCATTTACACTACCTACTCCCAATCCTGATGAGAGAACTTCTCTGTGCTGTACCCACTCTCCCTCACACAACAAGACTTCCAAGCCATACAGTATATTGTTCTTTGAAACTATATTCTTCAGGCAAGCTTATTAATTTAACTGGTGTGTGGGTGTAAGCACAAGAAACCCTATTGTATTAGATAAATAAATAAATATGAGTTTATTTTGTAATAAAATGTAAGAAAAAGTAAGATTAAAGTTTAAAAATACACAGTACACAATAAACATCAACAGACTGGTTAAAAAAATTTTTGGTGTGCACAAAATGGGCTCATATAATTTATAAATATGTCATATAAATATACACTGATACATGAAAGATACTGCATACGTGTCTACTCTCCCGGAATGGCCGAGAGCCTCCTGAAAATCAGGTTTTGCTTCCGCCCCCTTCCCCCCAAAAAAAAACAAAAAAAAAGAATAGGCAAGTGCTCCAGCCAAATGCCATACTCCCGCAGCTTTCCCCTCCCCCCATGCATTCTTCGCATCTGCCAACAACAGCCCCCCCCCTCCATGCAATTGCCCAAAATGAGTATTCTGAGTGGGGTCCGATGATGTGAATTACGTCACCGTGGCCCAGCCCTCTGCCTCACAATGATGGTAATCTCAAAACTGTGTAGTGGGTTCAGGGCTGCTATGACATGGTTGCATGGCCTTGTCCCCTGTTCTGCCCCCAATTCTGCATCCTGCTCCACCACCACGCTCCCCCATGCTGCGCCATGCCCCTAATTGACCTAGCTGGTTACATTTTCTAGTCCAATTGCCCTGGTTGTTTTTTTCCTTTGAATATATCATAAAAGAACACCAATATGTGGATACTAAAAGTGTCCACTATTTGCTTATTGACTTGATAGGTTTGAATGGTTTCTTTCAGATCTTTTATGGCTTCATTTGAAGCCAACAAGTACTCAGGAAAGCTCCATAATCTATGTGTGCTAGCAAAAGTATAATGGACCAAGTACATGTACAGTAACTGGAGCATGGGCCAACCTTTCTATGGGTAGATTTTTTTTACGATTAGTATTTTGTAATGTCAATTTATCTAGTAGAATCAAGTCTGTAAGTGAGTGTGTATTATATACATGGGAGTAAAACATGTAGTCCTTGACTGTTGGAGAATAAACCCTCCAGACATCATAAAGATCATATTTTGCTATTAAAGCACGCAAAGCTATGTGAGCTTTATTGCTTTAACTAGCACTAAAAGTAGCAGTAAATGATCTATAAAGACACGGGTCCAGGACCAGGTTAAGATCTCTCATAATATTAATATGACCTCTAGAAATTCTTCTAGTTTATTGTAGAACTTTTTAATAAATGGAAGTTGTCTTGTACTAGGAGCATACAATGAGCAATTGCTCCTTGTCTTCTAATTTAACTTGCACTATCAAGTAACTGTCATTTTTATCATCTAGATTAAAAAGATTAAATAATAGTTTATGAAATAATAAAGCAACCCCATTTTTTTCTTGGCCCATTGGCATAGTACTATAAGGGTGTGGATTATTAGATGTACAATAAAAAAGTCTACAGTCAATAGGTTTGCCACTAATGGTAGATATGGATTAGGTCGACAGGGTCAAAAGGTCGACAAGGTCAAAGATCAACATAGAATAGGTAGACAGTAGGAAAGGTCAACAGGGTCAAATGGTCGAAAGGGTCAAAGTCGACATGTAAGTGGTCGACACAAAAAAGGTAGCCACCATTTAGGGGTTGGTTTTGGAACTTTTTGTCACTTTTCAACCACAAACAAGCCCCTGTAGTGTACCATGTCCCCTGGCTTTGGGCAAGGTTCCTATTCCCATGTGGATGGTAATGTATGAAAAAGTTTAACTTTTTTTTTTAAATAAAAAAACTTGTGTCTACCATATATGTGTCGACCATTCTCATGTCAACCTTTTGACCATGTCGACCTTTTGACCCTTTCAACATTTTGAACTGTGTGCCTTTTAAATGTCGACCCTTTGACCCTGTCAACGTAATGCATGTCTACCACTAGTGGTAGACATATTGACTGTAGACCTTTTTAATATAGATCTATAGTCCGGATACCATCTAATTTGCCTGTGGTGTTTAAGATACCTGTAAATTATGAATCTAAATACTGAAGTTAACTGTCCTTATCTTACCCTGTTGATAAGGTAAAGTGACGACTTTAGAGTTTACTGTCACTTCTGAATCGCTGTTGATAATCAGATTCTATGGAGAAGAGAAAAAAATTATTGAGATAAACTTATACATCATCAAAATGATAGCTGAAAACAAATGAAAAAACAAATCCACAAATACAGTGATATATACATGAGAAAGTGTGTCCAAACTTTTGACTGGTACTGTATATATATATATATATATATATATATATATATATATTTCTCTAACGTCCTAGAGGATGCTGGGACTCCGTAAGGACCATGGGGATAGACGGGCTCCGCAGGAGACATGGGCACTTTAAGAAAGACTTTGACTTTGGGTGTGCACTGGCTCCTCCCTCTATGCCCCTCCTCCAGACCTCAGTTTGATACTGTGCCCAGTAGGTTTTTTATTTTCAGGGAGCCTGCTGGCAACAGACTCCCTGCATCGAGGGACTGAGCAGAGAGAAACAGACCCACTTCTCTGAGTTTCAGGGCTCTGTTTTTTAGGCTACTGGACACCATCAGCTCCAGAGGGATCGGTACGCAGGTCTCACCCTCGCCGTCCATCCCAGAGCCGTGCCGCCGTCCTCCTCGCAGAGCCGGAAGAAAGAAGCCGGGTGAGTATGTGAGGAAAAGACCATCTGAGGCGGCAGAAGACACTTTGATCTTCACTGAGGTAACGCACAGCACTGCAGCTGTGCGTCTTTGCTCCCCTTCACCTCACACACTTCGGTCACTGTAAGGGTGCAGGGCGCAGGGGGGGGGGGCGCCCTGGGCAGCAATATAAACCTCTCTTATGGCAAAGACATATATATACACATGTACAGGTGGGCACTATATATGTATATAAAGAGCCCCCGCCATGTTATTGAAAAATTTGAGCGGGACAGAAGCTTCTTCCTCAGCACTCACCAGCGCCATTTTCTCCACAGCACCGCTGAGAGGAAGCTCCCCGGGTCTCTCCCCTGCTTGACACACGGTGACAGAGGGTTTTAAAGTAGAGGGGGGGGCACATAATTGGCACATATACACAAAACAGTGCTACTGGGTAAACATACTGTGTTTTTTCCAGGATCATATAGCGCTGGGGTGTGTGCTGGCATACTCTCTCTCTCTGTCTCTCCAAAGGGCCTGGTGGGGAACCTGTCTTCAGAAAAGAGCTTCCCTGTGTATATGTGGTGTGTCGGTACGTGTGTGTCGACATGTCTGAGGTTGAAGGCTCACCTATGGAGGAAGGGGAGTTTATGAATCTTAGGTCTCCGTCGGCAGTGCCGACGCCAGACTGGATGGATATGTGGAATGTTTTAAGTGCAAATGTTAATTTATTGCACAAAAGGCTAGACAAAGCCGAAGCTGGGGCACAGTCATGGAGTCAACCCATGCCTGTCCCTATGTCACCGGGACCTTCGGGGTCTCAGAAGCGCCCACTATCCCAAATAGTTGACACAGATACCGACACGGATTCAGACTCCAGTGTTGATTACGATGATACAAAATTACAGCCAAAGGTGGCTAAATGTATTCGATATATGATTATCGCAATAAAATATGTTTTGCATATCACTGAGGAACCCCCTGTCCCTGACACGAGGGTACACATGTATAAGGGAAAGAAACCTGAGGTCTCCTTTCCCTCCTCACATGAGCTGAACGAATTATGTGAAAAAGCGTGGGAAACTCCAGACAAAAAACTGCAGATTCCCAAAAGGATCCTAACAGCGTATCCTTTCCCGTCACAGGACAGGATACGGTGGGAATCCTCCCCTAGGGTGGACAAAGCCTTGACGCACTTATCAAAAAAGATAGCGCTTCCATCCCAATATACGGCTACCCTCAAGGATTCTGCTGACCGCATGCAGGAGGTTACCTTGAAGTCCATTTACACACATTCTGGTACGTTTCTCAGACCGGCTATTGCGTCGGCCTGGGTTTGTAGTGCTGTAGCAGCATGGACAGATTCCTTATCAGCGGATATTGAGACTCTTGATAAGGATACCATTTTACTGACCCTAGGGCATATAAAAGATGCTGTCTTGTATATGAGGGATGCTCAAAGAGACATTAGTTTACTGGGTTCCAGGATAAACGCTATGTCTATTACTGCTAGGCGTGTCTTATGGACCCGACAGTGGACTGGTGATGCCGACTCCAAGAGACATATGGAGTTGTTGCCTTACAAGGGTGAGGAATTGCTTGGAGAGGGCCTCTCGGACCTCGTCTCCATGGCTACGGCAAGTAAATCAGATTTTTTGCCATATATTCCCTCACAATCTAAGAAAGCGCCTCATTATCAACTGCAGTCCTTTCGTTCCAATAAAAGCAAGAGAGCACGTGGATCGTCCTTTCTTGCCAGAGGTAAGGGCAGAGGGAAAAAGCAGCACAACACAGCTAGTTCCCAGGAACAGAAGTCCTCCCCGGCCTCTGCAAAATCCACCGCATGACGCTGGGGCTCCCCTGAGGGAGTCTGCTCCTGTGGGGGCACGTCTTCGACTGTTCAGCCACGTCTGATCCAGGTGGATCCATGGGCAATAGAAATTGTTTCCCAGGGTTACAAGCTGGAATTCGAAGAGGTGCCTCCTCGATTGTTTTTCAAATCGGCCCTACCGAAAAAAAACCCTGGAAAGGGAGATAGTGTTACATGCGATTCACAAATTGTGTCTTCAACAAGTGGTGGTAGAGGTTCCCCTGCTGCAAAGAGGGCAGGGGTACTACTCAACTCTGTTTGTGGTCCTGAAACTGGACAGTTCGGTCAGACCCATTTTAAATTTAAAATCCCTGAACCTTTACTTAAAACGGTTCAAGTTCAAGATGGAATCGCTCAGGGCGGTCATCGCCAGCCTAGAAGGGGGAGATTTTTTGGTATCTCTGGACATAAAGGATGCATACCTGCATGTTCCCATATATCCTCCTCATCAGGCGTACCTGAGATTTGCGGTACAGGATTGTCATTACCAATTTCAGACGTTGCCGTTTGGGCTTTCCACGGCCCCGAGAATTTTCACCAAGGTAATGTTGGAAATGATGGTGCTCCTGCGCAAGCAGGGTGTCACAATTATCCCATACTTGGACGATCTCCTCATAAAAGCGAGATCACGGGAGAAGTTGCTGAACAGCGTATCACTTTCACTGAATGTGTTACAGCGACACGGCTGGATTCTCAATATTCCAAAGTCGCAGCTGAATCCTACAACTCGTCTGCCCTTCTTGGGCATGATTCTGGACACAGACCAGAAGAGGGTTTTTCTTCCAACGGAAAAAGCGCAGGAACTCATGACTCTAGTCATGAACCTGTTGAAACCAAAACAAGTGTCAGTACATCATTGCACTCAAGTTCTGGGAAAGATGGTGGCAACATACGAAGCTATTCCATACGGCAGATTCCATGCAAGGACCTTCCAATGGGACCTATTGGACAAATGGTCCAGGTCGCATCTGCAATTGTATCAGCGGATCACCCTGTCCCCAGGGCCAGAGTATCTCTCCTGTGGTGGCTAAACATTTCTCACCTTCTAGAGGGCAGCAGGTTCGGCATTCAGGACTGGATCCTGGTGACCACGGACGCGAGCCTCTGAGGTTGGGGAGCAGTCACACAGGGAAGAATTTTCCAAGGACTTTGGTCAAGTCAAGAGACTTGTCTTCCCATCAACATCCTGGAACTAAGGGCCATATACAACGCCCTACGTCAAGCGGAGATCTTACTTCGCAATCGACCAGTTCTGATCCAGTCAGACAACATCACCACAGTAGCTCATGTAAACCGCCAAGGCGGCACAAGGAGCAGAGTGGCAATGGCGGAAGCCACCAGAATTCTTCGCTGGGCGGAGACTCATGTAAGCGCTCTGTCAGCAGTGTTCATTCCGGGAGTGGACAACTGGGAAGCAGACTTCCTCAGCAGACACGATCTGCATCCGGGAGAGTGGGGACTTCATCAGGAAGTCTTCGCGCAGATTGCAAGTCGGTGGGGACTACCCCAAATAGACATGATGGCATCCTGTCTCAACAAAAAGCTACAAAGGTATTGCGCCAGGTCAAGATACCCTCAGGCGGTAGCTGTGGACGCCCTAGTGACACCGTGGGTGTTCCAGTCGGTATATGTGTTTCCTCCTCTTCCTCTCATACCCAAGGTGTTGAGGATAATAAGGTAAAGAGGAGTGAGAACAATTCTCATTGTTCCATTTTGGCCACGAAGGACCTGGTATCCAGAGCTGCAAGAAATGCTCACAGAAGATCCGTGGCCTCTTCCTCTAAGGCAGGACCTGTTACAACAAGGTCCCTGTCTGTTCCAAGACTAAAGGTGGCCATCCACTACTCAGACTTGTCTGAACTACAGATAGCATCAGATTTCTCTTGAACTCTCCAGGGAGCGTCCCGGGAATCGGATCAGACCCTGGCTTTAATTTTCATTACATTCACTTCAGATATATCTGATGCAATATATCATGTGCCAGATCGCATCAGATATATCTGATGCACACATGCTAAATGTGATTTATCTGATGCTGCTGCTGCCACTGTTCCACCTCTTGGTGGGTGGGAGTGGTCAGGGAGATGCCAGTCAAGTGACGCTTCAGATGAATCTGATCAGATACATCTGAAGTAAAAAAAACAATCCGATGTGCACCTGTTTTCTTCAGATTCAGATAAATAGTTGGGGCAGCCTCAGAGATCTGTAGTTCAGACATATCTGACACGGGAGTGAGCATTGGATCTGAAGAGCCATCCAATGTGACACTTTTCTTCAGATATGACGGTCAGATGCATCGAAATCTGAAGAAAACTGCCCAAATCTGACTAGTGGATGGGGGCCTTAACCGCAGCTGCGTTTGACGGCATGGCGGTTGAACGCCAGATCCTAGCGGAAAAGGGTATTCCGGATGAGGTCATTCCTACGCTAATAAAGGCTAGGAAGGCAGTGACGTCTAAACATTATCACCGAATATGGCGAAAATATGTTTCTTGGTGTGAGGCCAGGAATTATCCTACGGAGGAATTCCATCTAGGCCATTTTCTTCACTTCCTACAAACTGGAGTAAATTTGGGCCTAAAATTAGGCTCCATTAAAGTTCAGATTTCGGCCTTATCCATTTTCTTTCAAAAGGAATTGGCCTCTTTACCTGAAGTACAGACTTTTGTGAAGGGAGTACTGCATATTCAGCCTCCTTTTGTACCTCCGGTGGCGCCTTGGGGCCTTAACGTGGTGTTAAGTTTCCTTAAGTCACATTGGTGTGAACCACTGAAAACAGTGGAGTTGAAATATCTCACTTGGAAGGTAGTCATGTTGTTGGCCTTGGCTTCGGCTAGGTGGGTTTCGGAATTGGCGGATTTATCACATAAAAGCCCCTATCTGGTTTTCCATATGGATAGAGCGGAGTTGCGGACCCGTCCTCAATTCCTACCTAAGGTGGTCTCATCCTTTCATATGAACCAACCTATTATCGTGCCTGTGGCTACTCGTGACTTGGAGGATTCCGAGTCCCTTGATGTGGTCAGGGCTTTGAAAACTTACGTGGCCAGAACGGCTAGGATCAGAAAAACAGAAGCACTGCTTGTCCTGTATGCAGCCAACAAAGTTGGCGGCCCTGCTTCAAAGCAGACTATTGGTCGCTGTATCTGTAACACGAACCAGCAGGCGCATTCTACGGCAGGATTGCCGTTGCCAAAATCGGTTAAGGCCCATTCCACTAGGAAGGTGGTCTCGTCTTCGGCGGCTGCCCGAGGGGTCTCGGCACTACAGCTGTGCTGAGCTGCTACTTGGTCAGGGTCAAACACCTTTGCAAAGTTTTATAAGTTTGATTCCCTGGCTGAGGAGGACCTCATGTTTGCTCAATCGGTGCTGCAGAGTCATCCGCACTCTCCCACCCATTTGGGAGCTTTGGTATAATCCCCATGGTCCTTACGGAGTCCCAGCATCCTCTAGGACGTTAGAGAAAATAAGATTTTAAACCTACCGGTAAATCTTTTTCTCGTAGTCCGTAGAGGATGCTGGGCGCCCGTCCCAAGTGCGGACTACTTCTGCAAGACTTGTATATAGTTATTGCTTATATAAGGATTATGTTATAGTTTCATCGGTCTTGGACTGATGCTATGTTGTTTTTCATACTGTTAACTGGGTAGTATATTACAAGTTATACGGTGTGATTGGTGTGGCTGGTATGAATCTTGCCCTTGGATTACAAAAATCCTTTCCTTGTACTGTCCGTCTCCTCTCAGTTTCTCTAACTGAGGTCTGGAGGAGGGGCATAGAGGGAGGAGCCAGTGCACACCCAGAGTCAAAGTCTTTCTTAAAGTGCCCATGTCTCCTGCGGAGCCCGTCTATCCCCATGGTCCTTACGGAGCCCCAGCATCCTCTACGGACTACGAGAAAAAGATTTACCGGTAGGTTTAAAATCTTATTATACATATATATATATATATATATATATATATATATATATATCCATGCAGAGGATCCGGCACTCCAACCATAAATATTGTAGATGCTCTGGTGCCTTCTTTGAGGGGTCTGCGCCCCAGCACATGCAGCAAATAAACAGGAAGCGGCACTCAGAGACGTGGTAAGTAGTGCAAAAATAAAGCAACCAAGCTTTAATATGATGTGATGATATATTAATGATATATGATATATTAAAGCTTGGTTGCTTTATTTTTGCACTACTTACCACGTCTCTGAGTGCCGCTTCCTGTTTATTTGCTATATATATATATATGTATGAAAACAGTATACACACAGTATAAATACACAGACTCCCTGATCCACACACGGACATAAATTGGGTATATTGTGATCCATAATTTTAATACTAGTTATTTACTGATAATTTTTGATTATTTCAGGATTGATTTTACCTTGTTCCATACGGGACCCTTTATCTTCACTTGAATTCCTGATTAGGTCTTCCATTTAGGAGGAAGTTTACGCACCTCTCTTTTCATACCTTTTACACATCAACTCTATGGGTGTGTATCATGAGTAAAACCATAAAAACGTTTTTCCATACCTTGTTGCATGTTATCAAACTTTTGCTGTTTTAAAGTAGTAATCACATCTAGGGGTATATTTACTAAGGTCCCAATTTTGACCAAGTTTTTTTATTTTTTTCAAAGAGTCATCTCGGGAATTTACTATACCCAAATCTCGGCAGTGATGAGAGCATTCAGATTTGTTTTAACGGCAGAGTTCACAAATATGAATGAATACACCATCGGTCAAACACGCCTGTTATTTTATGCAACTCTGTAATTTACTAAGAATTCGTATTCACAATCACTGCCGGCAAAAGCCAAACACTGCCGGTAAATCATAGAATTCATTTAAAAAAAGCAGTTTTAAAATAGACCTGCTTTTTTTTATCCGTATTCTGATAGGCATGCACGGATCAGTGAGATCCGTGCATGCTTATCTGTGGGTAGGGGTGTGAAAGTGCGATAAATCAAAGAAAAAAATTGCATGGGGTCCCCCCTCCTAAGCATAACCAGCCTCAGGCTCTTTGAGCCGGTCCTGGTTGTAAAAATACAGGGGCAAAAATGACTGGGGTCCCCCCATATTTAAACAACCAGCACCAGGCTCTGCGTACGGTCCTGGTTAAAAAAATACGCTAAATTAGCAAAAACTGCTAAGAGTCAAATTGATGCTAGGGGCCGCCCAGCACATTGCAAGGCCATCCAGCATCTATGGCACCACCCTGTGTTGCTATAGCAAATACATTGCGATCAGATCATAGGATCTCAAATAGAGGATGACCCACTGCATACTCAGAGGGCTGAGTATGCTGGGGCACCGCTGATATGTTTCCGGTCACAGAAAACACAGGCGATGTCATTGGGCTGCCTTGGAAATGCCCATGACACGCTGCATTTTATGCTCCACTCCCCCCCGAACGCCCACCGTCTGTCTATAAAATTGCGATTGCATATTGCCGCTTTAAAAAACGTCCAAGTTCAGCCAGCAACCTGCACCTCCGGCCAACTCAGACTTTATTACATCCGACCCCATGTCTTTCTCTGTTAAAAGCTAAACATATATAATTTAAATTTAGATAACTCATTACTCTTATAATATGTGATCACATATGTAGTTTAGATTTCTAGATTTTTGTTTTTGAGTTAAACTCATTGGTTACTTACTAGATTTAAGTCCTGAATGATCAGCATCACTTTTGTTAGGCAAGTCTCAAATTCGTTTTGGTGATTTGGCATAATTTCTCCATGTACGCTGAATAATTGTTTGGAACACAGCTGAAGGATACAAAGATGGCGATAACTAACTTTAAGAGTTGAATTAAAAAATTAGCCATCAACATACATACAAAAATGTCTGCACTTTTCAGTTACACATATGTAAATAAATATTCATCTTAAAATCTAGCATAGACAATAGAAGAATATTAAGCAAGCACAAGTCAGCAATCAATATCAATTTATATCTAGCACATACAGTACAGTGTTTATGTGTCTTAAGCAATGCTACAATAGTTGTTAAAAAATTTTTTACAGGATAAGCTGTTTTATTGGCTTGGGGAAGACTTTTGATATTTGTAACTGCCATATATATTTTTGTTAATAAAAAAAAATATAAACAGGGTCTATACCCCTAGAATCCATAATCTGCACCAGTGCTTAATTTATGAAGTTTATTACATTAAAGCAAGAGAAGAATTATCTTGGATTCATCCTAAATCGGAAACCAACCTCGGACTACACAAGCTTCAGGCTGGTCAGAGCTGTGTTCCCTGGGAGAGCGCAAAAAAAAAAAATAGAATAAAAAAATAAAAAATAAAATGAAGAGCCTTCTAGTCAGTTCAGTGCAAAGTAATTCTCTGTTTACTCTCTGAGTGGAGCAGTACCTAAGGTTTCTTATTTTATTCCACGTGGCTTACTAAATAAAAAATATCCATTGTGCTTAGAGTTTTCTCTTTTTAAAGTGTTAAATAAGGGTATAGGGTTTTTCTCCTTAAAGTGCATTTGAAGAAAAGTGACCTGTTTTTATTAACATTCGAAAAAATTTTTTTACACCTTTAGAATAATAGAAGAACTACCCGCAAGCCGCAGTCTGCATCTATGGTCAGCCATGCACTATAACTGTCTTTCTAGATTACGCCATGGCATGATACAATGGAGAGAGGGTTTTACATCTCCTTTATCATTATATTGAGAGCCACAATCCATGGTGTTTATTATTTACTCTAACAACCTCATCTAAGGGCTTCCAGGACGAATGCATGCACTGTTCAGAACAGAACAGACAATCTTTCTTAGGGATGTCTGTCTCCACTATAGCCAAATTGAATAGCCATGAGCAAGGGCGTAGCTACCACAGGTGAAGGGAGTGCAGCTGCTATGGGGTCCCGAGCTGAGAAGGGCCCACCTTCCTTGTCAAAGTTATATTTGTAATACACATTTTTTACCATCAGGTGATACATAAGGGCCCTCTCAAAATTTGGTTTGGGTCCTACAATATATCTAATTATGCCCCTGGTCCTGCTCATTGTAATGTGGTATAAAATTAACTGGGGGGCATTATAAAGTAACATAATATGAACTGAGGCACTGTAATGAGGCTCAATATGAAGTGGTGGCACTATGGTGTGGCATAATGTGAACTGGGGAAATTGTATGTCATAATGGGAATTGGGGGTACTATTTGGAATAATGTGCACTGGCAGCCCTACAATGTAACATACTATGAACTAAGGCATTACTATGAGTCATAACGTTAACTAAGGCACTACTGTGGGGAATAATATTAATTAAGGCACTACTATGGATCAGAAAATGAACTAGGGCACTACTATGGGCATACAATTAACAACTGCTGTGGCGAGGTATCTCTCTAAAAGCACTGGTAAAGGAGCCCCTTCAAAATGTTGCTACAAAGTTCTGGCTACACCCCTGTCATGGGGACTAATGAAAACAGTCACTGGGTGAAGTTGCTCCCCTGAGAGTAATGGGTTAACACTAGAGAAGGGAAATGGGTTAACTTTTCTTTCCTTTGTCCACCATTAATAACCAATACAGTCAACTCTATTTTAAAGTAAACAGTAGTTCTAAAGTAATACTCTTTATATTAGGATTGTGTTTGGTAGGTAATGGAATATCTGGTGCCCCTTAGGGGACTTTACAAATAGAGCTACTGTACTGTCTCCCTCATCACTTGTCCAAAGGTAATACGGGCTTATGGTCATTAGGTCGAGAAGACTTAGGTCGACAGTCATTAGGTCGACCACTATTGGTCGACATGCATTAGGTTGACATGGTCAAAAGCCCGACAACAAAGATGGGAATCAGGAACATTAAACGTAATTAAAAATCCAGATTTCCAAAGCCAAAGCAAAAATGGTCAAGATTGGCCAATCAGGCATTTTTAACATGTTTATTTTCTTCAATTCCCAGATGGATAGGCCTAGTTGGGGAATCAGCACATAAAGTAGATATATGGGGGATTTAAAGTCTCCTTGATTGAGTAAGCTGTATTATTGTCCTTTAAAGGTAATCTCCTATTATAGGGACCTCTGTTTTATCAGTATTCAGTCATAACTCACTGGCATTCATCCACTCCCAGAGCTCAGCTTGACAGCCATGTATTGTATTAGGTGCTCAGTACCTGGAGAACAGGGCAGGTACAGCTGATTATCATCTGTAGAGCAGTGGTAGACCAGGCTATGACTTCTGATTATTTCACCCAGTGGTAGCACATACTGTATACTACAACAAGCATGGGAGATATTGTAGGATCTTGTGGAACACCACATGACAGTGGCAATGGTAACGATGAGTACATTTCGGAAGAAAATGTAAAACCTGTTATACCTACCTCGAATTTATGGCTGACATACATGAAAGTAAAGTACAACCAAACGGGTACAGATAGTAAATATTTTGGATATCCATTAGAAGTAAACTGTGTGCCATAAAGAGGTATAATTTTGGAACATTGTGGTTGTGGTACATACGAAAGGAGAGTGGCTGACATTTTTTAAGTACTATGGTACTCCGAAAATCTCCCCAAAATACACCCTTTCATTACCATGGGTGCAAGTGGCATCTGTTCACCTCTCCATTGAGCAGAGTATGCAGTACCTCTCAACATACCGGAAAATGGGACACGAATCAGTGGGTGGTCTATTAGAATTGGGACTGCCCCATGTACTTCAGCTTAGAGTGGTCGGCCGCCCTTTTTCTAATCGGAGCGGCTGCATGTGAAGTCACAAAGCCACCCTGAAAATGGTCCCATACTGCCTTTGTTCATCCCGCCCTGATGCCGAGTCACTGCCCCACGAACACCCACTGCTGTCAATCACACTGCGACTGCATGCGCAGATCAGAAGGATCAGAATCAGACCCTAGGTCATTTATGAAGCTAACAATGGGGTCGATTCAATTCAGCAACAGTTGAATAGCGCCGGGAATTAGCTCCCGGCGCTATTCAATACAGTGACTAGTTACCCTCAATTGTCACGAATTCTTCTCTCACCCCCGGGGGTGAGAGAAGAAAATCGACAAAAGTGCTGCCGCGTGGCCGACGCAAGGCTGATTCTGTCTGGAATCAGCATCGCCGCTGGTAGTTAAGTCGGAGAATACCCGTTCTCCCGACAAAACAACCTGTTAAGTCTGCGAGAACGGGCATTCGCCGACTTAGCTTTAGCTGAATTGAATAGCGTCGGGAGCTAATTCCCATCGCTATTCAACTGTTGCTGAATTGAATCGACCCCAATGGTTGAAAATAACTATGAAATTACTGCGCTGGTGGATTCCTGTTTCTATAGTGTATCCAAAATTTATTTAATATAACTAGTGGTCTTCAAAAATGTATGATAGTAGGAGGCTCGTACTTAGCATTATAACATTTAATAAAATATCACATTTGTACATATATATCAAAAACAACAATAAAAAAGTGAATAAAATCTCAAGAAAGGAATTAGCACAGATCTTTGTTGCTTCTTTCACAGATATAGATGTAGGTTAGAATGTATCTTTTTATGCTGCTTCTAAACAGAAACCTAGTAACAGTATAATTGATCTCTTTCCACAAACTCCCACAAATATTTCTTAAAACTCCTCCAAAGATTATAAAAGCAATTTAGAATTTATGTTCGTTTGTAACAAATGTAATCACAGTAGTTACGAGTAGCCAAATAGTAGCAGTGATAGATGAGCGGCACCCGGAGCGGAATATATATATATATATATACTGCTGTAATGACGGCGCCCCGGCTTTATAAATAATGAAATAATGAAAATATTCAACCCAAACAAATATATAGTTTTGACAGTAACTGTGACAGCAAATACATAGTTTTGACATAATGTGCCATTTAGTGTGTACTAGGTGACAAACAATCAAGGGTACTGTAAAATTAAGGGGTTTATCCATTAATGAATATTGACAACAAGCATCCATAGCACAAAGGCATCCTCTTGATTTCATATTAAGAGTAGTGAGTGTGTTCCAATGTATCTACATTTTCATGCTATTTTCAGACATACTGTACTGTAGGGGCAAATGTACTAATGCTTGAAGAGTGATAAAGTGGACAGAGATAGAAGAACAAAGCAAACAGCTCCTGTCATTTTTCAAACATAGGCCCAGATTTATAAAGCCTTGTGGAGTGATAAATTGCACGGTGATAAAGTTCCAACCAAACAGCTCCTAACTGCCATTTTTCAAACACAGCCTGTAACATGGCAGTTAGGAATTGATTGGTTTGTACTCTATCACCGTGCAATTTATCACTCTCCAAGGCTTGATAAATCTCAACCATAGCCTATACACAGGGTGTTATGTGCTGATTGGCTGGTACTTTATCTCTCTCCACTTTATCACTCTCCAAGGCTTAGTACATCCCCACCCCCCCCAAATAATGTTCTTTTTAATGTATACAATGCATAAATAGCTGTGACTCTTACCTGGGCTAGGATATAAGTGCATTTCCCATGAAAGCTGTATTGTCTCTGATCAAAAGTTGTGATATGGGCACCACCTTCAAGTGAGCAATAACCAGGGGAAGGCAGTGGTGCACAATCCCATAGCCCATTCGAGCAGGTACTGTAACACAACGTTTTATTATATAATTAATTAAAGAATCAATAAAGAGTACATTGAATGAAAAAGTTATATTTAGTGATTGGGTTTTGGATTCGGAGAAGGAGAAGGAGGTGTTCCTGTCAAAGTAGTGAAGCACAAATAGGATACACCTATATTATACAATATGATACACCTCATATCTTGAAAGCCATGAGAAAAAGACAGTTCCATTTTGTGGTGAACTCATTGGATTGTATAAATTGTGTGGAAAAAAAAAAATTGTTTTTAGATCATTTCAAATCTTTTCTCAAAAGTGAGTATATCATTGATGGACAACCCTGAACAATATATAAAACATTCATATTTTAGATCTGTCATTTACTGGGTCACTGGCTATATTGCCCTGCTTTGCAGGCATTTTTTACCTCTCTCTGCCACAATCTTCCTAACACTTCCCTCCTGTCGCCCCATCTCTCTCTCTCTCTCTCTCTCTCTCCCCCCCCTTCCCTAGTGTCTCAGTCTGCCTGTCCCTCTCTGTTTGTCTGCCCTTTTTTCATGTCTGTGTCTCTCACTATTTCCCTTCTTTCCACTAGTCTTTCTCTCCCCCTACCACTTTTTGTTGCCCCTTTTTTGCACAGTATCCCAGATGGGTGGTCTTCAGTTTGCCGGTTGTCGGGATCCCGGCGCACAGTATACCGGTGCCAGAATCCCGACACCCAGCATACTGACACCTTTTCTCCCTCTTGGGGGTCCACAAACCCCCTGGAGGGAGAATAGATAGCATGGTGCGCGCTTTGTGCCCGCAAGGGGCTTGTTTGTGCTCGCCCAGCTGTCGGTATGCTGGTGGTTGGGATTCCGGCACCGGTATGCTGGTCACAGGGAGCCCGACCACCGGCATACCCTACTACACCCATCCCAGACACCCAGACAGACTGTGGTGTCCAGCAAATCCCATTGGTGCAGGTTAGTGACCTTCTGCTGACACAAGTGTTGGGAGGTTTGACATGAGTGGCAATTTAGGACCCTCTGCCCTATATACTGATCCATCAGATGGGAAGTTTTTTTGTTACATATTGAAAATGAAAAAACTGATGAAATAATGAATACTTAAACACATAAGGCACACATCCTAAACACGTCTGTAATGTAAGTCTGCTATCAGCTTTCTCACAATATACTGTAGTAACTGAAATAACAGTAACCTGAATGGGATTAACTATATTTTGTAGAAAGAAAAAGAAAAGATGGTTAAAGACAATTTCTACTATAGAAGATATGTAGGTTATACCAATTTTCACTTGGAAGAGCAATTGAAGATCCTGTACTGTAGGGTTTTCCTGAGTACTTGCAAAAGCACTCAGATTGATTGATACATCCTGTTCCTCTAACATCATCATACACTGTGCCTGAAAATAAACATAAAGAGTGCTATTATATGATAGATAGATAGATAGATAGATAGATAGATAGATAGATAGATAGATAGATAGATAGATAGATAGATAGATCAATCTTTTACTGCTAAAGTTGGAGGAGATCCACTTCCTATACTGGATGCTAATTGATCCTTGTTTTTAGCAAATTCTATACAGATGCTGTTGAGAAATATATTTTAACCCACTCATCTAGAAAAAAATCGATCATTATCTGGTCCACTATCTAGTCTTGCAGACCTTTGTGGAACTATAATATATACTTGGTGAAAGTATGCCATTAGTCCTTTCCAAGTTATTTTATCTTTCTTGAACATGTTATCCCTGTATCCAGTTGATCTATGGTATGCAGTACCCATAAAGCCAGCAAAATGTCATCAACAGTAGACAAATACCTTTAAGGGCATAGATGTGAATATCATATCTATTTATCTGACATTTGTGGATAATTGCTGTATTTGTACTGAAAGATTCTATCCATTATATTGATTTTATGGAAAATAAAATAAAGACTTCTCCATATGGTCTGCTTCATTGGGGTATCCTGTACTGGGTGGAAAAAACTAATCTTACAGTTAAAAGGGTTTGTCCCTGTAAGAATTGGTGTCTTATGTATCTTTGTAATTGGTGCTAATATTTTAGCGTAATATTTGTCCTCCATATATATATATATATATATATATATATATATATATATATATATATATATAGTTCATATATTTAAAATACATTTATTATTTACACCAGCACCCTCTAAACACTATATCATTATAAATAAATTAATTTTGTATAAAGATGTAGTTCCCTTATGGAAAATACTGACCAACATTTCATAATAGTTGGCAATATTTTGAATTTCTTATACACCTTCGGTGGGATGTAATGCAGTCCGAGATCGCCGGAGGTGCGGGTTGACGGACGGTCTCAGATGTTTTTGTAAAGGGACAATCACTTACTAGGCATGGTTTTGCCTTGTGCTTTTTACTTTCAAAAAAAGTCCGAGATCAGCCGGAAACCGGTACCACAGCGATCTTGGACTGAATTAAATACAGCCGCAGGTTTGAGAAAATGCGAGAAAATGTACATGTAAAATCTGTGACATTTAGCTTGTTTGAAAAGAGTATGCTAAAAGTTTTTAATAAATATTAAACAAATATGTTGAAGAACTGAATGTAAAATATGATAAACACATACCTTCTGGACAGAAGCAACCAGCTACACAAGTCTCGTTACCGAATAAGACATCTTGATTGCTGCAAGTTGGCACATGTGTTTGTTCACATTCTCTGTATTCCATGGTTGGAGGGCATATTATCTCTGCAAGTGGAGTTATTACAGGTTGAGTATCCCATATCCAAATATTCCAAAATACGGAATATTCCGAAATACAGAATTTTTTGAGTGAGATAGTGAAACCTTTGTTTTCTGATGTCTCAATGTACACAAACTTTGTTTAATACACAAAGTTATTAACCATATTGTATTAAATGACCTTCAGGCTGTGTGTATAAGGTGTATATGAAACATAAATGAATTGTATGAATGTACACACACTTTTTTAATGCACAAAGTTATTAAAAATATTGGCTAAAAATACCTTCAGGCTGTGGGGGTCATTCTGACCCATTCGCTCGCTGATTTTTGTCGCAGCCGAGCTAACAGGTCCCTACTGCGCATGCGCAGGCGCCATAGTGCACTGGCGCCGTAGTGCGCCGGCGCATGCCAGATGGCCGAAGGCCGTAGCAGGGCTGCGATAGCCTCTGCCTGATTGACAGGCAGAGGCGATCGCTGGGTGGGAGGGGGCAGAACGGCGGTGTTACAGAGTAATTTCCTTATATCCATTTTAGAGACATATATTATATTTTACTATCATACAAAGAATTAAACTAGTAAAATTGGTTTCTGTAACCTGAGCTAATTAACATCTATACAAGTGGCCTTGGCCTAGTTAGCATTTGAACAGACAATCCCAGCTCACATGGCCAGCTCAGCTCACTGATACAGCTAGCCCACATGCTGTTAAGACACACACTTCCTGTGGATCACACACCCACATAGCTGGAACTCAGGTATAATATACCTCTTTGAAATGAGGACACTCACTCTCTCTCTAGACCCTCATCCTGGCACACATAGAGCTACAGAGACTCTCTCAGAAGCATGGGTCTCCAAATGCTGGGGATGCTTGGAGGCTTTTCCCCTTGATGGCTAAGTATCATACTCTCTATATCTCATAGATAAATGGCATGGAATAGCTAAATATTCTGTATGTTTGTGGTAGTTGTGAAACGCTTGGCATAGAATAGTTAGTTTGGAAATACATATGGCTTAAAGGTTAATGGTGCTTGTGCAATTATGTGATCTGTAATGGTAATTGGAACATTAGACAATCTGTAGCATAGCATTCCTGGTATGGTGATTTATAACAGATTGTAGTGGTTTTATACAGTGTATCTTGCTGAAATATAGAAGTCGACACATACTTCCTTTTGTTACTGTGGTCATGTGCTTGTACCAATGGCATGCTGGTAGTTGTGGTTACTTGGTGATCTGGTCTTGTGATGGCTCATATAACATGGACAGCATGCATTGTTGGTCTTGGAAGGCTGGAATAAGTTAGCATAAAGGAGGATGTGTTTGTCTCAAAGGTACTGACCGGAATTAGTATATAATTACTGGCTACATAATATAGCATAGCCAGCATACAATATGCTCTGGCTATTGAGATACTTTGTTGGCTTGGAATTGTAAAATCAGCACATATGCATTATGTTGAAGCTTATACATTCTGGAATATAGTGGAGTCTTTCAGAGATATATAGTTTATAAAATGGCTTCTGCTATGTGACTTTATGGCCTAGCAAAGAATGCCATGTGTTTGAACCTGAAACCTAAAATGGCCACTGGCATCCCCTTTTGAATCATGGGAGTTTTCCCAAAATGGAGCCTAGCTTCTGTCCCATGCGGTCTGTAGACCATGCAGTCACGTGCTGCCCTTCCCCCGCATACACACACACATACATAAACCAAAACCAATCCCCTTAGATGTCTCTTCAGATAGATATTTTTCCAATATCTATCAATAAATCTAGGGTTTCATTTTATGGAATCTGTGATTTGCAGAGTGCATGCATAGATATCTCCCCAGTAATAAATAAATATATACACACACACACACACATACATACATATCTCACACTTCTTTCATCCTATTTCTTTCTTATATAGTTTGAACCTGTGAAACTATTATATGGTGACTTGCATTGTATTTGAACAATACTGTTTAATTGTAAAAGTAAATTCTATGAGTAGCAATTGTTTGTTGAAATACATCCTTATGATTTACATTCTATATGACTGGCGTGCATTCTTCCATGAACAGAATATTCCTAATGATTTAAATATATATATGTCTAGATGCAACCTCTGCGGGTTTGTTATTAAAAGGTACGCAAATAGTGATTAATGAATATTATATATCACTAAAAGGTTAAAATTATACATTTGCTTCAAAGATATGAAATATAGTAATATATAGTAATATAATACAAACAATAGGGACAGACAGAGAAAAGGAGGAGGGGATAGAAGAGAATAATATACCCCTTATCAGGCAGCATGCCTGGTGTTCATTCCTCCCTTTATAGAAAGAAACAAAGCTATTGTAAACCCCATAGATTCCAAATATACTTTTAATTAGAAGAATATAACATTTCCGTGCACACCATAATTATAATGTAATGGAACCTTATCTATTGGGGTAAACGGTAGATTCTCTTAATGTACATTTTGGTGTGTCTTGACAAAAGGACAGATGACTCGAAACGTCGATAATATATCACCTAGTTTTTCTATTACTTGTGCCTCTCGAGTGCCATTACTGATCTGCCGCTGGATGTATGTTTATCTATGGAGATGGCCTCCAGGGCTTGCTGATTTAAATGACTGAGTGCCGGACGATTTGGATGTATATATATATATATATATATATATAGGAAATCACGACAGCATTCAAAGCCTATGTATATAAAGCAAAAAATGGTGGTGCAAGGCAGCAATAAATATGAAAAACACTCACTTCTCCAGCGATGCAGAAAAAGTAGACAAGCCAGCACTCACGTGTAGATGAAAGAAAAGCAGGATTTATTCCTTAACCAAACAGCATGGTGAAGTACAGCAAACACAGCCCGACAGCTGTTTCAACTGACTTGTCTTCCTCAGGGGCACCACAATCAACCCAGCAGCAGCAGGACATGGACTGAGACAAGTCCAGGCATGTCTAATGCATCCCCTGCTGTCTTTTCCCACTCCATGACACTGATAACTAAGCTAAACAAACCCGGTGTCATGCATAGCAACGGCTCCGGAGCGCGGCAAAACGTGCGGCGGGTGGTCTCAGCAGCCTGACTAGTAAATGGCATGCTGATAGTGAGGGGAATTGCAATTACGCTGTATATCAAAACAGAAGTGAATGAAATGAAGTGATGTGTTTAAAAAAGTAAAACGAGCACTTTCAGGGAACCCTGTTCTGCTGAGCTTCAGCACTATTCGTTTTATAGATTAGTTATTTTTGTATTGGAGCACCTATACACTATAATTCTGCATACAGAATATTATGATCAACCTTTAGATAATTAAACTCATTGCATAAAAAAGAGGTAATATTCCTTTAAAAAATTGACTTCGTGGTCAGACTTTACTATGTCCGCCTGAACATATAGATTAGTTCGGTACACTCGGTTAAAATACCTATTTTTTAAAAGTGCAATAGTGTATCAATTGGTATATCCAGAGACAGAGTCAGTAAATGCTAAAAGCACTGGAACTCCCACATAGGGCCCACAATTGTATCCAGAGGATTTCTTAGGCTGCAACCAAGTGTGTAGGAGTTTTCAGAAACGTGTTTGGTTTGTCCTGAGGAAGGGGGTACGTCCCCCGAAACGTAGATGTGATTAAACACTGATTGGTTTCGTTTCACCACATTATCAGTCTCCGAGTGCCGCCTTTCTTCTCCATATATATATATATATATATATATACACAGTATATATGCACACACTATGTAGACAAAGTGATTGGACACCCCCTGAAATGGAGACACATTTCGTGAAGGGGTAGAGGGGCAACGATTAGATCATATAGAAATGATCTGTTTAGAAATGGCTTGTGAAAGGAACTATCAGAGTTTGTAATGGGGATCATCATAGGTTGCATGATGTAATGTTTCCAGGGCGACGCTGGACTGGTATACAGAGAATTTCTTAACCCAGATAGACTGGCTTGCTCAGGGTACAGATCTTAACCCCACTGAGTACCTCTGGAACGAATTGTAGTGATGGGTGCATTCCAGACTGACTCAACAGTCTTCAGTGTCACAGTTGGTCACTGTACTTAAAGCAAAATAGCAAAAAATACCACCAGCTATTGTCCAGGAACTTGTGGACAGTTTACAGTAATCACTGCACGTGGTGGGCCTAACAAGTACTGATGTCAATAAAATCTTGTTGAACTATATGCAGACTATCACTTTTGTCTACGTAGTTGTCTACCTGGTTGATATATATACAGTATATATATATATATATATATATATATAGTGATTTAAAAGTCGCAGTACACCCATTTGTTTCAAAAACTGTGCAGTTCATTATACAAACATCATCCATTTCAGACTTACCACATATTTCTGGTGTCCTCCAGTTGCCTGGATGTCCTTTGGCTGATGCACACTGTTTGGAAACTTCAGTCAAGGTGGCACAAATGCAGAATCTATACTGTGATTCACTTTTGCTACAAGCACATTTGTCCTTTCTACAGATGTCAAGATAGGGCTTCAAATCGATATATAAAGAGCAGTTGGAAAATGCAGAACTTTGCAATATGGTTTTACACATGTCATTCTGTAAAAGAAGAGCAATAAATGAAATACAATTTATCAACTTTCTAGAAAGAATGCATTTACGAGTAGGATATATACTGCATATAAATAAATAGTTTATGTATATTATTTTTTTTACTTACTGTGTTATGAAATCTTATTCCTATTGTAGAAATGGATAAATTTAGTTTTTTTATTTGTTTTTTTTGTAACAGTACAGCAGTTACATGATATAGTTTGTCGACCTAAATCAGACATGTTGATAGGGGTAAAAAGAATGTTTACAGATTTGCCCTCATTTACCTATCCTTCTAGCTGCACATAACTAAGATAGAGGGTCTGAGTGATATGTTAATGGAAAAAAAAAACCCACCCCCGCACAAATACAAAAGCATCACACAGCGGCGATGCTTTTGTATTTGTGGAGTAACTCCTGGCCAACGCAGCTCCTGCGGCTAGCCGGGAGTTGATCGCCGCTGCCACTGGCCACAGCGGCTGCGTGAGTCATCACACAGCTGCCGCGGCCTGCCCCCCCAATGGTCCGGCCATGCCTGCGTTGACCGGACCGCGCCCCCTAAATGGCGGCTTAACGCCGACGTCCAGCCCCCTCCCGCCCTGTGACCACCTCTGCCTGTCAATCAGGCAGATGCGATTGCTACTGAATGACGGCTTTCGGCCATCCGGCATGCGCCGGCACACTATGGTGCCGGCGCATGCGCACTTCTGACCCGAACGCTGCGCTGCGATAAACTGCAGCGAGCGATCAGGTCGGAATGACCCCCAATAGCCGATGTTCATGCAATGGAGCAGTTATCAGCAGACTGCGCATGGACTACTCATGTGTCAAGGTGAGTTGGGATTGAGTGATTGACCGGAAGTGACCATTAGGAGGTGTTAACGGGGAGTAGTTGGAGAAATGCTAGCTTGTCTTGGCTGTTTTCAGGGTGTCTATCTGCTGTCAGCTGATAGCTCATATGTGCAAAAACATGTAGCTTGCATTGTTACTGCTGTGTCCATTCTACGTAACCATAAGCCTATCCTTAACCTCAATGTTCCTCATTTTTGTGCATAGGCTGTGAATGTGTACACAATTGAAAATTAGTTTGTGATGGCTCCAGTGGGCAGCAGCTTCACTTGTTAACATTAGAAGTTTTGAAACCTAGAAAATCGCAATTACATTTGCGTACAAACATGAATTATGCCCTGTGTTGTGACACCTTATCACAAGATTTTTCTTAAGCATATTACTAAAAGCTACAGCAATATCTGTCTGAAATAGTTTTCACCAGCTCTAGTCTGATTAACAGATATCAAACCCATATCTTCCTCCTTGTGAGTGACCAATTTTCTAGGTACCCTACAAGCCAAATGCCTCTGCCAATAGGGCAGCAATAGTGCAGCACTCCATGGTCATATTTCCTGGGTGGCTACACTTCTTAACAAATAGGATATGACTCCGCACCAGTCACATAGAATCCTTATTCATAAATAAGTGAGAAGAACCAGCATTTGTAGGGTAACGTGACCATCTGTCACTATCAATACTGCTGGTGGTGCACCAATGAAAGTCAGTATAAAGCCTAATACAAGCAGAGAGAAGAGAAAGGACTTTTCTTGTTTGGCACACTCTTGAAAATAGAAAAAGTTAGACTCATATGAGTCAGAATAATCAAAACTTAACTTTTATTAGTTATTTAAAACTTATGTGTTGACCCCTGAAACCAATTTTTCTTTTATAATTTTTCTGTTTTATTAATAAACCTGAAAGATATCTGGATATATCTTTTTAACCTAGTTAAAAACAGAAGCTCCCCCTGCTTGAAAAAAACCTGAATTGAGGTTGAAATGCGTTGGTGTTGGACTGCTAGTGCTGCCTGGGACCAGAAGGAGGTACAGCTTAGCAGGTGGAGCTTCTGTTAAATCAAAACCCCTATATACTTTGTTGTGTACCTTCCATAGAAGGTCCTGTCTGAGGTTGATAACAACAAAGGAGGACTAATGACTAGGTGAATACTGCATCTTATCTGAAGGAATCCAGAGAGTGTTATTACGGAAAGAAAAAGGATCGAGACTACTGATAGCTTGGTTTAAGAATACTGAACAGGTTTTATTCTATTGGAACTACCCCCTTTTTACCAGTTGACTTTATTTTTTTGACATATATGATCAAGACTTTAAGATACCTTTAGAAAAGTGCGCAGGATTCTATCTTCTTTTCAAGCTCTCAAGTTAAGTGCATGAATGTGGTGTAAAGAGGATTTGTGTCCAAATCCATTTTCTTGCAGTGGTCTATAAATGTGTGTGTATTATGGGGAAGCAGTTAAAATACTGCGAGTCGTGATCCCGGTGGTCACAATACCGATGCCAGAATCCCGACATGGGGTGAAATGCCTCCGCCGGAATACCGGCAACACAGGCTATTCTCGCTCTGTGGGTGTCCACAGCACCCATAGAGGGAGAATATAATCTGTGGCCAGTCACCGTGCTCGCAGCGTGGTGAGCGCTCAACCCACTGCCTGCATTCTGGTGGACTGGATCCCACTGTCGGAATCATGATAGCCAGGATCCCATCTGCCGGCATATAGTACATATATATATATATATATATATATATAATGTGGGAAGGGGCATCTTTGCATGGGCTTTCTCTGGGATCAAGTTCTGTTTTTCAAAAGCAAGATCAATAAAATAACATTTTATTACAGTTGTAAGGAATAGAGTGCACCCACTTTCACTCCAATTTCTTTCTTCTACTGGTTTTATCTGTACATACAATTGGAGGGTAGCACATAATGTGATTTGTCATATACACTAATATACTGTATATTTGTCATGGTTTAAGAAGACCTATCTCCCTATAACAGATTACAAATGTAAAAAAAAAAAATTGTTACGGGAATCTTCTTTTCTTCAAAATCACAGATCTTGATACATAAGTAGCCACACTCATTGTGGCTGCGCTTAGTCGTGGTTGCGACTAGTTTGCCATGATGCATGTGCTCGATGGCATGCGTATATACACACCTGTGCTGCATACACATTAAATAGTCGTAGCCGTGAGTAGGCACAGCTAGTTGTTGCCCCTGATGAGCACCCAGTACCCGCAATGCCTCGGCCTGCCTCCGCTCCTGCATATAGTGGAAATGCTACTTACTGTTTTATCCCAGTGCGGTAACAGTCACTGCTGATAGCTGCTCTGGAGCACACCATGTAGTTTTGCCTATGTTAGTGGCTGGGCTGCTGAGCAGCGTCTGGACTTGAATACTCCCCAGAAGCGGCCGCACCTGAACTCTGTGAAGAAGGGCAGGGGCGCACACTGACTACGTCCACCATGAACTTCTTGTGCTCTCACTGCCTGTCACTCCACCTGCAAGCCATGCCCCCTTCAATGGATTACTCCAGTTGCCAGTAGCAACGTCTCAGGCTCCCTCCACGGTAAGTGCTCCGTGCCATGTATGTTGTATATACCGAAGTAATGGGGATCTATGGGGCATAGTTGGAGCGGCATATCATTTCTTTAAAACAATGAAGGTAGAGTGGCCTCCTCTCCAGCAGTTATAGTAGAGCGGGCCAGGTTTCAGCACCCTTTCCAGCAAGATTGAAGCAATCCCTGCCCCCTTACGCCCAGCAGAATCTCATATTGCTGCTGCGGCCGGCCACGCTATGCCACTCCGTGACCGCCATGAAGCCCTCAGAGTCCCCACAACTGCGGTCATCAGCACACAAGAGGAAACACGCTCTCTTGGCCCTCAAAAAGTGAACAAGCTATACAAGGCAGTATTGTGGCCGCCGTGGGCAGAGACAAGTAGCCCCGGAGCCAGAAACCTGGCATCTCGACTGGGTCATCGTGGCTCTGAGCACTGCGCAGCACTTCAGATCACTGGTAAGCGGAAGAGCACGGGGACACAAGCGGGCGAGTTAGCATACCCAGTGAGACTCTGGGATCTCATGATATTGCAGACAACCAGAAGTCTTGCTGTACCACCTGCCTTCTCTGTTTTATGTCTCTGTGTCACCACCACCTCTGTCTTCTGTCCCAGCCATTGTGTCACCCCTCCTCTGTTTTCTGTCCCAGTCACTAAGTCTCCCCCACACTGCCATCTGTGTTCTGCCCCAGTCACTGTGTTGCCTAGTTAATGTGTCAACCCTCCCCCCCATGTTTACTCCCAGCCACTGTGCCTCCTTTTCTGGATTCCCTGCAGACCACACCCCTTATATGGGACGCATGCCTTTGTGAAGTATGGGAGGGCGCAAATTTATAATTTGCAGGGGGCACCAAGCACACGAGCACTGGCCCTGATTATAATACTACACAGGTTTAGGCCCATTAGGGCCCTATTCAAGTTCTTGTTACAGCAATGATGTTGCACTGTTACCTGCATGCAAGTTTTCAAACATGTTCCAAACTGTGAGACCATAACAAGAAGAAAATTTCCAGCGCTTTACTTAGTATGAACCCAATAAACTTTTTGTTATAAACAGATTTTTAAATATATTTCTTTTATTGTTGTCACAAATTATATTCACTTTAACAGAAAAAAATGGTTTTAAAAATTGTGCTTGTGATCACAAGAAAGCATTTGTTAAAATATTTGTAAAATGCTTTATAAATGCTTTGTAAAAATTTCAGTACATCTATTTAACCCACATAGACAATACATATACACATACAAACATTTAGACACATGTATCTATTGCTGGTAACTGTTTCTGATTCAGAGGGAGTTGACACACTTTGTAGCGGTTTACTCTACTCCCCTGTATTATAAAGAATGTTTCCAGCTTCCAAATGTCAGTTGTTTGGGACCATTGTTGCTGGTTTGTTTGGTGTTAATATCCTAATTAACGGTCTGTTAATAGGCAGATTCGGGAAAAGCGTCCCGTTATTTACAATATCAGTTCAAAGTCTCATTTGCTGTTCCGCAATGCAATTGGTTTAGTCTGCCGGCAGACTTTGACTTTCGCTTACCGCGTTGTCCTCCTCCTTGGTCCTGGGCTCCCCGTTTTCGGTGTCCGGCGTCAGGCGAGGGTTTGCGGGCTCAGCGATGGTCCATGCTCTCTACGATCTACGCGTTTCGCCTTACAGGCTTCGTCAGGATGGTCGAGATGGTCGATTGCATTGCGGGGCTGCTTTTTATCTCTGATGTGATCCGTCCTTGATTGACACTGCTGTCTTAGATAATTGGTTCATTGTTCTCCACAGTGTGTGCTTATTATCCGTTGGTTAATTAGTTCTTTGTAGAATTGGTTTAATGTTGTAAAAGTTTCGTGCTTGGTCACCATCAGTGCCTTCGATGTTTAAACATTCGGCAAAATATCCCGTAGGTGTTTTGGGAATGGTTAATTAGTTAATTCATTCTATAAATTAAATTAATTTGGTGTGGAGGATTCGATAGACATGCAATTGTGGTAGAAAAATATTAGTACAGTTACCATAATAAAATCGCCATATTTAAAAGTTACCTTAATAAAAGTTATTGTTGTAAAAATTATTGTAAAGACATGACAACACAGACGCACATATAACATAGATATACATTAGACATAGGTCAAGTTTTGCTCGTTATTCATTTGTATATGATATGAAAATACAGTGGGGTAATTTGTGTGTTGTAAAAAAGGGAATTTTTTATTATAGTAATATCTCAATCATAAAAAATAATAAATAAATAAAAATTATAGTGATAATAAGTAAAAAATAAGTAAAAAATAATAATAATAATAATAATAATAATAATAAATAATACTTAATAATGGATTTATTTTATTTAGTATTAATCTTTTAAGGAATAAATTCTACAGTAATGCCTCGATCTTTTGGGAATTGTCTCAGTCTTTGCAATAATTATTTGGACGCGAGGAGTAACCATCATCCCAACTGGTTGTCAAATATCCCCAGAGGCCAACTACGCCGAATAAAGAGGAACTGCTCCAAGAAAACCGAATACGAAAAACAATCCAACATCTTAATAAAAAATTTTGAAGAAAAACATTATGACAAAGAGAAAATCAAGAAAGATAAACAGTACATAGATACCTTAAAAAGAGATCAACTTCTAGAATATAATACTGGAAGAAAAAAAGAAGAAGCTGGAGAACAGAACATAAATTTTATAACCGAATATTCCAGACAGAGCAAATCTCTAGAAGCCATCCTGAAAAAGCACTGGCACATTCTCCAGACCGATGAAGATTTAAAAGATATAATACCAAAAAAGCCAAGGATTATATACAGAAGATCCCCAACAATAAGAACAAATCTGGTAAGAAGCCATATTTCGAATTCGAATAAGGAAAGGAAAACAGGGACCTGGTTGAATGACAACGCAAGAGGCTTTTACCACTGCAGAACATGTGCAGCATGTAAAAAAGTAGGCACCAAAACCAACAAAGCAATAACAACAATTACGGCTTATTCAAATAAAAGAACTTACAAGATCAGAGATATAATCACATGTCATACCAAAGGGGTAGTCTATATGTTATTCTGTCCATGTGGCCTCCAATATATAGGGAAGACCTCAAGAAAACTAACCACAAGAATAAACGAACATCTGTGCAACATTAAAAACAAAAAAGAAGACCACAGTGTCCCGGCACATTTTTCAAAATATCATGGAGGAGACCATACACAAATACAATTTGTAGGACTAAAACAGATCAAGCAACCATGGAGGGGAGGAAGTTAAGAAGATCTCCTGTTAAAAGAAGAAACCAAACTTATCTATGAACTGGGCACATTAAGCCCAAATGGACTTAACTTGGATTTTGAATTGAAACCTTTTCTCAAAGACTGAGACAATTCCCAAAAGATCGAGGCATTACTGTAGAATTTATTCCTTAAAAGATTAATACTAAATAAAATAAATCCATTATTAAGTATTATTTATTATTATTATTATTATTATTTTTTTACTTATTTTTTTTACTTATTATCACTATAATTTTTATTTATTTATTATTTTTTATGATTGAGATATTACTATAATAAAAAATTCCCTTTTTTACAACAAACAAATTACCCCACTGTATTTTCATATCATATACGAATGAATAACGAGCAAAACCTGACCTATGTCTAATGTATATCTATGTTATATGTGCGTCTATGTGTTGTCATGTCTTTACAATAATTTTTACAACAATAACTTTTATTAAGGTAACTTTTAAATATGGCGATTTTATTATGGTAACTGTACTAATATTTTTCTACCACAATTGCATGTCTATCGAATCCTCCACACCAAATTAATTTAATTTATAGAATAAATTAACTAATTAACCATTCCCAAAACACCTACGGGATATTTTGCCGAATGTTTAAACATCGAAGGCACTAATGGTGACCAAGCACGAAACTTATACAACATTAAACCAATTCTAACAAAGAACTAATTAACCAACGGATAATAAGCACACACTGTGGAGAACAATGAACCAATTATCTAAGACAGTAGTGTCAATCAAGGACGGATCACATCAGAGATAAAAAGCAGCCCCGCAATGCAATCGACCATCTCGACCATCCTGACGAAGCCTGTAAGGCGAAACGCGTAGATCGTAGAGAGCACGGACCATCGCTGAGCCCACAAACCCTCGCCTGACGCCGGACACCGAAAACGGGGAGCCCAGGACCAAGGAGGAGGACGACGCGGTAAGCGAAAGTCAAAGTCTGCCGGCAGACTAAACCAATTGCATTGCGGAACAGCAAATGAGACTTTGAACTGATACTGTAAATAACGGGATGCTTTTCCCGAATCTGCCTATTAACAGACCGTTAATTAGGATATTAACACCAAACAAACCAGCAACAATGGTCCCAAACAACTGACATTTGGAAGCTGGAAACATTCTATATAATACAGGGGAGTAGAGTAAACCGCTACAAAGTGTGTCAACTCCCTCTGAATCAGAAACAGTTACCAGCAATAGATACATGTGTCTAAATGTTTGTATGTGTATATGTATTGTCTATGTGGGTTAAATAGATGTACTGATATTTTTACAAAGCACTTATAAAGCATTTTACAAATATTTTAACAAATGCTTTCTTGTGATCACAAGCACAATTTTTAAAACCATTTTTTTCTGTGAAAGTGAATATAATTTGTGACAACAATAAAAGAAATATATTTAAAAATCTGTTTATAACAAAAAGTTTATTGGGTTCATACTAAATAAAGCGCTGGAAATTTTCTTCTTGTTATAGTACACATACTGTTTAGGGGAAGGAGTACCCCTGACAACCCTATATTTCCAATAGCAGCTACTTTGTATCCAATACCTAGAAAGAGCTGAGCGCAGCTTGCCACCACCCAAACTTTGCTGTCCAAACTGTGAGACCCCCAAAAAACAAAAAAATCTATGGCTTGATAAATAATATCACCCAGATATATCACTCTTACGACTGCAAATTACTTCTTTTTACAAGCTTAGGGGGAAAGATTGTTTTCTAATATTTGCTTTTTTTAAAATGACAATAGTTCTCAAGTTTAAAAAAAAAATCTTTAACTGTTACCGGAATGCTATTTGAAAATGTCCCTCCCAAAATGGCTGCAGCCTCATATAAGACAGTTTTTAAGAATACTAGAGGAGGTGGTGGACATTTTGTGAAGGTGATTTTCAATACTCTGAACTGGAGGGGGCATGCAAAAGTTATATTTTTTCTATGTATATGGGGGGAGCACATTTTTTAGTGTTCGTACAGGGAGCCAATTTCTTTAGAAACAGCCCTGCTTATCCACTGTACTTTTCACAAAAAATGATTGCTATTTGCTTAGTATTTTTTTTTATACACCTGTATGATGTGACTTTATTCTTTTTCTTAGTTTATACTCTTTCTCACCTTCTTGAGATAAGAAGACACAATCCACATACTGTAGAGTTAAATAGTGGTTCTATTACTGTAAAAACTCAAGTAAAAGCGTGTATTCATAATTAACACCATTTGCTTATCTATAACTTACAGTATTGTTGCATGCAGCTGCAGTATTTGCATTGTTGGACACACAGTCTTCTCCAGGAATGTCCACTATGTTGTCAGTAATAAATGCATCTATGCTGTCTTGGTCCCCTGTAAATCAAACAAACATTAGTTATGTCAGAACCAGACAAAAAATGAAAGAACCCACCTCTTTTGTACAAGCCACACCTCCTCTCCCTGTGTTAGTTTGGGTTATTCATTATTGGGTGGCATGGAATGTCAAAGTATAGTGTATAAATACCTGGAATATTATTTATTTTTTCTTTTATTTTTAAGCCAGTAAAAATGGTTCATAGATAGTGGTTTTATAAATTATATATTTTACTATAATAAGTGAAAATAAATAAATAAAAACAATTCTTAAAATATAATCTGTCAGCGCTTTCTGGATTCCTTTTTGGTAGTGCTTCTTTTTTGAAGGGTGGAATAGTACCTTTGATATAGGAGAGCTGCAGACAGTTTATTATTAAATACTGAGCATTTAATTGGTGCCAGGTGGTACTTTATATCTCTTGCTTTTTAAATATTTTTATACATCTCCCCTCTCGTATATATTTGTTATCTTTCACAGATTACAACTGAAGACTGACTCCTCCCAGCATATCTCTGATACTGAAGCTATTTCTCAGCAGTTCCTTCATTATTATCAAATATTGTATGAGGCCCCACCCTCTGGCCCTGCATTAGGTATGGAGTTTCTTCAGAATACAGCTTTAATGCATTCTCAAGTGGATGATGGCAGAGCCTCATTGATTGATTGATTGATAGACACAGAGCTCCTCTCATTAATCAAGTGTAATTAACGACATAGTGGCTTGCCCAAATTGCATAATACCTATTTCCAGAGGTAGACCTACAGGCTGTGATTCGATCTTGTGTAAAGCTGAACATACAACTAATTTCCTCAATGTATCCTCTGATGTACTTTAACTGCTTTACAGGGCATAGTACACTCCAAACTTGAGATGATTGTTGGATGCCTTTTTTCAACTGAAAGTGCTTCAAGTTCTCTAAGCCTGGAGAAGACCTCATGCACTGCATGTGGTCCTGTGCCTAAGTACAGGAGTTTGGGTTGGATGTTCAGACTTACATCACACACATGCTCTTCCAGGCACTTACTCAGTGGGGGCTGCCATACTTTTAGCTAGTGGAGTCTGGATAACACTACTGTATTGTTATTTTTTTGCCTCAGTTGATGTTTCTCAACAAAATGGATTGGATAGATTGTTTCCTGGATGTTGAAACTCAGGCTGAGCAATTATTCTCTATTTGGCTTAAATTAACATGTAATGTAGGAGCCTTGCAATTTATTTACCAACAATTTATTTCAGTACCCCATCTATGTTTAGTGCTTATGCGTGTTTTAATTTTACTGTTTTTAAACAGCTGATTTCCTGTGACTTTTTGTTCTCCTTTTGTATTTGTCAGACTACTGTATATTGCTTTTATTACTGGTTGGAACTGATTTTTCATTCACTTTGATACAGTATTTGTATCCATGTGGTTTTTTTCTATTTGTATGACTCTTTCATGAAATATATATATATTTTTTAAATATATATTTTATCACCACAATAAGAATTAATAATAAAAAAAAATCAGACTACAATTGGTGCAATTTTAATAATTGTGCCCCTATGTTCTGTTCATCCGTAAAAGTCTCTAGATGCAAAACTGCAGGATTATCAAACAAGAAAAGGCAACTTTAATCATGTACAAAATATTATCATAACTTTCTTTGTCCTATTACCTTTTCAGCCCTATTAAAATAAATATGCAATCTTTAGTAAACTTTTTTCTTCAGTTGAAAACTCTGTCCAAAATGTACAGTAATTGGCTGTGAATTGTGCCAAGATTTCGGCTATCAAGCCATAACTTTTAAATCAGCAAAAACTAGGTTGAAGTGGCCCTTAAAAATTGCTGCTTTAAATTTCTCACTAAAACACTGAAATCTTGGCACTTTCTGCAATTTGAAAAGGACATTCTATTAGGCCCTGAGTCTCAGCATGGAATACCATGTGCTGTCTGAAATGTTCTGAATGTCTACTGTACTACTGTATGTCTTATATAGTAAAAATAAAACAGTAATAAATTCCAGCAGTTAAGTACTTACCATATATGAAGTTCTCATTGTGATACTGAAATCCATTAAAGTCACCACAAAGGCCACATGTCTGATTTATATATCTGTTTGGTAACTTGACCTAATTAGAGAAACATATTAGTTTGATGAGAGTATTTGGTCAATGGTTTCTTTTTGACTGCATGCATTTCTCTATATTGCCATATACTGATACTGTAACAAAGCAAACCTGCAAAGGCAGTTGTTTAAAGAGAAGACTGAGACAGATATGCTGTAATAGCCCACAATTTGTAGGAGCCGACACAATTCAGGTGAGAGTCATGAGTTTTAAAGTGTCAATTAATTTAGTTTAAAAGAACAACCTTATACATAGTGACAGAGTTGCAAATGTGTGACATACAGTAAGGCAGAGCGGGCTTTGCCTGGCAGAGCCTCTAGTCTAGATTGAAAGAAAAATGCTGAGATGGTAGAAGTTAGAGGGACTGGCTATAATGAATAGATTGGCTTTGAGATTGGATGCTGGGAGAGAGTCTGATCCAGCGGGGTAAGGAGTCCCATAAATTTAGAGTAGCATGGTAGAGGTGTTGGACGAAGAAGAGAAAGGTGGTTGCACAGGTCATGGTATCCGGGTCAGAATGTCAACAATAAAATGTTAACAAGTTCAGAATATCATCACTCAGAATGTCAGTATTTTCAAATCTGTTGACATGCACAATGTTGACATGGTCAAAATGTCACCATGTTCATTATGGGCCTGACTCATATTTGTAAGGAATTGCACAGCTGCAAGGAAGCCTCTGTGCAATTCTTTGTCATCATTAACATTCAAATGTAATAGGGGAATCTGTAAGAGATACAGTAGCTGCCTCCTGTTAGCATTTGCGAGATCCGAGTGACGTTTACTCAGGCTGGCCGCAGGATCCGGATACCCAGGTCCATCAAGTCTGCACCTTATGATGCTGACCCTGGACCTGTCATGCCTTCAAAATGGGGGTGACACGCCCCCATTTTTAAGAATGGTGCCAGGTGCTGTCCCTGCTGCGCCACCCAAATGCTGCAGCATGTCAGTCATGCTGAGGCTGAGAGGGGGCTGCTAGCAATATCACAAGACCCATTCTTCACATCTACAGAACAGATCTTGCGCCTGCACAGACCCCCAAACATCGTATTTGTACAAGAACCATCAGGCTTGTATACAACTAGGAATTAGGCCAAATGTCAACATTTTGCATGTTGACAGAATATTAACAGTACATTTTAGTGTTATATTCAGTTTTAGTTTTACTATTAGGGTTAGGTTTAGGCTTAAAGATTCAATAAAATGGTATGTTGACATTCTGACTGTTGACATGTAAAATGTCAACATAATGAACATGTCAATATTTGTGGATGTCAACAATTTCACATGTTGAGTATAACTGGTACAAGTGTGATGTCAAAGTGAGGAAGGCTAGGGGGTAATAAAAGTAGGAGGGAGGAATTTGATAAGCTCCATTTTGGATATGCTGAGCTTTAGGTGGCATTGAGACATGAACATCCAACTGTAGGTAGTAAAGACTAGAGGCAGTACTTGGAAGAAGATAAGTCAGGCCCGGAGAAGGTGCATTTGTGTGTCATCTGCATAGAGCTGGTAATGGAAGCTGGAGCAGCATATTAGTTTACTGGTATATATAGACTAGAGAAGAAGGGGTTTAAAAACAGGTAGTGCAGGAACAGATTGGGGGAGTGTAAAGGAGAAAGTAGAGAATAAAGAGAATTGACAGAGGTAGGATGTGGAGCAGTAGAAGAAAATGTTTTGAAGGTCAAGTGTCAAGTCACTGAATTGCCCTGTTTTGGGAATTTAATATTCCCTAAAAACCTTATTATTGTTCCTTTTCAAATCATAAATACAAGCAGAAAGGGGAGAGATCATTGGATGAAAAATAAAGATTGGTATTATCAGCATTAAGATGGTGCCATTGTCTAAGTTGTACTGATTGACAGTCAGGGAGCATTTGTGGGAGGTAACGGAGGAGTCGTGACTCAAATGCAGGCATAGTCTATAGTTACAAAGGCTTGATAGGAATGGTGCACAACCATAGTGTTGATTATCAACTGATGTGCTTCCAATATCTGCATTTTCAAACACAAGTGGTGGATCTGAGACGCATCTCTGGGCATTTTATTACAAATCCCAGTGGCTGTGACATTTGCATACTTTTGCACAACCGCTGCAACTGTAGTTGTGTACTACTCTGACTCAGGCCCTATGTGTGGTGGCTGGACCTGTCTTGTCTTAGTCTTAGTAACAATAGGACCAGACAGGTCAGAAATAGGGGACATGACACCAAGTGAGGCTGAAAAGAGACCTGGGGCAGTGCCATTTAGGTGGCACGATGTGAATATGGATTTCAAATGAGCGAGCAGAAATCAAGCTGAGGTTGAAGAGAAAGAAATTGTGGTGTAAGAGCGGGATAGGCTGAGCTGATGAAGCATAGATGGCACCATGGGCGGCTCCTGGGGTGGGGTTGCAGCGTAGTCCAAAGTTCAATAGGGAAGCCACACCAACTGCCGCAGAGTCAGTTTGGGATGACAGTTGGTGGCAGTAGGTGTGGCTCCCCTATTTGAATTTTGGAAACCCCTGGAGCTGCCACTGGATGGCACTGTTTGGAGATTGGAAAACAAGATATCCAAGGAGTGCCCATCTTCCAAAGCCTGAGATGTAGTAATTATTTCATTAACCAATGGCATTTATGTTATACAATGTTTCTATTAGAGCAGCACACCTTTAACACAATTGCATTACAAAATGCATGGGATTCTGCTACTTTCTTTTATTGTCTACCTTAGTATTGTTTATTTTGACTCTCTACTATTAAATTCCTTACTTGACCTTCAAAGCATTTTCTTCTCCTTCAGTGATAGAATATTCCAATGTAAAACTACTAGTTGGTCCTCCTTGTCATCAAGTACATTACATAGGACAGGCCAGGGGTGGAGATAGAAAGGTACATTATGTAAAGCAGCATCTAATTACCTTCTGCATGTTTTTATTATAGCTACTGTTGTTTAAAAGCAATAGTTTTTATATCACATAAAAAAGTTGTTTATATCTTTTGACTAATTTTATTTATTCACTTTGAGATACTGTATGCAAATGCCTGGCAATAGCAGCAATGTCACAATATTTGACACTTCTGATGCTGGATATGGAGATTGCTGTCTTAGAAAGATGCAGATTTTAGGACAGTCATTGGGAGTTTAAAGGTCTACTATTTATAGCTTTGTAAGTATATATTCTAGCTCTGAGTGGAATATTAGCACTGCACATAAAATACCCACCTAATAATTATATATTCAAACAGTCATCACCCACCACAAAATCAGTGATTTCATTATTGAACACAATATTTTATTAAAATTAGTTCAGACAACAGCACATTGCAGACATGTACAGTAGATAAAAAGCAGATTTGTATAAATATAGAAAGTATTATATAAATATTATTTTTTTCTATTTTCCCTAGTAACCCACATGAGAGCAGCCTAAAATTTGCCATTAGCACATTCAATTTGTGTGTTGCAAGTAAATACTTTAACCCGATTTGCACCAAGATAATGGGGGTCATTCTGAGTTGATCACTAGCTGCATCGTTCGCTGTGCAGCGATGAGGCAAAAAAAGGCACTTCTGCGCATGCGTATGCAGCGCAATGCGCACACGCGACGTACTATTACAAAGAATGATGTAGTTCCACACAAGGTCTAGCAAAGCTTTTCAGTCGCACTGCTGGCCGCAGAGTGATTGACAGGAAGTGGGCGTTTCTGGGTGTCAACTGACCGTTTTCAGGGAGTGTTCAAAAAAACATAGGCACACACAAGGGGGGTCATTCTGAGTTGATCGCTCGCTAGCTAGTTTTAGCAGCCGTGCAAACGCTATGCCACCACCCACTGGGGAGTGTATTTTAGTTTAGCAGAAGTGCGAACGCTTGTGCAGCCAAGCGCTGCAAAAACAATTTGTGCAGTTTCAGAGTAGCTCTGAACCTACTCAGCGCTTGCGATCACTTCAGCCTATTCGTGTCCGGATTTGACGTCATTCACCCGCCCAGCAAACTCCCAGCCACGCCTGCATTTTTTCAGACACACCTGCGTTTTTGCAAACACTCCCTGAAAAGTCAGTTGATACCCAGAAACGCCCCCTTCCTGTCAATTTTCTTGCGGCCGTCAGTGCGAAGAAAAACTTTGCTAGAACCTGAGCATAACCACAAAGGGCTTTGTACCCGTACGTCGAGCGTGTGCATTGCGGGGCATATGCATACGCATAAATTTCGTTTTTTCACCTGATCGCTGCGCTGCGAAAATCGGCAGTGAGCGATCAACTTGGAATGACCACCAAGCCTGAGCTAGGGTAGTGTGCACAGTTTAAGCAATGCACTCCTTGCACTGGGTTATTATGGATTACACAACAACAAAAGTACTGAGTGCGACTCAGTAGGAAATGCAGATGTAGCCAAACTCATCCAGCCTGCGGCATTGGGTGCACAGGTCGCACCTAGGCATGCATGAGCCTTAGTACTATGAGCTACGTTTTAGTATGCCACCCATATATTTGGGATTGAGGGGTGGGATGGAGCAGGGGAGGGCTTGCCTGACATAAAGGACCAGGTGTTGAAGATGGGTTGGAACAGAGTAGAAAGAGAGGTCAGGACATACAGTAGCTGAGCGGGAGTGAGGGGGAGGGGGGCGATCAGAAGTCAGAGTGGGGAATTGAAGCTGCAGAAAGTGGGGGAAATAGCAGGGTCAGGCCTGGTCAAGGAGACCCAGCATACGCTGGATCCCTTCACACTCTATCTCTCTCTCTGTACATATCTATCTATCTATCTATCTATCTATCTATCTATCCATCTATCCATCTATCCATCTATCTATCTATCTATCTATCTATCTATCTATCTATCTATCTATCATCACTTTGATGAAATGCATTTCTCTGTCTTATGAACACACAGTAATAGGATATAAGCTCTCCAGCTTTTGACCAAGTAAAGTGTGAAAACACACAATAATTAACTAGTCCTCTTTATGGATATGTAGCCATCATGTCAACAATCACAATAGTCAATAGTCAACAGGATGACACCGTAATGTTTAATGTCATAATGTTGACATGATTAAAATCTCAACACACAACATGTTGACACCATTAAAATGTCAACATGAAATGTTGATACTATTATAATGTTGACCATATAGTTATTATGGTAGGATTAGGGTTTAGGGAGTAGGGTTAGAGTTAGGGCTCAGGTGAGGGTTTAGGATTAATTTTAAAGTTGGGTGTCATCATTACTGTATGTACCTCTTGATATGTTAGTTGTCAACATTTTGAACTTTTCTGAGTGTAACAATTTGCAAGTCAACATTCTGGTTGTCGTCATTCTCAACATGTAGACATTTTGTTTGTCGACATATTGTACCCTGTGCTCGAAGTGGGAATTTAGAAGTGAGGGTTTGGAAATTTTAATAGAATTGCTGGGGGGTCGGGGTTGTCTCATGCCCACCGTAGTTTTCAGGATTTAGATAATATGAAATTTTTTTTAGATTATTTTTAGTACTATGTAGTATGATACAAAACATTCACATTCACCCTGTGCTTGTACCTTTCCTTAATATATTACATGTTCCTACATTATGGCCCTCATTCCGAGTTGTTCGCTCGCAAGGCGATTTTAGCAGAGTTACACACGCTAAGCCGCCGCCTACTGGGAGTGAATCTTAGCTTCTTAAAATTGCGAACGATGTATTCGCAATATTGCGATTACAAACTACTTAGCAGTTTCAGAGTAGCTTCAGACTTACTCGGCATCTGCGATCAGTTCACTGCTTGTCGTTCCTGGTTTGACGTCATAAACACACCCAGCGTTCGCCCAGACACTCCTCCGTTTCTCCAGCCACTCCTGCGTTTTTTCCGGAAACGGTAGCGTTTTTATCCACATGCCCATAAAACGCCGTGTTTCCGCCCAGTAACACCCATTTCCTGTCAATCACACTACGATCGCCGTGGCGAAGAAAAAGCCGTGAGTAAAAAAAACTATCTTCATAGCAAAATTACTTGGCGCAGTCGCAGTGCGAACATTGCGCATGCGTACTAAGCAGAAAAACGCTGCGATGCGAAGAAAATTACCGAGCGAACGACTCGGAATGAGGGCCAATGTCTCTCAATCCAGGTAACCCTCTCTCTCAATCCCCACATGCTCTCTGTGTATGGGTCTGGGACTCCAGGTCGACAACAAAAAGGTCGACACACCTTAGGTCGATGCCAATTGGTCAACACACCTTAGGTCGACATGGACAAAAGGTCGACAGGAACAAGGTCGACATGGGAAAAGGTCGACATGCATTTTTTTTGGGGGGGTTTGGTGTCGTTTTCTTCGTAGTGTGACCGGGAACCCCAATTAGTGCACCGCGTCCCCTCGCATGGCTCGCTTCGCTCGCCATGCTTCGGGCATGGTGCCTTCGCTTCGCTCGGCACACATTACCGTTCCAATCGTAGTCCACGTGGATCGTTAAGTATGAAAAGGTTCCAGAAAAGGAAAAAATTGTGAAAAACTCATGTTGACCTTTTGTCCATGTCGCCCTAAGGTTTATCGACCAATTGGCATCGACATATGGTGTGTCGACCTTTTTGTTGTCGACCTGGAGTCCGGATACCCTGTGTATCATAACCTGCTTCTCTTTCTCCTTAACTTGCCTCCTGCTACACTTTTAGCCCTGTTTCTCTCTGCTTCTCTCTCCCCTTAACATCTCACACCCTGCATCCATCTCAGTATCTCCCATTCCCAATCTGCAGCAGTCTGCCTCTCCACATGCCCCCATAGAAACTTAGGGGCAGATTTATGAAGGATTCTATTTACTAAGCCTTTGATGGAGATAAAGTCGCTGGAGATAAAGCACCAGCTCCTAACTGCCTTGCCACAGGCTGTGGTTTAAAAATGACAGTTAGGAGCCGATTGGCTGGTACTTTATCTCCAGTGACTTTATCTCCATCCAAGGCTTAGTAAATAGACCCCTAAGCCTGGTGAAGTGATAAAGTAGCAGATGATAAAGCACCAGCCATTCAGCTCCTAACTGTCATTTTTAAACCCAGCCTGTGACATGGCAGTTAGGAGTTGATTGGCTGGTGCGTTATCACCTTCCACTTTATCACTTCAACAGGCTTAATAAATCTGCCCCTTAGAAACATAGAAATTGACGTCAGATAAGAACCACTTGGCCTATCTAATCTGCCCCTTTTTTACCATACTTGTACCTCAAACCTTATTTGATCCTTATTTATTGTAAGGATATCCTTATGTCTATCCCATGCATGTTTGAATTGCTCTCCTGACTAAGAGGGAGATGTACTAAGCAGTGATAAAAGTGTAGAAGTGAGCAGTGGAGATGTTGCCCATGGCAACCAATCAGATTTGATGTAACATTTATAATTTGCATACTATAAAAGTATATTTAGCAGCTGATTGGTTGCCATGGGCAATTTCTCCACTGGCTCACTTCTCCACTTTTATAACTGCTTAGTACATGTACCCTTTAGCCTCTACCACCTCTGATGGGAGGCTAGTTCACTTGTCCACTACCCTTTGTGTAAAGTAATTTTCCCTCAAATTTCCCCTGAACCTCCCCCCTCCAGTCTCAGTGCATGTCCTCGTGTCCTATTGCTTCTCTTCATTTGAAGAATGTTTCCCTCCTGGACTTGGTTAAAATCGTTGATATATTTGAAAGTTTGTATCATGTCCCCCCTTTCCCTTCTCTGCTTTAAACTATACATATGGATATTTTTTAGTCTTTCTGGGTAAGTTTTGTGATGTAGGCCTGGCACTATTTTAGTTGCCCCTCTTTGTACAGTCTCTAAGGCATTAATAGCCTCCTGAAGATATGGCCTCCAGAATTGAACACAATATTCTAGATGAGGCCGTACCAATAAACAATACAGTGGCATTATTACTTATTTCTTTCTGCTGCTGCTGATTCCTCTCCCTATGCAGCCAAGCATCTAACTAGCCTTCCTCATTGCTTTGTTACATTGCTTACCTACCGTTAAGTCATCTGGAATAGTGACTCTTAGATCCCTTTCCTCCTCAGTTGTTTCCAGTGTTCCCCCAGCATCTCCCGTTCCCAATAATGAGCAGACCGCTTCCCCACATGTCCCCTTGTGTGCCCCCAGCATCTCCCATTCCCAAACACCAGCAGCTTATCCTCTGCCATGGCTGCATCTAATTGACTGCCATTCTGTGAGCCATAATTGTCTCGCTCCCAGACCAATTTCTAAAGGACACCGCCACTTCTTTTGACTGGCCGCCTCTTTGCAAACTGCTATTGGTTCTCGGAGGGCAACAAGTTTAAGCTGTCACCACATCTGCCCTAGCACTGGGACCCAATGCTCTGTCCCAGAATCAATCAAAGATGTGTCCCCAGCCACAGCATTGTGGAGATTGTATTAGCCTGTGCTGGGACTGGGTATGGGATACCAGTGTCAACACCTTCTGCAAACTGTGGCAAATATGAACTGGTAGTACAGTATGTAATACGGGCAAATACTGCCTAGTTTGAGCACTGGTTGTACCTGTTGACATTATGGTATGTATGTAATGATTGTTGACATTGTGATCATTGATAAAACATGAACCCCTCTTTATTGTCTACATTTATACATAGAAAAAGTGACCTTACGGGTAAAATAATTTAGAATTGTAGCAGGAAAAGAAAATGGAATAACAGAGAGATGCGGATCACCAGACTGATGCTGTTTACATTTTTTGAAAAGACAGATAAAATAGTTTTACTCTTTGTTTTTGTTTTACCTGTAGACTGTCGTTTCTATTCCACTGTATTAATATATCACTCATTTTAAAATACATTTCATCATCTTTAATATCCAAATTTGAGTTTTTATATGGAATATCAACTCTGTTGCAAATGAAAAAGGAGTGAATACATGGTTAATACTCTCAATAACAAGTATTTAATAACTCATTAAAATATTCATACAGTGCAAATGGGAATCAAAGACTGCATACTGTACATGTGTGAAACAACTCGGTTATTTAAAATTGCTGTAATAGCTTTACGCTGTGAGAAATACAGGGGCAGATTTACTAAGCCTGGTGAAGTGATAAAGTGAAAGGTGATAAAGCACCAGCCAGCCAGTTCCTAACTGTCATTTTTCAAACCCAGCCTGTAACATGGTAGTTAGGAGCTGATTGGCTGGTACTTTATCACAATGCAATTTATCACTTCACCAGGTTTAATAAATCTGCCCCACAGTACTAAGGCAACAGCTAGCCTCGTGACTGCTTATAACTCCGTCAAACAAACATCATATCCTTATTGATTAATGACACCGCACTAATGAAAAACACAGATAATTATTAAACTCAGCTGATGAGTGAGCATAGGATTAGGCTGAGGACTAAAATGGGCTAAAATACAGAAATATATTGATACTGTAACAAAGGGCAAAATGTAGCACATTAAGATAAATGAATAAGGGAAGTGAATATGAAAGCACTTTTTATGAAATGACAAAAACTAAAACTGCATAATACACCCAAAAATTTAAATGTGAGAACAACTTACTACATTTATTTATTAACAGTTTCTTATATAGCGCAGCAAATAATTAGGAGTGACACAATAAAACTATATGACATTTTTTAATAAATACATCTTTAAAACATTTCACTTCAGTCCATATAAGATAAATTTACCCCATAAAATAATTTCTGTATCCCATTTGATGAAGTTTGACTAAAAGTTCTCCTTTCAGTGGTCACACTAATCATTTTCCTTTCTCTTACCATAATCTATCTCACTTCTTCTTTCTTTTTGCTTCATTAATATTAGTTATTTATAATTACAAAAAAAATAGCTCTGTGATTTAGTTGAAAGAACTCGAGATATGCAGAATGATGCAAAACTTGACAAAAGATTTTGGACTGAAGCAGTACCAATAGCCGTTTACCTCAAAAATCAATCACCTACAGTAGCAATCACAAACAAGACACCATTAGAGACCTATGCCACCAAAAGGTAATCCTCCTCTGCGTTAATATAAATATGCTACTAAAAAAAGATATTCTTAGAACCAATGAAATATCAAAAACAAGTGCAAAAATACTGTATTTTAGCAGCTAACTCCAAAGCTGAATAGTGAACTAATCCGACCTAAGAAAGGAACCAAAAACAAAATAAACTGTGGAACTGTGCTTTAAAAAAAATATCTAATAGAAAAACTGGTAGGTAAAAATTTGTCAGGACACTGTCATACAAAATGTAAAAATATTAATTTAATAACAATATAATAATAATAATAATAATAATAATACTGTAGTTGTTATAATAATAAATATCTAATATCACAGTTTAAATTATAATTCATAAGGTTAAATGCCCTTCAAAAATTATTACCACACTGATCGGTACAATAAAATACTCGTATCTATCGCTGGAAATTCGAATCCACTACTAATAGTGGAGCTCTGAGTATACAGTAGTGATTTTAAGCTGCTTTACTGATATTTTACTGATTAACGTGTAATCAACTTTGAAGGATATTTTACTTAATGAATTATATTTTTTGACTGTGATAGTAGATATTTATTATTATTACAACTATGATGAATTGTTTTTGTTGTAAAAAATTAATATTATTAAATTTTTTTTATAAATGTGTCCTAACAATTTTTCTGCTTTACCAGTGTTTCTATTAGATATATTTTATAAGGGCAGTTCCACAATTTTTTATTGTACCATTAGAGGCATTGGACTGCTAAAACAACTAACGTCAGTCATTGATGTGTATTTTGAAACAGAGCATATGCTCACATACCTAAAGAAAGTAGGCACAAATTTGATCTTAAATCCATTGATTGCATCATGCTACAGTAGGATTCAGTAGTGTGAACAGAACAAAGGTTGCCACCTATAGGACATTAACAACAAACAGCTCATACTATCAAAGTATTGTACAGACACAGAGACGTGCAGTGCTAGACATGCCTGCAGCTAAAATTGTCAGAAAGTGAGAAAACAAATGTAAATAACCATTTGAGGATCAGATGTTTCATGAGGATCAACAAGGGGAACCTCCAAGACAGGACCGTAACTTGGTGTGTGAGGAGGGTGCACCACACACAGCGCTGCAGGCTAGGGGGCGCTGTTGGCGATACTTGTCAATTGTCTGTTTTAATTAATTTCACTTGCAGCTTTCCCCCTCTTTGAAGCCCATCATCTCCTGACCACCCCTGTCTACTACCCCCACCCTTTCCTTCGCTAATACCTATACAACATTCATGAACTCAACTTGATTCAGTCACACTTTATTAGATTTCAAGGTGCTGACATACCCTGGATTTGAACCCATTGCATGTAATATAGCAGTCAGACAAGGTAGATAATTCTAAGCTTCAGAATTGTATTTGAAGCTTACCTTATACTTTGTGAAAAAATGATCAGCTTTGCGGCTGAGCAGATCTATGTAGTGTGTGGCTGCAAGGGACAGGATGTGTGGCTGCACACTACATAGATCTGCTCAATTGCAATGCTGATTTATTTTTTAACAAAGTACCAGTTGCTTCATATAATATTCATAGGTATTATGTAGACTCAAATAGCTCAATGAGTAGGGTGTTTGATTACAATTCAACAGGTTATAATGTAGGTTTAATCCTGGGTATAGCAGTATATTGAAATGTGTTATTTAATAAAGGGTATTGTAACTGAACAACAATGAGCTCAATGCGTTAAGTGCATGTGGTGTAAAGATGTTTTGTGTATATATAAATATATATATATATATATATATATATATATATATAATGTGGGAGAGGCGCTTTAGCATGGGCATTCTCTGGGATATCAATCTTGTCATACCCGTTCCCCACGAGGCATGCGTCTTATGTCCCTATTGAAAAAATGGAAGGGGGGGGGGGGGCGCAAATGCTCTCTCTTGCCCAGGGCACCAAAATGTCTAGTTACGGCTCTACTCCAAGAAAATATAGGGCCTAATTCAGACCTGGATGCTGCAGCGGAAGCGTTCACAAGTGTGTGCAAGATCCCCTGGCTGGCATATCTTCTAATGACAGAAGTCACGTAGTGGAAGAGTATGTGCTCACACATACAGTTTACTTCCACATGTCTGTGTAGTCCGAGTTTTTAGTTTGTAACTTTTTTAACCCCTTAGGTGCCTACATGGACTGAAGAGGACAAGGTGACCGAATGGCTACAGGGATTGTAGATGAGTACAGTATGTTTGAGTTTGAGTGTGCAAGAGTGAGTAATAAAGATTTACTTTCAATGTGTGCATGTTCTGTTTTTTAAACAATATTTATTTTACTGGGGAACTTTAGGTTCCAGTGAGCCCTTAATGACTCACATGCTGGCACTTGTGGTTCTCCAAGTACCAGCATGCAGGGAAGGCTTGCTGGGACCTGTAGTACCTGCTCAAAAAAAAATTTACAAGCCAAAACCAAATGGACTATCAACTCGCAACCCACAGTCCAGGGCAGGGATGTTGCGTTGAGGTAAATAGCTGAGGAGGAACTGGCTAGTACCAGAGTCAGATTTACACACAATATATGAGCCCAAGGTTTGGCCATTTGGTGAATTTTGATCAGAGATGTGCGGAAAAGGCAGTGCCTCCTCTGCCATATACTTTTTACTACAGAGTTTTGACTATATAAATTATTAGAATAATACAAAGAAGATATTTATAATATATTCTTTGTAATTTTTCATATAGTTTGTATAGTCAAAACTCTGGCATATACTGGAGTATGACAGGAAAGGCTCTGCCTCACCTGCTTCACCTCACCGCAAGTCACTGATCCAGGAGTGCCAGGAATAGAACCAGCCTTCAGCCCTGGCCTTGGGTGCCTGGAGAGGGGGGACCCCTTTATTTGGGGAGCACTCCACCACCCCAGGAAAACCCCAGCCAGGGCCAACTAGTTAGTGGGGTTAATGCTACAGCCACAGGGACCAATATAGACGTGTCCCCTGGCCATGACATTACCTCCATGGCTACTGGAGCCCAGTGCCGGTTTTAAAATACGGGGGACCCATACATCTTTTTTACCAGTCATTATTTGAACCAGGACCAGTCCACAAGCCCTGTGCTGGTTCTTGAAGTACAGGCGTCACACATTTTTCTTCATGTACTTTTTGAGCCAGGACCAGTTCAAAGAGCCCGGGACTGGTTATGCTTTTGGAATGGGAAGGGGGGGGGGGGGGGGGCTGCTTCTGTATAATTGAAACTTTGTAATGACACTTGCATTGCGAGGTGTTATCTTACAAAAACTCTCATGGACTAGCACAATGTAATATCCTCAAACTCACAAATTCACAGTCTATTACATTGGCCGAGTTTTGGGACAAACGTGTGCAAAGGTGCACAAGAAATCCATACCCTATTACATTTCCTCTATAGAGAGAGATAAAGTGAAGAGCGATAATAACCTACCAATCAGCTCCTAACTGACACCTTTCAAACACAACTTGTAATGTGGCAGTTAGAAGCTGATTGGTTTGTGCTTTATCTCTCTCCACTTTATCTCTTTCAAAGCTTTGATAAATCTCCTCCTAAATGTGTTTTGGACATTTCTAGTTCATAGAAAGCCACCATTATCGCAGGGGTGGATTGGGAACTAAGTGGCCCTGCTAAATTTTTTTAGAAGTTGCCCTACATGGGCAGCACAAGAGGTATAACATAAAGTGTAGCCATGGCAGCATCACTGGGTGGCAGAGTTGCTCTACTGCAGAGATGGACTAACAGAATAAATGGGGGCAGTGCAGTTTACGAAGTGCGGTGGACTGCCTGGCATGTGGGGGTGGGGCCACATGACAACACGCAAAACAAGCCTACAGACATGTTGGCCTACCAGGAATCTTCCTGGTGGGCCCTTTCTTTGGCCAGTCCACCCCTGATTATTGCTGTTGAACATCACTTTAGGCAGGATACACCAACCTTTAAAATGTGGTCAAACCTCCAAATATGCATTCTTCTGAGGTTTGGCCTCTTACCGCATACGAACCAAGCCTCGGAATGCAATAGATTTCAGGGCATGGATGCTGAAGGCAGCGCCATCTTTAGATGGCATTACCTCATAGAAGCCTATAGGCTTCTTTTCTTGATTTCCCCTGAGAGGGATCCAATTATGTGCATGCGCACATAATGACTCCGGTCATAACCCCAGAAGACCTGTCATCGTAAAGGACAGCTCTTACTACAAGAGCTGTCCTTTGTGATTCTCTTCAGTCATGCAGCATTAATAAACGCTGTTATGCTTGTGAAGAATGGTGGGATGCATCACAAGCAAAGTGCAATGCTTGATGCATCCCACCCTTCATCAGAGAGCTGATAGAGAATGCTTTAGTTAGTGTGTTTTATGTATCCAGTGAAAACAGTATTTCTGACATGTTGGCCAAAAGTCTGATTTCTCATGTCCAGAATGATTTCTTGCAGGTACAGTATGTGAACCAGAACATCTTCTCAAACATAGGGGCTGCACAATGCAACACCTCAGGGCTGCAGAAGATACTGATGTACAGAGGAATTTGTTTTTGGATGGCTTGTTTGTAATAGCACCGGACACATTTTCTATTTTTAAGAATTTGGTTCAAAATGTTTTAATTCTTTTACACATATTTGATTATCTTTTAGTCAGTTGGTGTCATTATAATATATGTATACACAGTGTAAATACTGTAAAGTTATAAATGTGGAACGCAGCACAAAAGAAAGATCCACATGATTAATTAATTGATTGTAGTGTTAGGTCATGAATTAATTATAAGACATCCCACAAAGTACACAATCCTAAAATACAGAAGAAAGATCTGCATGATTGATTTGCGGATTGTAGTGTGTTTTATGTCAGAATTAATTATAAGGGTAATAACCCAGAAAGGCCACCTGTGAAAAGCGTTACTGTAAGAAACACACAGTTCCCAATTTATACACTGTTGACCTTGCCCTGCCCTACTCACACACAATGTGCTGCATGGAAATGTTAAATACACAATAGAAAGAATAATGTACAGTACCGACTGTGACCAATGCTTTCATGAGCTATCTCCATTGAGAAATGCAGCATTTAATCTGCTGCATAATTGTTATTGTTGTTACTGTGCAAAATTGTCAAAGTTGTAGTAATACTTGGGCAAGGAATTATAATTACATGTGAGATTCAAACTATACACATGCATACACATACACAAATATGATTATAGCACTTATACACATACATAAAATAGGCCAATAGAGTAAAGGACATTGGAATGTTGAACATAAGTGGCGGCATGTAATGGAGTTCGAGATCGCCGGGGGTGCGGGATGACGGAATAAGGAGCATTAACTTACAAGACATGGTTTTAGGGGGTCAATCCTACCCGATCACTCACTGCAGTTTATCGCAGCGATTGGGTCGGAACTGCGCATGCGCCGGCGCCACAGTGTGCCGGCGCATGCCAGGCGGCCAAAGGCCGTCGTTGCCTAGTGATTGCCTTTGAGGCAGAGGCGGTCGCTGGGCGGGAGGGTGCTCGACGGCGGCGTTAAGCCATCGTTTAGGGGGTGCGGTCTGGCCAGCACAGGCGTGGCCAGACCGTTGGGGGGGGGGGGGCGCAGCAGCTGCGTGACATCACATGCAGCCACTGCGACCCGGGGCAGCAAAGAGGTTCTCAGGAGTAACTGTGTGATGCTTTTGCATTTCTGCAGGGGGGGGTGGGGTGGCACTGACATGCTAAATTTAGCAAAGCTACGATCAACTCAGAATGACCCCCTTAATGCAGAGACAGACCATGGGGGTAATTCAGACCTGATCGCTCATTAGCTGTTTTATGCAGTCCTGCGTTCGCATAGTCGGGGAGTGTATTTTAGCTGTGCAAGTGTGCGCTCACATGTGCAGCAGAGCGGTACAAAAAAACTTTGTGCAGTTTCTGAGTTGCCCAGGACTTACTCAGCCGCTGCGATCACCTCAGCCTGTCCGGGGCCGGAATTTAAGTCAGACACCCGCCCTGCAAACGCATGGACATTCCTGCATTTTTCCAACCACTCCCTGAAAATGATCCGTTTCCACCCACAAATGCCTTCTTCCTGTCAATCTCCTTACGATTGGCTGTGCGAATGGATTCTTCGTAAAACCCATCACACACCAACGATCCGCTTTGTACCTGTGCAACGCGCCTGCGCATTGCAGTGCATATGCATGCGCAGTTCTGACCTGATCACAGTGCTGCAAAAAATGGCAGGAAACTGTGACATGTCACAAAGTGCCTAATTCATGTTTGTACGCAGATGCAATTGCAAGTGCGATTTTCTAGGCTACAGAGCTGCTGATCTTAGCAAGTATATTAATGGTTTTTGCCTAAATAGATGTTTAGGGAGTAAAGACCTTATTCTGAAAGGATTGCAATTTATGCTAAAAAGCAGCTACTATGATGAAATAGTTGCCGACTTGCTGCCCAGAAATTGAAAACAAATGCCCATTACAGAAATTGCGAATGCATCACAATGTGCAGGCTGATCGCAAAACTATACACATACGCATACCGGAACATCGAAGATTTTTCCTATTTGCGCCAGGCAAGGTCATTCACAGTTCTTGCAACACAAGAGGCTGGAAGTAGTCATCCCTGACGTCAGAGACCCTCCTTCACAACGCCTAGGCATGCCTGTGTTTTTTCAGACACACCCAGAAAACAGCAGGTTTCCACCCAGAAACTAAACAGCGTCTACATTGTGATCATGATGTGTACGCATTTTCATGCGCAGTCGTTCGATAATCGGGCAGATTGTGGTTCGCAAAAATTTGCAATCCTTACTGAATAAGGTCCTAAGTCCAGATGTCTTTAGAGTCCCTTCTGGTTTCAGTTCTCAACACGTTGTGAACATACATTATTATTATTATTATTATTATTATCCTTTATTTATATGGCGCCACAAGGGTTCCGCAGCACCCAATTACAGAGTACATATGCACATAATCAAAACAGGAAAACAGTAACTGACAGTTGAAGACAATATAGGACAAGTACAGGGTAACTAAGCATAACTACACCAGTAAACGACATAGAGATAAGTTCCAAGGTGGCCAAAAAACTGTGGGATTTGGGCAGAAAAGGATAAGCACATGAGGGAAGAGGGCCCTACTCGTGAGAGCTTACATTCTTAGGGGAGGGGTAGACAGACAGGTGACACAGATGGGGTACATTGAGAGTGTGGAACAGAGGGTTAGGATGAGATCTGGCTGGGTTTGGTGAAGAAGTGAGTCTTA